>NC_092520.1:106170000-106527500 GCF_037038585.1 Patagioenas fasciata | reverse complement strand
GTGTGAGCACTCTACATGTGCAGTACAAGGCAGGATTAAGCCACAGAAGTAGCTGCAGTAACTTGCTAAAGTAATTTGGATTGCTCAGGCAACCCTTGATGATACGGTTGCATCATCTGTGTAGAAAGCGGGAGCAGCCATGGGGCATGGGCCTCACACCCTCACCCTAAAATTCCTTGCCTGAGATAAACCCCGCATGTTCCAAAATAAAATCTTGCTATTCCCACCAGGATGCTGCTGAAAAGAGAAAACTCTGCTACCTCTGCCAACAGTAACTGAACCATCCCACAAGCTTCCTTGGCTCCTAATGAGTGATCATTAATCACTGGGTGTTTTCTAAGCACAGTTTAGAGTTTTAATAAATGCCAAATAAAGAATTAACAAGGCTATAATCAAGAAAATATGTTCCTTGATTTGGGAACACTGCAACAGAAAAGCTTAGAGACAGATAAACAGGGGGCTGTAGTTCACAGCCTCTTCTGTATCCCTGCACTTTCTGCTACTGATTGCTCATAAGGAGGGAAGCAGACCCACATTTTCACATCTGTGTTATAGAAGAAACCTGACTTCTCATTGCTCCCCCAGAGGGGGAAGGGTGAGGAGCAGGAGAGGGGTTCCTGATCCAATTTGAACAGTGTGTCCAAGACCCTCAGCTCACCCAGGTACTATTGTGGGTGTCAGCAAGAGACTGTTTTAGTGGAACAAAGACAAAGCAGAGAGATGGTTAGGATTAAAGCCATGAAGAACTTAGCTTTTTCAAAACTCAGATGAAACAGTCCCTTTTCCACCTCAGCATGCAGGTAGTTCTTCCTCTCCCAGTCACCTCCTGCCTGCTCCAGCTTGAAGCAGGAGTCCCTGCTCTCTGGGGAGAGGACAGTTCACCAAATCCAGTACTAACTTGCTCTCTGTCCTGTCTCTCCCACCATGGCTTCCTGCCTGTGCCTTTGCTTTATGGCGAAAGAGGCAGTAGACGGAAATGGAGCACAATTTCAATGAACCATTACATGTGCAGAGGGAAAATCTCTAAGAAGTGTACAGTTTAACTTGAGACAAAACATAACCACCACCCATGCCAAGCAGAAAATAGTGACAGTAACTTTGCCCAGTCATGACAGTTGGCTGCTGCATGGGCTGATGGCATTATAAATGCACGCTAGGAAAAAACATCAAACTGAGACGAAAACATCTGGACCCAGTCAAGCAACAGTGGCTGGTTGGGGAGTGGGGAGTGTGGAGTGTGGTTTGAAGCAGAATAATGCAATCACTGGTTTCTTTCTTGATAGCAATTCTTTAAACCGTTCTACCGCCTCTTCCCACCAGGAGTCAGTGCCAGCCTATCATACCCAGGGCAAAGGGCAGCTGAAGAAGCAGGCTTTTGCTATGCAGCCTATACCCTGCCTAGGAAATCAGAGAACAATGACTGAATCTACCATATCAATGGGAAAAGGGGAACACATGCAAGAGCATGATACAAAATGTGGTAGCAGAGGCAGATACCACCCAGCCAGTGCCCAAGAAGTATCCTCAGTGTAGTGATGGGGCTTCAAAGCTTTGAGTACATACAATCTGCTGGGTCTTTAGTGATCCCAAAAGGTAAGATGAGCTTCCTCCTCACTGTGGACCTCACTAACCCAAACACAGTTGAGTGCATATAAGCGTGGCCAGAGAGGAACTGAATTTGTCAGCATTTGCTTACTTGGCAGCATTTTGGCACAGTATCGAGCAAGTCACTTAAACTGGATTGCATTCTCGCCAATGGTGAGGTTTTTTCACCCCTTGCTGGTGTGACATGACACCTCTAGCCCTCACACATGCAAGTGCCACAGTGGAAGCCAGTGGCACTGACCCACAGAGCACGTGCTGGCAGCTGGGTGTTTGTAGTACTCATGCATTTGTCACATCAAATTCATGGAGATCTGTGTTTTCTCCACCCAGGCTCCAACTCTGTCCCTCCATGCCAGCCTGCCTGATCACCAGTCCCAGTCTTACCAGGCTCCCATTGAATCTCAATCCCCCTTTCACATCTTTACCTTTGTCCCCACCCCATCCCAGCCTGCATTTCCCATCAGTTGCTGTATCCCCAGGCAGCCCAGGCCCTGGTGGGAGCCTTCCTCCTTCCCTTTCCCAGGCTCGGTCCCTTCCTGAGCCCCACCAAAGCCCTGTGGCCACCTGAAGCCTCACCAAAGCTACCTGAAACTGAAGCCCCTCTCCATGACCAGTGGGTCTCTGCCTCCTCTCTTCCAGCCCCTGCCCCAGCTTCAGCTGCAGCCTTCCAGTTGCTGGATATTGGGTTTTTTTAACCTTTTATATTTGCTGAGCTCCTCAGGAGTTTTTCTTTTCCCTTTTCTTCCCCATTTTTCTGTCCCCAATCTCTTTCCCTCCCTCCTTGCTGGCTTCCATCATCTAGAGACACAAACTGAAGAGACCTCATTTTGCCCTCCTCAGATGGAGCACTGGGAGATGGTCCCCCCTTATTATGTCAGGAGCCTGTCTACGCCCTCTTTTAGGGGAATGTGGCTTCACAATAGCCTCACATACTAGACTATATATTCAATTGCACAAACTCCCTTTGTTTACTGTACAAAGTCTTGCTGACTGATACACCTGTCCATTTACAAATTACTCGGTCCAGCCCTGCAATTAGTTGCAGTAGAAAATGGAGAAAAACTTCAGAAGTGTAAAATTGCATTAGCATTTTTTAAACAAAACTGTTTGCTTCAGAAAATTTCATAGTCAACCTGAAAGGCTTTCCTTTAATACATATTGCCAAAAAGAAAAATAAATGTATTTTGAGTCAGACCACAATAACTTCTCATTTTTTTGGGAGCTGGTTATGAAAGAAAAAAACTTTACCATTTTTCTGATGAAGTGCACCTTTTCAAGTCATGCAGGTATGTAATTTTTTTTCTGATACATGAGTAGAGATCTTATTTTTAGATACGATCTAATGTGCAAAAGGCTGCACCTACATTTTATTCCATGTAGTAGTTTTAAAATGGAATCAGTCCAAAATATATCATTGGTGCAGTATGTGTTTATGTATGACTGTCCCTCAACTATATGTCATACCAAGACTGCGAAGTCTTTAAAATGGATTTTGAAAATGCAGAAGGCTCAGAAAATAATTGCAAAAATTATTTCAGGGTTGGAGATAACACTGCACCACAAGGCATTTTAAAAGCTTGCCAGGAAGAAGACTCAGACCTCACTGGATTACAGTATTTAAGGTCCCCTGGGGGAAGCTTTTCCAGGTGGGAGGGGACTGTTTAATCTTCCAGAGGGAAGCAGGTCAAGAAATAATGCTTGGAAGCTGAGGCTGATCAGGAATTAGGTGCATCATTTTAATAGTAAAGGTATTAACCAGTGGGACAAGGTGGGGAGAAAGGAGGGAATGTGAAAGATTTTCCATTTCTAGAGGTTTTTAAATCAAGACTGGATGCTTTCCTGCAGACATGGTTTATCCAAACACACATTATTGGGACCACTAGAGGTGTATCAAGGTGAGATACATAGATCCGTAAGCCCCGGTCATCTTAACAGATTATGACTAGGACCCTTCTAAATACAGAACATTCATGTATTTCTTCTTCATCGGAATTAAAAACACTGTAGACAGATTTAGTTTCCCAGGATGTACCAATGTATGTTGAAATGCGGCAAGGATTATGAGATATTCCATGGTTCACAAAACAAGCCACAGAATCTCTAATACCTACAGATGGTCTGAGCAGCAGCTTTACACCTTGTTCAGCAGCACTGTATCCTGATATCATGCTGAGGGACAAGTATTACACTGTCTCTGACCAGAATATCATTGACTGAATTCTTAGTATCATTTACTGCAGCACCAAAGACATGAATGGAACTGTTTGGTCCAGTAACATGCCAGTTTTATCAGGCATCATGGACAAGGTGCCATGGATGTTACTTCATAGTTTTTATTATTCAACTCATATTTGTGGAAAAGGAGATATCCCCCTCCTAAGCAGAGGGCAGAAGGAAAAGAGGTACTAAGAAGAAAAATCCCAGGATGGAGCTGGATTTTCCATCATCACCCACAGTATTGCAACACCTTCGTGCCCCATCCAGATTGTCAGCAACAAACCTCACCAAGTGTGCATATATGGCACTTCCACATCAAGGCTGTCATTAGGCAAGGACAACAGAGGCCACCTCCCAGCACAGCTCCGTGACAGCTGGCAGAGCCATCTCAATTTGACCCCCTGGCCCTAATATTCAGGGGAAGAGAGCTGGCTGACATCTCTGAATTTGATACAAGGAGAGACCTCAACCTCCAAGGGCTTCCCTCCCTGAAGAGCCCCTGTTCTAAGAAGTTATTTTAATAAAGGGGCTGATAAAGTTCAAAGAAACATTTGTTTGTTTGATGCTGCCGGTTCTTCCTGGTTGCTTCTGATGTGCAATTCCTAAATGTTTCCCCACTTTTTTTGGCAGATGAGTTACCACCCAAGTTGGTGGTACTATTTTTGTGAGCTGTCTTATTTAAGAAAAGATTCTCATTGTTTTATTAAAGTGTTGTTAATTTTCTGAAAATACAGTTTTCTACAGGAGATATTCCCTCCTCTGATTCTATAACATAGAAATAAACACTCTGTAATGTCCAGAGACAAACTGCCTCCTAGAACTGAACTTTCCCACAATATTTAATTTAGGCAGTTGATAGACTAATACTAAACCAATTAAAAACAATATACAGTTACATGAATAGGATATTAATTTCCTTGCCAGAAGTGGAAATGAGTGGGTGCTTTGATTCCCACAGGGGAGGCAACTCCACCAATCAGCTGCATAATCTACAAAGGCTGCAGCACCAAATGAGGGATTCACCATCCACAACTGGATCGTCATGCCCTATGGATATAAATGTTACAACCAAAGTCTAATCCACACTGCAGTAGCCCCAGGTTATATTGAGAAAATAAAGCAAGGTGATCCCCTTAAAAAAAAAAAAAAATAAGGAATGCTTTTCCCCTTGTGGCTTATGAGATTGGTATGAATGTGAACATTACTGTGCCAAAATCTCTCTCGCTTAAATTGTCATTCCAAATCAATTCTGAGTATAAAAGAAGCCCTTCCACTGAACTCATCTGTTCAAACCCCTATTTCCTATTGCAGCCACCAGTGAAAAAGAACATTTCATCCACTTTCAGCAACTTTTTTGATTGAGGATTAGTCACAGGAAAGTGAGACAATGATATTAGGTCTGTCTCTATGCACTGGGGTGGCTCATGATGCTACCCATACAGGGGCAAAAGCATATCCAGCTAAAGTCAGCTGAAAAAGTTCCTGCAGTCTGAAATGGGACTGGACCATCTATGGATGCAAGCTAGTGGGACAGAAGCTGTTTCCTACCCACCACTGATGTGGTGGCCCGGCCAAGAAGAGAAGGATGGAGCAGAGTCATTGGCACATCAGCCCTCCAGCAGGTACACTAATGAATACTTCCACACCAAGAACTAAACTTAGTTTAATTAGTGTGAGAAACAGATCCACAACAGGTAAAGCAAGAGGAATGATGCAAAATACAAGGTAACAAAGTGAAGAAGCAATAATGCTGATGGGAAACTTTGCCAGAGTTTTATAATTTTAATTGGTTCTTTAAATGCTGCACATTCCAGGCAGCCAAGACTCCTATTTAGAGTGTTGTATATCAAAATTGAGCAGGACACCCAGAGAGAGACTATAATTTATTTTTAAGTTGCAATCATCTAGCCCTCATAAAACAATTTATCATATGTCACCAAATAAGCAACACTTCAGGGCATTTAAGTTTCTTAAAACCACAGCAGCAGCTTTCTCAAGTGTGCCTAGATCTCTGCACATTATTGCAGTGGTCTTCAATAGGTTCAAGGGTTCCAAATGAGTTTTTGTGTAATTTTTATATTCATATAATATGAAATATTATCAACAGACATTCTCGACTGCAATATGACAACAATTTACTCTAGCACCACTGAAGCAAGATGAGACCAGATGAGGGGTTCAAGAGATTTGAAAAGGGGAAAGAGAGGGAGATATTCCACTCAGCTGAGGATCCTCAAGCTTTCGCAGCCCCATCATGTCCCCACTTTCCCCTAGAACTCAGAAATTCAGTTTTGCCAAAGCAACAGTACATTACTTTGTTCCTCATGGGTTAAATACTATTCTCAATTTTTGCCTCAAACACCTTGAGCCACCTCTCTCCTTCTGGTGAAAGCTCACTGCTACAGGGTGAAAGGATGAGAAAAATGGCTTTCATTTCAACTGTAAACCTAAATAGTTTCTCCTTTGGCTTCTTAGAGGTTCCCTATCTTCATAGCTCTACCAGCTGTTTCTTTCAATACCCAGTCAAGCCAAAAGCATAATTTCTATCACTTATAAGACCAGCTAAGCAGCTCATCACAAACATACCTGCTATTTTCTGTTTTCAAATTGTCCAGCAGCGTACCACAATATCTGCAGTGTAAACTAGTCACAATAGGCTCTGTGGATAATTTTTATCTCTAGCCAATCAGCAAAATATATCTTGCGAGTTTTGAGCATCTTGAACTGAAAGCATTTCTGTTTACAGAATAATCAAACAATACGTTTTTGTTCTGTGACTATGAATGTAATTCATGGCTCTCCTTGCAAGCCCTGCTATTTTAAATACTACTCTGAGATGGACATTGATTCAAACTAGTGCACTAGTGCACTTTCACATTGTCATCTTGTTATATTAGCTGGTGAAATCTCACTCATCATGATGGGGGGGGAAAGGAGAGGAAATCCAAAGTAGATAGAAGCATCCTTAAAGGGTTTATCAGTAAGGATTTAACCTAACTTCCTCCTCCCCATCACAAACACACACACACATATTTTCTAGGTTCATTTTCCCTGTAGGTTTCCACTCCATAGAGCAAATCCAGTCCCATCAAAAGTCAATGTCTAACCATCTCAGTACAGAAACCTCTAGAATGCCAAGTGCTTTTTAGCTCCCTCCAACATCCTGCCATAGTTCACATTGTTGCTCATCTGCCTGCCATGGAAAATACACTCAGCATCATTTCCCACAACTAAACCGTGAAGACAGGGTCTTGCCTAACTATCTTAATTAATGAAAAGCTATTAGTTTGATTGCAGGTTGGTAATTGTTCTGGCCCTGCAGTAAATGCCATTAAAATCATTTTTACAGAACTCTCCTAATAACTAGCTATTCTTGTAGTGCAATTGCTTTTAAATCTCATGAGGCCAATGTGTAATATGTGACTGTTCCAGTTCACAGCTCTCACCACTCCGAGGACATATATCACGTTTCAAGTTTTTAATTTGTTATGGTAATCAATACCTTATTCCTTTTAACCACAGAGACAAACTCATTTGCTCTTTTGAGTTCGATAGTGGATTATGAATTATTTGCATCCATAACTCCTGTAAATGCCACATGACACTTAACAGCATCAGCTAGGGATTTATAAACTGCTTTTCAGTGGGTTTTCAACAGAATTCACCTGCAAGTTGGGAGATCACAGAGGTGGAACATCAGCAATATTTGATGGTTTATGACTGTTGTTCAAAGACAATCTCAGAGATGATGATATATTCATAAATATGCACACTTAAAAATATATATTCAATCAGTCATTTACATTATTAAATCAATCAGTCATTTACATTTTACTAGATAGCATTCATGCACACTACAAGAGCAACAAGCAGCCCTTTGGATCTTACCAGCCCTATTATGTCTATCAACAACTTTCAGTTGTGCAGGAACAGAAGTAAATCTGATAAACATGCCTGCTAAATAGATTTGTGTCAGCTATAAACAGGCTTTTCAGAATATAATTTCTTGAAGGATGTCCTGGGTGCTATCCTAGGTTGTAAATTGTATGCAGTCCAAAGTGTAATGCAGCAGGAAAAGAGGATCAGGAAATCTCAGCGTTCTTCCACCTCTGGTTGCAACTTGATCTGACATCATCATTTAGGTCCTCATTAGGCCACCAGATCAATGCTTTGCACACTTAAAGAGCACTCTGAAGACAGACATGAAGGCCCATGAAAATAGATCTGTTTACAGGACTGGGTTGTGATCATATTTCAGATATATTACTTCTTTAATATTTTAAAAGGTTAGAATGACATTTCTTCTTTCAATTATTTCCTTGAGTTTCTCTGTCATTCCTTGGAACCTTACTTCTTTCTTTATTCTATTCCTCTTTTATATGTAGGTTTTAATTGATTTTTATTTCCTCAGCACCACAGGTTTCCCCACCCATTCTTTTTAAATGATAGTTTATTACCAAGTGCCATGGTCACACTTCAATATTTCATTTGGGTGACACTAAACTGAAGTGGCTTAGTTTATAGGCCATGAAATTTTGATGAGTCTTAGTTAATTTTGCATGAAGATCAAGAAGCCAGGGCAGCAAAAGTCATTCATGGAAAGTGCTTTCTCTGTGGAAGAACAATTGTAAGATGAACTTGTTCCTTGATTGAAACTCTTTTTAATTACATTAACCATATTGTCCCTCTAAGCTCCCATCATTACTAAGCTTGTTATTTCATTTCCTGAGTCCCATGCACTTTCTGACTGATGGATCCCATGTGGAAATACTATGGCTATATCTAACTCCAGCATATTTCAGCCTGATGTCTTTAACTTGACCACAGATATTGAAACATATGAACCTTTTCTTTTGCTAATAGTCCAAAAGAGAGTGCTTTGGAATGAGATCAGTCATTGCTTCTCTAATGTAAATGGCCGTCATAAAGCACTGATTCAGTCATTTATTTTAAAAATTCTCATTGCTGTTTGGGTTGTGATAACTATGTATTCTGAGCATTTCCAGAACAACTTGACATACACCAAAATATGGAAAGCGTTTGCAAGAATTCAATCAGCCTACACTTGGAGCATGAAAAACCTCAAAGGAGCAGACTTTGCCTTATGCCTTAAGAGTGAGACCTTAGCTCTGTCAGAGCACAGCAAGAGCTTCCTACAGTGAGAGCTGTATGCCACTGACAATTAAAACCCTGAATCCCAGCCTTCAAACCTGAGCTGAAATGTCCTTTATTTCATTTGTTAAACTGGGAAAAAGGGAGGGAGACCTCCTCTACAGGTATCAATACTTTAATCATGTTCAGGATCAAATCACTACATTGAATTCTCTCTCATGGTTATCTGGAAAGGAGGTCTCTCGAAGCAGAATCAATGCAAAAATTCATAAATATATTTGCACACTTAGCCCCTGAGTTCAGCTAGCTACTATTTCTAGGTCTTGATAAATAGCAACCTTCTCAAATCCAACAGAAATTCAAAGCCCTTTGCAGCTTATTCCTTTCCTACTATCTCTGCATCAATAGCCATATCTTACTTGCACCCAGTTCAAAACAGTATCTTAATTTTCCACTTCAATTTTCAAGTAGGCACTGTCAATGCTTTCTATTGCTGCTGGGGAAAGAAAAGAAAAAGAAAAGAAAAACCAACAAAAGACATCCCTCCTTGAAGCCCTTTCTTGCCTGATGTCTACAAAATATGTCAACAGTTGAGCTCTGGGTGAGCTGAGATCACTGCCTCATGCTGAGCTACTTTGCCTCTCTGTTTCCTGGTGCTTCTCTGCATGACATGGGCATCAACTGTCTCCTGTCTTAGCCTTGGATTGCAAACTCCTTCTTCCAAATTGCAAGCTTTTTCTTACAAGTTTGTGCAATACCTAGCAAATTTGGCAAGTGACTGAACGTCAGTAGCAGCATCAGTAACTGAAACTCTAGGTTTTTCACAGGCTTTGCTACAAATTAATATTTAACTAAAAATTCATACAGACAATTCAGTGTTCACAAGAGAAAAACTATGCTTAGGAATAGAAGCAAACGCATGATGCCAGTCTTATTCTGAAGGGCGGATCATCAGATTACATAGAATAGCATAATGACATTGGAGTCTGTAGAGCTATTATGACTGATACCAAGGAGAGATCTGTCAGTCTTTGAGTAAAATGTACATGATACATAGCTCTTTATCATAAGGATTTATGGAACTCACTATGTTGTCAACAGTTTCACAGGACTTTCATGTCATAGCTTTTCAACCAGCAAGATCTCAGTAATCCCATGAGGGAAATAAAAAGATGTCATATGGCCAAAACACCCAGGGCAATTTTTAAAAATCAAGTGTTCTTAAACAACCACACAAGTCAAAGGTACTCATCCCAACTAATCTGTGAGGAAATGCAGATGCCAAATCTGTTCTGAACCCATTTGACCAGTACTCACACAAGTCTACCACCCACATCCTGCTTAGTCAAATTTTCTAAGCTTTATTCAGTGCTAACAATGGTGTTGTCCAAACAAACAAAAAACAGTTCTGAGTCCATGTATAAACAGCGAGACTTACAACTACCTCTGACTGTGTCTGGGAGCAGAAAACTGTCCCACAGGGGAAGGAGGGATCCAAACCACATCAACAGAAAGACCAGAAATCTTCTGTCCTTTCTATGTCACTTACTGCTTCTAGAATCTATCAACATCCCTAATGATTTGATGAACTTCTACCCATCACAGAGTGTCATACAGACCCATCCCAAGTCAGGAAAGGTGAGAAATACACCTGTCAGCCAGAGCACAGAGAAATTTGCCTTTTCTAACAGCCTTCAAATATTTGGGAATGGCAAATAAAAAAAATCAGGTCAAAGAACTCATTTGTTTCAGATTATTTCTACAAGGTTTCAAGGAAGCAATGGAGTAATTGAAGCACAGAAATATCTACCCCTGTCAGAGTCGCGGGGAACCCAGCATGGATTTGTGGTCCATCATATTTAATGTTGTTGAGTGATCCAAATGAATTAGCATTGATTTTTCTATATATTTGTCCCTTGCCAAGATGTAATCACTTATTAATAATACCAGAACTGCTACTTTAAGAAGTATCTTGTCTCTTTTTTTTTTTTTACATTTCATACTTGTTTCTTGTTTAATATGTTATTATCAGGGTCAAAGTTCTGAGAGCACGTATGTACTAAAACTTGCTTAGTAATTACTGCAGCAATGAATTATACCCATGCCTACCTAATCAGATAGCCTGTTTCTCCACCTTTTCCTGAATCATGACTTCATAAGCCAATGTGGAGGATTATTTCTGACAGATAAGTAACAGCTAATTTGTACAGAATGATCTGTATGGCACATCAGACTCTGTTTCTACCAACATTCATCTTTTGACCGCTCAGGAACATATTATTTTTGTGGCACCTTTCCTCATACAACACTATTTTTTTTAATTAGTTATTTGTTAAGGAAAATACTGCTACTATTGCAGAGGTTTTGCAAAGTCTTATAACAGTAATGCAAAATGCAAAGCTTGTGCATTGACACCAGCTGTCAGCTCAGCATTTTGTGAAAATGTTAAGCGACAGAGCTGAGGATGATTTGAAAGTGTAATCTCATATATATCGTAATGAATCATATATTGAAACTTCTCACCTTAACTAGCCGGGAAGGGGGGTTATGAGTTGTGAGATGTCTCTCCAGTTTTGGAAAGTGTTTACGTAGCATGTGGCAGATTTATGTGCTGAAAGAGTAAAAATTTACTAGCAGCTCTTAAAGACAGTGTGAATATGTAGTAATTAGTAAAGTGATAGTGGTATCATTGGTAAATTTCTTTTTACAGAACGAGGGATATAGTAGGGATATAGTACTGTAGGAAGCCATGCAGACATAGGCAAGAAAACCAGATAAAAGCTCTGCTGGTGATCAAGATTTCTAGTTTAAATTCTGAACAATATTTTTCCAGGTCCAGAGTTCAATCCTAAACATACTTTTCTAGTCATAAATGTCAGTAATACCAGGATAACACCTTAAAGGCACTAGGATCCAGCACTGCTATAAAGCATAAGATTTACCTGCAAGCTACAATTGACATCAAGGCATGCATACATACGACTGGACCACTTTAGATTTGAAGAAAATATATCCCCTAAAATTAACATAATTGGAGAGAAGTAATTTTTAGATGTCCCGTTCCTCTTGCATCTGTGTTACAACTAGTATTCACAAAAGGTTAACAAACCAGATAGCAACCTTTTTTCCCAGGAAAAAGTCTTTACAACAAGCCTTATGGCAAATGTTATATTATAGATGCATTGCTGCATTGCAACTGAGGAAGAAGGAATTATGGAAAATAAACACTGCCAAGATTCTCTTTATTTCTATCAGATTAAACTAAAATGTAGATCAAAAAAAAAAAAGGTGGATGAGGATTAGAAGGTTTAGGAAATTATTTGCCCCCTAATTTGCCCCTAAACCTGCATTCAGCAGGAGAGACAAACTACTTCACCTGCAGTGTAGAGGGGAAGGGACACAGAGAAGCCCCATGTGAGGTGCAGTTCTGAAACAGGACTCTGGGACAGAAATGTCTCCTTGGCTTCCACAAAGAAAATCTATGTGACAAATGGAACAACCTGTAGCTGTGAGGTATATTTGAAGTTTGCACTTATTTATTTTTTCCTATTTCTTCATTGTAACTTTGTTGCCAGTAAGTAATCAAGAACTTAGCCCTCTGCTTTACTAATTTTTCTCTGAAAGTATGTCTAGCACTCAAAGTGATCCAGATGATTCTAAAAAAAAAAAAAAAGGGATAACACACCTAAGCAAAGTGGCCTTCCAGATAGCTAAGAGTCAAGACAAATCTGGGACTTCCAGGAATTAGTCTGTTTCCAACCACATTCCCTTTGCAAGTTGATATTGTGAAGTAGCAGGATGGAAGGACTGGTCTCCCTTAGCGGTATTATCCTGAGCCTCCCTTGCAAAGAAGCAGGTGGTAAAAAGACAAGGCAAGCTTTCAAGAAATTCCGTATCATCTCTGAGTGTTATAACTATCTCCTGGTAATTATGTGAGTGAGAGGCATCCTGTCCTTATCATATCTTAGGCCATATGTCGCCTTTTCAAATCTCTTAACTTCATGTCAACAAGCTCATTAACAATTCAGTGTCAAGCCTAAATAATCTCAGGAGTGGTTTATTCTTTAGATAAGAATGAAATAGTCAGCAAGCACTTGCTCTGCACTTCTCAGCACTGCCAGACACTCCTTTCTTTTGGTCTCACTTCGGATAGAACTGCAAGAGTCGTTACTCCCACCTCTGCTTTCTTATCCCTTGATGAGGAGGTGAGCAACACAATAGGTTTGGATGCCTCTGGGCCAGCAGCTCTATGCAGCAGCAGTAAAGCAGTATTGTTAATTCTCCATCACATCACAATTCAGGAGAATTCTGTGCAGAGACTATACCTGATGTTAATAATGTATTTATGGCATACTGAGACAGAAGGTCTTAAAATCTACTGCAGAGAAAAACAAAACAAAACAAAAACAAACAAACAAAAAACCCTACCACAAACAAACACATGGGCAGGTGCATTAAAGGCAGCAAGAATTCCTCCTGTTAAACAGTGAGTGTCTACAACCTTCTCCCTTCCCTACAAGATTAAGACAACCAGAATTTTGCACACCCAGGTTGTGAAAGACTTGGTTGCCCCTGTTAGAATTCACATCCTATGCACAGCATAAGTTTGTTGCACAACAACAAAAACTGACTTGTGTGGGAAATGAAAGTTTCTTTCAGTTTGGTCTGATGTGCAAGTAAGAGCTCTAAGGCCTTTGACCTTTGCAGACCTCAGTAAGATTAGGCTCCTCCTGCAAGGTGCAATTCTGTAATCATCATTTTCCCTTTCCCTAAATAAACACCAAGTGACAGGTACATTTAGAATAGAAGGAGAAAAAGCCTACTCTAATATTGAAACTGGACAGCTCGAACAATTGTCCCTGTGGAGAGAAAGCATAAAGAGCAAGAAGAAAGTAAGAGTAAGAAAGAAGAAGTAAGAAGTTTTAGTTCAGTGTTAGCAAACAGAGTGCATTCAACATACTTCTGGAAAACACTCTGTTATTATGTCCTGACACTAGGAAACAGAGTAGGAGGTTGCAGGGTAGGAATAGGATAGGATAGAATAGGATAATTTCCTGTTGAAAAAGCAGATAATTGTCTTTCCTTCCAAAGTTTTAGAGTATTAACATTATCTGAAACTTGGGAAAGTTTATTAGAAAGTTCACTCAAGTTCAAAAAATATAGGATGAGTAATTTGTCTCAACTACACATATCTGAAAGATCTTCTTTGGGTTTACAGATAAATCTGAGCTCATGTTCATTTAAGAATATTAATTACACAGCACATCTAATAGCCATATTGTAAAACTATATGCAAAATGGTGAGGATCTTAGTTCAATATTAGAGGTTAAATTTACAGTTTTCACAGCTGAAAGATAACCATGAGGTTTAAATAAGAATACTAATATAATATTGTTTCTAATTAGAGAGAATAATTATTTTTAAAAAACTGATTAACAGTTGTTAAATGAACTCTTAAATTAACTAATAAAATTACAAAACTTAGTATAACTTTGAGATTTCTGATTTCAATGCTTTTTTCCATAGCTAAACCAATTCTTTCTACTTTTTCTCATCCATCTGGCCCCTGCTGGGAAATGTCATTAATGTTTCAGACCCCACTGAGTAGCAATAGAGCTACTTGCTGAATGGAGATAATTGAAATAGGGATAGGTATTTCTAAAAGTGTTTTCAGAATTCCTTAGAGACACATGTACAAGTCTGGTAAACATTATTTAGCTTCCTGCAGAAACTGCTGCAGTAGGAGGGGAGATACCAGTACTGATGCTGCTTTGTTTCTGGAGTACAAAGCAATACTTCGTTCTGTTTTCTACCAGGTCTCCAAGGTTTAGTCAACGGCCAAGGCTTCTCTGGTCTGCACCCTGAAAGACACCCAACCTCCTAAAGCAGGAAAGCAATTTTATTTAAAGAAAAAAAAAAAAGTAATTTATTCAGCTGTTCGCTCTTTCCAAAGAGAGTGTCCTTGATCCCCCTGATGTGTATGAGCTGTCTAGTGTAACAGTCTCCTGGTGGGAACCTCCAAAAGTGATAACTCAATAACTGGTGTCTAAAAGACCATGATTTGGGAGAACACTGACATGCTGTCATCGGAGCAGCTGCCATGGCTGGACTTACCATCCATTTGCCACTGCAAGTTGATCACAGAGCCTCGCTTCTTCACCACAGCAAGTGAACACCAGCTGCTCCCAGGTAGGCTGCATATGATTTTAGAGCATTTTTGAGTGCTATGGGTAACTGCCCATGCAAACAGTCTTCCCCTGTGGCAAAGGTGGAATATGCCTCAACCTCTGAAAGAGGTAAGTTAGTTTACAAGGGTAAGAGCATGCATATTGCTTATCACTTGTGGGATCCTGCTCACATGCCAATACCACAAAGGTAGCAGGAAATGTATTGAAAAGCAGAGTGCAAATGGAAGAGTGTTCTATGGAGATAATTTATTCTGTCACAGGTCTATTTAGATGGACCACACTTGTCATTTTCACAAGGCTCTGAAGAATCAGCAAAAGCAGATTAAAGAGCCATGGAGCTTTCCAGGGACTGAATGAAGCCCTTAGTTATGCTGCAGTGTATGTACTTCTTGAGAGCTTGTTCCTGCAAACAGCCATCATACCCAAATGTGGACACCAGGCCTTTATGGCAGATCCCCTTCAACAGGAGGCTACTTCTGAGGCATGCAGGTAGAGCGATAGGTGCAACCAAGCTCCCATCTCTCTAAGCCTTAGCTTCATCTCCTCCATCAGGGACTATATTGCTATTTTGCGGACACACAGCAGCATCCTCAGTCTGTGAGTCATTACAAGCTGCAAATTACTTGCAAAGTGTGTGCACACACCTGCACTCCGACCACATAATACAGCAAGGCACAAATAACTTCTAATTGACTGAAGTAGATGCTGGCTAAAGGGGTGAGAAAATCTGCGCTACAACGTGGAGGCGCTAGGGAATGGTGCTGTCTAACTGTCTCATGACAGCACCGGCGAAAGGTTTGCAGAGAAAGTCCGAGTAGAAAGGATGTTTTTTTGCACTGCAGGTGGTTTTCAAATTACTAACTCCAACACTGGAAACAGCTCAGGCATGGTAGCACAGAGCTGTGAAGCCCAGTTTGTCCTGCTTCACAGCAGCTTCCTGCATAAACAAGCTCTTTCTTTCACACATCTTTTTACTCTTTCCAAATCCCATCACATTGCAATGCAAAAAAGGCTGAGTGCTGGAGATTTATTTTTGCCAAAACTATTCTCCTTTCTCCTTAGGTATTTCCACTGAAAATATTCCAGCCGGGTGTAGCAACAGCATCTAAAATGTGATAAGACATCAGAGACATGAAAGAGATCAGCACTTAGCCTACTTGGAGGAGGTGGAAAGCAGATTGGTTTATCTATTCCCTGACATCATGTTGCTGGGTGAATTGAGAAGATTTCCAGGGGGGTCCCAGCTTTCAGGAGTGAGAACCACAGGCTCTCCCTGCAGCTTTGGGCTCTTTGAGGCTGGGGCTGTGCACCCATGAGCACCAGCCAGAGCACCAGGCAAGTGACTCGATCTGGTAATCAAATCCCTGCTCAAGTGGTGTGGGGTCAAGCTGCTGGAAAAATATCAGAGAGGGAAATGTCTTCAGCTGGGCAGGGAACATGACTGGATGCTGGATTCTTTAAACTTAATTGGGGATCTTTGAGACATCAAAGAATTGCAGTACTTAATTTGTCCAAAGAAGCAATGCACAGCCCTTGGAAAACACAAAGCTACAGAAATGCTTCACTGGATTTCACTTGGATTTGATCCAAAGCTGGCACTACCATGACAAAATCCACTCCTGTCTCCCCTCTTCATACCTTCAAACACAGCTAATTTTAGCAACGAAGTCTTACTCCTTAGTCTCAGCAAGGCTCTCTGAAGTTTTCTTTAATGACTATTCCTTCAGCGAGTCCCAAAGAAAAGTACAGGTTTGCAGACCTAAATGTGATATGACATCATATGCTCCTGTGTTCCCACTTCGAGTGAGCAGCTATATCCCACAGCTGAGCCACAGTATTAGTTGAGTCCATCGTCCTCGACAACCTGAAGTTTACTTTACAACCTGAATGCGAGCTACCCTCACTTCACATAGGCACAGAAGTCAGGATACATTTCTTGGCAACAAATAGGATGACTGCATTTCCACAAAAAATCGTTTTGGGATTCTCATCCCATCAGGCTAACCACATTTTAAAAGAATCATCTTGTTTTGATA
Organism: Patagioenas fasciata; assembly: GCF_037038585.1. NCBI lineage: Eukaryota > Metazoa > Chordata > Aves > Columbiformes > Columbidae > Patagioenas > Patagioenas fasciata. The sequence continues at coordinate 106,510,341 of NC_092520.1, read as the reverse complement.
CAGAGCTAAGTAAAGAGTGTATAGACACCTATATTGTGGGAGTTGCCTGGAAAAAGCCAGGCAAATCTTTGCTTAAAATAGAAGTGCATTATCTCCACTTATCTGCCCTTTTCTTTGGCCACGTAAGTGATCTCAGTAAAACTGAGAAGTGTCTAGAACAAAAGAAACATATCAAATTGTAAAGTAACAGAAGGCTTTCCTATGTCTTTGAACTGCAACTTTTAAAAAGAGTCCAAGGAGGTAAGTTTGAGTCCAAGGAGGTAAGCTTCACCAAAATTTCAGATTGCAACATTTTCTGGTCACAGATGGCATTGTTTTAAGATTGACATTACACAAAATATGTTCATTTTTATCTGTATTCTTATGCAATATTTTAAAATTAAACATTTCAAATTGTGGTTGAAAAGTTTATTATACATTTTCAGTCCCACATAGCCACTCCTGTGGTAAGTTATGCCTAGGCAAAAAGTAAAAAGAAGAGAATATTTCTATTACATTACAATAAATTAATGGGATCAGTAAAAATTACTTGATGACCGCTATTGGCAGATCACAAAACAGTGAAAATTATCAAAACAAAATAGAAGTGAAAGTACAAAATAGAAAATCACATTTCTGGGCTTTGAAATTAGAATTTTAGAAACTTTGTCCCACTCAATTTTTTTTTTTAAATGAGACATTTTGAAAATCCTGAATTTTATTCTGAAGCCAAACAAAAATGAAATTAAAAATGTGCATAATCTGAAAGTTGGTAACAAGGTCTTTTCCCTGAAAGCAGTTGCTTTTTCAACACTGCCAGTGTGAACTAAAGTGAGATTCAGAGAACATAAGGTCTCATAGACCAACAGAAGAAAGGCAAGTTTCATCAAGATGGCTTCTTCAACTTAAAGGGAAATTCTGAGACTTTTTGACAGACTTCAGACACTGACAGATGACAAAGGCGAGGGAATCCATATTCTCTTTTTCAGCGACATAATTTGCACTTGTCTTGCAAAGCAAGGGTGAAATGGCTTCACATCTTATGAGAGGCATTTCCCACACAAAGAAGCCAAGAAACTTCTTATCTACAGGCAGAAGAATCCCAGAAAGCAGGAATAAAGGGAACAGGCTACAGATTTCTGTTGTATTCCCAAAGGAACTGGATCTGAGGGCACCAAAGAGCATGCAGAACTTCTTGAAATACATTTGAATATTGTCTTTGAAATAGGGAGAATGGGAAGACATGAAAAGCAACACGAGAACCAGAGATCTACATCGCTCTGCTCACCATCTGTGTGGGTAGCATGTCACAGCCCTGAAATTTCAAGCCCTAGTGCCTACCACCCAACTCTGAGAAGGCACCAGAATAGCTGTCACTGTTTCTAATGGCTTATGACAGCGAGCAGCAACTCAGTCACCCTTCAGATTGGGCCAGATACTTGCAGGTTCCCCACTCCTATTCTGTTGCGGCTGTAAGTGCTTCAGGTCTGGTGGATCTTGACTTCAGAGCTCCTCTTCAGGTCATCTTCATCTAGAGAATCAAAGCTGACTGATCTGAGTGAAAAGAGGAGAAAGTAAAAACATTCTATTTACCAGCTGTGTCCAATGAATTCATTCCCTTCCAGTGAAGAAACAATCAACCTACCCATTTCAAACTTCTTTTTTTTTTTGACAAAGTTGAGATTCTCCCTGAACTGTTTCCCCAGACTTGACTTGAGGAACACATGGTGCAACCTGACCAAAGTAAACCTTCCTTGCCTATAAGGTTCACAGTGAGATTTCACATGATAGCTCTTCCCTCTCACATAAAACCAGCAGAAAATGTCTTTTTTTCTTTTTATAAGGCAGAAGAGGAAGCCAAACCAATTCACTAACAGGTCAGGTGAGAGTCAGAGCCAAGGCAGGTGAAACAGGAAGGCTGCTTGTTCAGGAAATGACAAAAGAGGTCCTATATCTTTTGCTACTTGCAAACCTTTTCTCAGGCTCAAGTATCAGATCAAACCTCATCCTCAAGAGCAATGCCAAGATAAAAACTATGGGCATTCCTGCCATCCTTACCTCTGTTTAGACCACTGTAAAGAAAAGGCCTTATGCATCTTTGTCATTTGGGGTCAGCTTGTTCAAGGGTAGAGCAGAAACAGGAAGTTAGCTGTGAAGCAGCCACCACGTGACCCATGAAGGCATTGACCCAACAGGCTTCTCCAGCTCTGCTCATCTGGCCATCCACGCTAGCACCAAGACTGGGATTTAAGCTGGCCATAGCACAAGGTTAATGATGGAATTGCACGTGTTTACACAGAAGGAACGGCCAGCAGTAATCTGGTCTGCATGGATAGGTGGTTTATAGGGAGATAAAACCTCTAAAATGCAGAAACCAAGTGCAGCCCAAAGTTGTTTTGTTATAGATCAAATGACACATACACAGTTTTTGAACCATAGAATTTATGTGCTTTCTTAGTGATTAATATTTAAAAAGATTGCTTGGCACCGGACATTCAGTACATGTCTTGCAAGGACTTGGCACAGAGAAGAGGTAAGTAATCAGAAATGTGCCAAAGACTTGTCAAGGAAAAACTTACACTCAATACTAATCAAGCTCAACTCTGTGCCAGTCCTCCCACTCATCCTTTCATAGGAGAGCTAAGTCTTTCAGCGTGAGTCTGCTCGTGCTGCTTCAGAGACAACCAACACCTTTCACAGTCAGTTCACAAAAATGAAGTTTGCTGCTTTCAGCCTCCCCTCAAAAAAAACATACAACTCACCTTCTGCTCTGCAGTAAGGTTTGCTGCTGCATGCAAAGTCCTGTCTGTCCTGCTCAGGGGACTTCGAAGAGTAAAAGACTTCATTTACAAGTCTATGGCACTAAGAGATGAATTTCAGCATGTCCCACACACCCACCGTGTTTCGGTCCCCAGTGTCCATGCCGCTACTGCTCAACAGCAGCCACCATCTTTTTCTGCTGAGGACAAATTCATGCTAGAGGCTGTAGCAGAGATGCTAAACACATTAGTGTTGTCCCTGTGCGGATGAGAGACACAGCTGCAGAGTAAAGTCATCTCTTCCCTTGGCACCTCTCACCTGTGGCGTACTTAGGGTCCCCCCAGGATACTGCCCGTGCCCAGCAGCAATGTGGGGCAGGGACCCACATACAGGTTTTGTCTGGCTTGCCAGGGCAATGTGCTGTGCCCACCCTCTGTTTTCCCACTCTTTTAGAGGAAAGTCCTTGCACGGGACAGCCACAAGCACCACCTCCCAGAGTCAAGGTTCTGCCTGCTGGCAGGGAAGTGAGTGCCTGCTGAGCTTATGCACATCCCTCCTCCTGCCCGGCGCTCACAAACTGAGCTTATCACCTCCCAAAATAGGGCAGAAATCAAGCACCTGTCTGCTATAAAAATATTTTGTCTGCTCTTCCACCTTTCCTCCCAGGGTCTGAGGGTGCACTGGCAATATTAACAAGCATGGCTAACGAAAGCCCTGAAGAGCCCAGCACACTCATGTCGCAGGAAGGAGACAGGGAGGTTAATTAGCTTACCAAGGGGCGCACAAAGTCCTCAGAGCCACCAGTGCTGTTAGTACTCCTGTTATTTATTTACAAGGCAACAACCATTTTCTGGATGACTTGCATCCAGGAATTAAAACAGGGAGGGCTATACACACCACCTGATTTGTTGCACCTAAATTAGAAGACTAGTCTCTCAAAGTGCCTAAATCAAGTAAGTGCTTTTAATCATCCCTGGAGTAATACCTCTGTCTCCAATGACTATAGAGAGACCCTAGAGACACAATTTGCTGTCTGAATATAGGTGATTATAGTTAGCTAGTATGTACCCCTATTTCCTGTACAGTTTATGTAGCCTTCTTTCATTTAGGTTTAAAAACAGGATGCATCAGAAATCTTCTGACAGTCAAAACCAATTTACCCAATTGATATTGCTTGTGTACAGAAAGTTTCACTGACTTCAGGAGCATGAAGCATAGTCTGAAAATATTTTTAAAGATATCAAAATGTTTTTTAATGTCACACACACTGTACATACACAGGGTACATACGTGTTTAAAAATCTCCATAATCAGAGCCTCATTTGGCTGGGAATCTGAACCAAATACATTTTTAAAATTTTGTCATTTAAAAAAAATATACGTGTATTTAACACTACACTGAAATAAGAGCTTTTCCAAAAAAATAAAAACAAAACAGCAGTCAGGTTCTCCCAGAAGACATGTGCTCTTCTATTTGTTGCAGTTAAATAGTATTCCAGAGTTGCACACATCACTCCTAATATTATCAAAGATGCTGCATGTACAGCAAATGCTACGAAGCTGGGCTACACTGGCTCCTGTGCCACTGAAACACAGGAGAAAAGACAGGCGCAATTTGCATCACTCTGGCAAACAACATTAGAAAAAGAAAATTAACCTCTCAGCTTCCAAAGCACATCACAAACATTACAAGAGAAAAAGAGACATATTTTGAGCATGGTCATTTTCTTTTTTTTTTTCCTGGTTGCAATCCTTTCATTTTTTCTCTCTAGTCCATATTTTGAAATGCTTAAAAAAGTAACACTTCTGCATAATTTCAACAATGTTCATTTCCTGCCAGGGAAAGTCGAAGTTTCGATCAGCAAACGTGATTGTCACAGTGCCAATCATCAGCCCAAAGTCAATTATTTTTCCAAACTAACTAGTGCAGGTTCCTCGCCCCACCAGTGGGAGATAACACACAGCCTGAAAGCCCATATGCACCAAGGGGAGGTGGGTGGGAAGGGGCTGGTGCAGCGGAGGTGCACGCGCTTTCCTTTAAAGAGTCACAGCTCAGAAACAACAGAAATCTTCTGGCTCTAATCCTCAGCTTGAAAAATATGGAAGTCTCAAAACACCCTGAAGGAGACACTAACATTTAAATATTGCAATTGTTCAGGGACATTAAGAGGAAAAGGAAACATAGTTGCTGTTGCTGGCACGTCTGATTTTATCTGTCCCTCCTCTCTTAGCAAGGCTTCCCACACTACTAAGAGGAAACTGTTTCAGAAAACATTTCAGGATCGCTTGATCCCAGGACTGACAGGGGCGAGACCAGACCCCTGAGCTCTGGTGATGCTGTTTTGCTTTCTCGGTCCACTGAATGGAGAAAGCATGGTCAGTCTACTACAGAAAGAAAGCAAGCTAGACCCCAGTCTGCAGTGCCGTAGTACTCGGTCTCTCGTTCTGCTCCAGTAAGGAAATTCTGCAAGATGCAAAGTCATATTCAAAACTGTTCCCTTCCCCTTTGCTAGATGAATCAGCCAGCGGGTGGCCATGAGAATAGTCCTCGGGTGGTTGTGGCTTCAGGTGTAAACCATGACCTCAGAAACAAGCATTTGTTCAAAGGCAAAGACAGAACAATGCAGAATTTAAAACTTTTCAACACAATTTTAATTTCAGTTCAACTTTCAGCCTTATGATCTGAACAATAGCTTTTATCAGTTGTAGATTCTCTCTGCTTTTTCCCCTTAAAATCAAAATATTTGCAAATTATTATTGTTGTTATTAATCATGCTTTCTACAGTGGGACCTACAGCACCAAGGATTAATGAGCATGTAGCCAAGCACTAATGTAGATAAATAGGATCTACCTACTTCATTTTCAAGCATTTACTTCCTCATGGTCCATGCTGGAACAAACAGGTTAGATAATGCATATTTTTGTCTGTCCCTATGGCAGTAACCTAAAGGCCAACCCCACCAAGTACCTACTGAGTAGCAGGACCACAGAGAGCTTACAGTCTAGGTAGATAAGACAGAAACAGGAGAGGGGAATTAGTGGGGTATGTGAGGAGGTTATGATACTGGGGGAAGGGAATGGCATATCAATTGAGAGAGTGGGGAAATTTAGGAGAGAATGGGAAAACAGTAAGGCAAAAAGGCACTGACAGGGACAGATGAAGTGGGGGCAGTGAGAAGGGCAGGTGGAAATAAAGACAGGTGACACAACTTCTCAGACACAGAGGGAGTCAGTTCATCCCCACAGAGCAGAAGGTGGCCAGTCACAGCTGCACAAAGTCCTTTGGGTCTTCCCGGGCCCAAGAGCCTGCAGTGGTCTCTCCAACAGCTGGGCACAGTCCCCCCATGCACCAAGAGACTTCGGTGGCACTACTTCCCCTGGTGCACTGCCAGGCATTGGTGGCATTATGCCAAAGGCACCCAGACTGACTATGAAGATATCAAGGGATAGTGAGTCCACCATTCCATTTGGTCATTGATTCTTCTAGCTAATCCTCTTTACTGGGGGGGAAAAAAAAAAAAAAAAAAAATTAGGCTTCACATCTGAGTTTCTCATAATCAGTCACCTTCAGAAATACAAAATTGCACTGCTAGAAGCTAGACTTTCAGGAAGGTTCTAGGACAAAAAGACAAAAGGCCTTGCAAGAAAAGATGCATTTTCTGGGACAAGCAGCTAGCATTTTCAGAGCTGACCAACTAGCCACATCTGGATGAGAACATTAATTTGAATGATATGGGCATATTCTTTTGGGCCAACACTTCTGCCAGCATTATGCAACTGTATTACGTACCTCACGTTCAAAAAGAGACAGCGCTGTTTCATCACAGAACTTCACAGGGAGAGACAGAACTGCCCAGCCAGAGTCAAAGCTGTGTCCTCACATGCAAAAAGGCAGAAGTTTATTTCAAGTCTTTATTTTGTAGGAATTTCAAGAGAAAAATAAAGGATTTTTTCCATGTAGAGCCAAGAACACAGTTTTCTGCACAGTTGTCTTCTTTCATGGAATATCAAGTAAATCTACCCATTTAGTAGACAGTCTCAGGCAATAACCAACAGTATGTGAACAGAAAAGGACTGCTTATTTTGCTTTAAAGGATCATCATAAAGCAAATTTGTCCTTATGCATAAATGTTGTCCAACAAAGCTTATAAGAATTTGGGCTAGCAGGAATTTCAAATAACTGTCTTTTTAAAAGTCAACCACAATGTTTGAACATGACAGCAATGAAAACTCATGCAAAAATAACTATCCAAACACAGAAAAGTGTTTTATTGTTAACTGACTAGTAAAGATATCTTGGAGCATCAAAAGTTGCTCAAGTTTTTAGAAACATTAATACTTTCATTCCAAATATTGTAAGAATTACCACATACCTAATGCTTTGCTAAGACTCCTTGGTCTTTGCTTTTCAATAGCCTTGAGATGCCAGCAAGGGCAGTTCAGTGATTGGTATAAATAGATAGTAGCTTAGCAAGAGCATACAACAGCCATTTTTTCCATAATTGTCTGATAGGTTTTCATCCACTTCCGACCAAAACATTTTTCCCACTGAAGCATTCATTTTGCTGAAGTTGAACTTTAAAATTCCCTTGTAGCAATTAGATTCGAGGTCTTTCTGAATATCATTAACAGCCAACAAACAAACAAACAAAAAATTATGGCAATAATCTAACCTTTTAGAAGAGTTTCCTTCTGTTCCCAGTACCGGAGGGAGGATCAGAATTAAGCTATCAGCTAAAAAACACAATTCCGTAAGGGAGATGAGAGATCAGACATGAGCTGCAGACCAGAGCATGCAAAATTTGTGGCTTGGAAAAATAAGTTCAACGTGTGTGCTTTTCAAACGCATTTCACTGGAGGGAGTTTATAAAAAGTATTAATGATAGTCAGAACTCAAACCTTATCCCCCAAAAGGGCAACAACTCATCTATAGAGAAGACATACTTTCAGCTTAATCACAGAGTTAAGTAAATAACTATAGTTTTGGCCAGGTAGAAGACCAAAGATTTGCAAGAATTTGAATTATATTTGAAATTATCTTTGACTTTAAATGAAGATGTCTGTAGAAATAATGCCGGGTATTATCTTTCACCTGAAACTGAAATTGGCTTCTTTACACAGAAGGTCCCCTCCACAGTACAATAAATTGTTTTAATCCATTAGCAGAAATGTCAAGCTCAGCTGATAATTATCAACTGGCTTTGCAAAAACACTGGCCATTCCTCATTAAATTTATATAAGAGATCTGACTAGTGAAGTTCATTCTGAGATGTGGGGTGGTCTTTTTTTTTTTTTTTTTTTAATATAACAGTGTTCTTGCAGCATAAGACTGACTTTGCTGCAGAATGGACCACGACTTCCAGGCTCCACAGTTTTGCACCAGGCAGAGCAAGCTCAGGGCATCACACCACCCCAGGGAAGAAGGATACACCACGAGTTTACCCCTATCAAGGAAAATATAGGAGGTAAAATGCAGCTGTAAGGCAAGCAAAGGGCTCTGCAAGCTGCAGTTTGCAGCTCACGGGGAAGCAATGGTGTTTGGGATCAATACAGATGAGGCAAGACTAGGCTAGGTAACAACTTCCTTTGCACACCCATACAATAATAGAATAATTTTGTTTGGAAGAGACCATCAAGATCATTGAATCCAAATATTAACCTAACTCTGGTGCTAAACCATGTCCCTAAGAACCTCATGTACATGTCTTTTAAACACCCTCAGGGATGGTGACTCTACCACTTCCCTGGACAGCCTGTTCCAGTGCTTTGCAACCCTTTCCAAGAAGCAATTTTTCCTAATATCCAATCTAAAGCTCCCCTAGCATGACTTGAGGCCATTTCCTCTTGTCCTATCACTTGCTACATGGTAGAAGAGACCAACCGTCTCCATGCTACAAGCTCCTTTCAGGTAGTTGCAGAGAGCGATCAGGTCTCCCCTCAGCCTCCCTTTCTCCAGGCTGAACAGCCCCAGTTCCCTCAGCCGCTCCTCATCAGACTTGTGCTCCAGGCCCCTCACCAGCTTCGTTGCCCTTCTCTGAGCTCTCTCCAGCACCTCAATGACTTTCCTGTAGCAAGGGGACCAAAACCAAACACTGGACATGAGATGCAGCCTCATGAGTGCCAAGTACAGGGGGATGATCACTTCCCCAGTCCTGCTGGCTACATGATTTCTGATACATGGTTCCTGTCCACAGCAGCAATGGCAGCCAGGTTGGCCAGCAGGCAACCCCAAGTCATGGGCTTCCTGGCATGCAAAGCAGTCTGCTGAAGTCAACTTTCTAGACTTCTATCTGGGTTTGGTAGTGAAGCTGGAACAGAGGGACATGGGTCAGACTCTTCTTCAGTTCTGTCATGCCAGCACATCTGCATCTTCAGAAGTGGGTTCAAAGTACCTGAGGTGTGTTCCTGGCTCTGCTGAACATGGTGATGGATTTCCCAGTCATTCCAGCTGTGCTGGTATTTAAAAAAACATGTGGCAAAGCACTGTAGAAAACAACATTGGCTTGCTGGTGAAAGAGGGATGAGCAAAGAAGATTGTTTTGGTTTTCTCCAACCCACTCTGCTTTATTCTTAATAGCTAAATTTATGCAAACAACCCAGAGAAATACACATCAAACCACTCATATGAAGGGATATTTTTAAAATAAAATACCATTTAGACAAAATTTTGCCAGTTCTGCTGGGGGAAAGAAAAAAAAATAGTGTGTTCCAATTCTGCATGATCCTAACACTGAATTTAACATAAGGGCTCTGCAGATATCCAGATAAATTTTCAGGGTTTGTATATTGGGGTGACACTATTCATGGCACACTCTCAGTGAACACAAAGAGGGAGAAGCCTAAAGGCTTAATCTGTTCCCTCTGGAAACCAGAGCACTGCCCTGATGAGGCAACACTAGGCTGCCTGTTCTATAACAGTATGTATAATGGATGAGACTTTCAGGGGGTGGATGTTCAGGTGCCAAAAACTGATGCACACAGAATCATTAGTCACTTCTGAAAAGTCTTTGGCAGGATCCCTAACTATATGGAACCAATCCATAGCTATACAGCTCACAAGCAGGATGCTACAGACTTAATGGTCTGTTCTCAAACAGATATATGGTTTGTTTTTGTTGAGTTATTGAGTTTGTTGATGGCTTCTTGGAGCAGAATGGGACTGAATGAAAAAGGGAAGGTGATTCACAGAAAAATGGCTCAGTTGACCAAAATACACCTCCTCTCCTCTATGTTGCTGGCTGCCACTGTCAGCTCCCACTACAGACAGCCTGGAAAGGTATTTCCTTCTTTTCTTTTTATCTCTCACAACAGCATGAGTGTGCCCTTCTTCACAATGACCGATGAAGGCCTGAAAGCATTTTAGGAGCAATAGGGTAAGAAGAGAGGATGAGAAATAAGTCTGGTCCTATTTCTGCCAGAGCAGTTCAGGGTGAGAACTACTGCAGATACATCACACCAGAAGGGAAGAGGTGGCAGCACTGAGCCTTTAACCAATTTCTTCTCTGTCAGTAGCAGACATTGGTAACCAGAATGAAATGGCTATGCTATGAATGAAGAGTTTGAAATGGCCACTGCTAACATTTCCTCCTCAGTTACTGGCAGTCTCTTCATTCCCATAAGTCAACAACTTATCAGCTGTAGTCAATATCACCTCTCTTCTTTTATACTATTACCAGAAAAGATGAAAAATTGACATGCCTGTTTTTCTTTCCTGCCACTTGGTTTTAGAGCCATCTATGAGGCTAACCTGCAAAAAGTATATTAAAACAAACAAACAAACAAAAAATACCATTTAAAAGCCCAAACTTAATGGGCAACAGAGAGCAAGGATTGAGAGCAAAGACGCAAACAACAACAGCTCCTTTAACCACTCAGCATTTTGGCTCCATTAAACAAGATACCCTCCTGGCATTCAGGCCAGAGGGACAGTGGCAATAATATAATCTCAAAACTGAGACACCACCGTACATCACGGCAGACACCTTGCTGAGCCAAGAGGAGACACTGGATGCACGCTGATAGAAATTCATAAAGTAAAATGGTGAGCTCAAAGCCAAACACCTGCTGTGGGGATTACCTGTTGCACGGAGCTTGCAAGAGGGTGCATCAGGCGAGCAGAAAGGTGCCTATGGCAGCAGTGAGGTGCCTCACCTGAGCTGACAGCAATGTCCCTGCACACTAGAGAGCAAGGCAGAGGAAGTGCTTTAAGGGACTCAAGTCATGCTTGACCACCATAACACCATTACTGTCACAATCAGCTTTTTCAGTGTAAACATATCTTCCCTTGAGATGATTCTGTGGTGCTCTGAGGTGTCCAGCAGCAAACTTAAGCAGTCCAAGTACCTGTATTCTGCAGCTGGATCTCAACCCCATACATCTCCTCTAGCACATACTCAGATCTCTGATCTTTGAAGTGTTTGACCCTGTGCTGTGCACTGATGGATCTGAGCAAAAATGGAAGCTTGGCATGCAATAGAGAGTGGGGGCAAAGAGGCAAGCTGTGGAAATATCTGTAAGGAGGAATATCCTAAATCCTTGCTTTTTGTTCATCATGGACTTCACAGTGTCATTTAGCAATCTGTTTCCCCAGACACAAATACCATTTTCTAGATTAGCCCAAAACTATGTTTTACATCTCTCTATGTGCATTTGAATGTGTATAGACAAAGCCACTTCATCACAGCACACAAGATGTGCTGTGTTTGCATGGCCCAGTTTGCAGTCACACAAAGATCAGTTCAGTTGAACTCTGACAAAAAGATGAGCCTGTACATCTGATTCTCACTTACCATATGTAAAGGAGATCCAAGGGGACTTGCAGAAAACAGCTATGTGCCGTACACTGACACTAAGACATGATGTTAACGAACTACGGAAGGGCCCTGGCCAAACATCCGCAGGGGCCCCTCCTCCCTCACCCCAGGGTGAATTTGACTATGACATAGATGATCAGCCCCTGGTTCTCCAGCGGTGCAGGCCTTGCAGGGCTGTCAAACTTCACTTACCTTTCACGATTTGTGCATTTGACAGGCGTGTCACCTCCCCACAAGCCTCAGATACAATATCAGGCAATGACAAGGGAATGAAAACCATTTGGCTTAGGTACCAAATTGCCATTCAGGAGAACACGACTTTAGTATTCACCTCTTCCCCAGGCAGCCCTTGATATTTTTCAATTTGCAAGCATTACCAGAGGGCTTTTCACACCTGCCTGGGAACAGAAGTCAGGGCTTCATCATGGCAGGTCGAATCTAATGCCCTCTGTCACAATGACTTTCAAAGCAGAAGCATCCAGCCTGTGGTTGGCTTTGCTATATAAAATCAATGCTTCACCCACAGCCTGCTCGACAAATCAAGAGAAATCGGGCCAATATCTAATGCTCTTTTAAAAGTCCTCTGGAACTCACTGGTACAGCAAGTAATAGGTCAATCTGTAGCGGCTGCTTCTGCCTACAGGCTACTTATTCCTGCAAAATAGAGCTGTGCTAGTGATCCACTTTTAAAGTAGCACTTACTAGAAGGCTGGATACCTCAGCTTAAAAAAAAAAAATAAAGAAGAAGAAAACAAACAAAAAAAACCCCACACAACTCAAAAGCAAGTATTTACAAGCAGAACTAAGCACACTGCAAGTAGGTTAATCACCTTAACAGTCACAAATCACTGATTTAAATCTCTCTGTTTTCCAAATAGTGTTATGTTTAGCTCCCCAATATGAAAAGAGTTTTACCAGCCTAAGTCTGTGCATTTCTTTCCAATTTCCATCAAGGCACTTGGGACTGACCATTAAACTAGAAGCAACGAGACATGACAGGGGAAGGGATGGATAAAGCATTACTTGCCTTACTTGAAGCACAGCTGCCACTGGGATCAGGGCACATCAAGCAGCAGAACCTGGGACTGACCCAACTGTAGAAAGACATTCAGTGAGGCTGACAGCTTTCTACCTGCACTAAAGCACACAGGTTTCTCACCTGGAGTTCATCAATCTGTGCTAATTATTTGTGAAATGTGAGCTAACTCAGGCATAATTTCCATAATCAGTGACATGAAGCTGAGAGTAACACAGCAGCCACATATCTGCTACTCCTAGGAGCCAAAGAAGTGCTAATATCAGTGCATACCCTGTCCACTATACGTACCTCACCCAGTGACAGCTCCAAAATCGCACAGCAGTGCCACTCAGCAGAGCGTGTTTTCTGCCCGAGACACATGTGTGCTCACTGCAGACCCACGGGGAGCCTGCAGCCATGCCCCCCCTCACTTTGGAGCTACCGAGCTCAGGTCAAAACAGCAATAAGAATGCAGCCTGATGTGGCCATGAGCAGGCCAGGATAAATGTGTGATGACTGCAGCCTGAATAAAGCCAACCTTCTCCCAGGCCATTGCTGGACCAAGCCCAAGTGAAGAACAGTGGGAACCCACGCACCGTGATAGCATCCAGACCACCATGGCCCTATAATGTGGGGCAACCTTCATATGGCCTAGAAGCTTCTAGTGTGCTTTAGTCAAAATGTGTTAAATAAAATGATCATCTGGCTCTTTTCCACTAAAGTCAAAGTCACCAAACCCTGAGCAGGCTATCACCCTACCCAAACATCTGTCAGACCAAAACAAAGGTAATTTGCATCTTCAAGCTGATGGTGTCTGCTTGAGGACATTCAGTTATCTGACAAGCCCGGGTGTGAAAAGGACTGATGTTCCTATTTTCCCCAATTACTCATAAATCTACCTGTCTCTCCATATCATATGTATTTCTGGAGAGCATATTAAGTACCTTATCAATATTTTTCTACTGTCCAGAAAACCTTTGAGGAGGTCTTCCCCTACCCATAAGCAAAAAAATGCAGTAGACAAAATGTTTGCATGAACCCATCAAAGCCAGCTCTGTGGCAAATGTTTTCTGTTCTGAAATAAAACAACCATTATTTTATAAAGTCCCCACTAAAAGCTATTCAGGGGAGTTGGGAAGGAAGCAAGGGAACAAAAGGAAATTTTCTTCATCCCCACATGGCAGAGAGAAAAATTTTGTCTCCATCTCCACAAGATTGCCCAGGTCTCTTCTGAGGAGTCCCAGGCCCTGTGCTCTTGGGCTGGGCTCCTTGATCCCAAAGGGATTGTGCAGGCACCTGGCTCCCACCCCCTTGGGGAGAGATTCTGGAAACACCAAGGATCCAGGAAGGGTGTGCAGAGCTACCGCATGCATCCAAATTGCCTTGCTGGACATAATAACCCAGGAAAGAACCTCAAAAATGACTGGAGCTATTAAAAAAACCCCCTCTCCTTGCAGTGAAAGGCATCATCATATATGTACTTCATCTAAGAGAAGGTTAAAAGGTGGCTTGATCACAATTTACAAGGGGCTACACCAAGACACAGATAGATTTCATGTCTTTTTCCTCCCAGAAATGAGGTGTGAATTTTTAACAGAGCAGGTAATTAATCACTGAAACAGCTTACTCAGGGATGTGGAGTATTCTTCCTCACTTGCAGTCTTTAAATAGATGCTGGCTTTCTTTTTAAAAAAAGACATGCCAGGTCCCAAACAAGAGCCAGAGGTCTGGTGCAGGATTACTGGCCAAGCCCTTTTGCTCTTCCCCTACTGCACAACGCAGGTTTAATAACCATGATGCACTACCTCGGCTTAAACATCTCTGGAGGATATTGACACATCTAACCTGGGATATTCCTAGCCTCCCTCTTCAGCCGAAGGAGGCAGTGAATCTTCTCCAGAGGCAGAAGGAGAAGCCAAACTTATGTGCTCTGAACATCCACTTTGCACAGCTAAGGCCATTTGTAATCAAGTTTAAACTCCAGCACACTGAAGATAAGCTCTTAATTAGAAAAACGGCTAGCCACCTGGACATCACAGCCTTTCCCTCCCAACTCCACTCCCTCCTTGGAGGTGCCGAGAGGTGTAGCAGCAGCCCCCCTCTACTCACCCTCCTTCCAGACTCGCGCAGCACCAGAACACCACCAGACAAGTCCCACCAAACCTGTATGCTGCTCCTCACTCAGCTTTCAGCCAGGTTCCCCTCACTGGTGGCAAAGTACATCCGTTTTAGTGGTCTAGTTCAACAAGACATTACTACTTTCTAATTGCTTCTGCTGTATGAGAGAGGAGTTTGTTTCATACAAAGAATAGCAAGACCCAACTAGACCCCAAACAGGCTTAGAAGAAGGAACTGATGGCCTCTTTCAGGTACCACTGTGGAAAGCAGCCTCACATGTCTTCAGTGTTACAACTTCCTACAAATCCTGCTTATTTTTAAAAGAACAGTAATTCTTTATACATCTTTACAAATATTGGCCTTTTTCTGTGCTGTTAACGCTTGCTGTTTCCAACAGATGTTGCCAATTTCTGTTTGAAATGCAAGGAATGAACTGTCATAATTTTGGATGCATTTTCAGGAGGAAAAAAAAGAATTAAAAATTTTACCAAAAGCAATTCATAGCCAGATTCACAACCATGGCTCTGTGAAATCTGATTATCTGATTTAGCAAATCACATCCTGAAGTAAGAGCTAATGTTTCCTGGAAGAAACACAAAACATTTTAGGTATCAAATCTGTCATAGTTCTATAACAAAGATCACTGTGACTGGTAACATACTAGTCACCTTGCACATACACAAAGGTTATAGCAGACTGATTTTTATAATTGCACATGAAATGTTGAAAAATTAGGTTCCTGGCAATTAAAAGATAGGGGGAAAAAAGCACCTTATTCTACAGGAGCTAACTCCAAGAAGCGTGCGTGTTCATTCAATGATTCTTTCTTCTGCATAGTTTTGGAAAATTGCATCACTGTTTGCTTCATCAGACTTTACAAAATATTTCTGATTTCATTTTGGTAGCTGCAACATCCACCCTTGCCATGAATGATTACGATTGATGCAGCCAGGACATCAGTTTATCATAAGAGAAAAAAAAAAGTATATATACACACACACACATAAATGTGTTCATGTATACGCACATATGTATGTATTTTTATGTGTAGGTATATATTTCTAGGTAAAAATATTTTCACTAACAGTTTGACAGGGATGTGACCTTTCCTGTTACTGAATGCTTCTACATTTTGACTGCTAATGAGTAGCAGAACTTTGCTGTTAACACACAGAATAGGCGGGCATTACTTATGTTCTTCTCATCTGTGATACTTATTTATGGATCTTGACATTTCTCTGAAGTCAGCCACTCAAGGAAGCAGCTATGGCCACTTGGAGGGCTTAGACAAAATGCAGCCTAACCTACCAAAAAATCAGACAAAATTGTGATGACTCACTGTCTGACACATCGGTGGTACCCATCGCAAGATTAGCTGGGAAGGAGGACTTGCCGACATCTTCTTCAAGCACACGCATGAACTGGAATTGCAGAGTAATGTTAATTGAGCTACAGTGGCTTTAGAAGAATACCCAGGAAAATAACTAGATGTGATGCAACATTTGGTGGCACTTTCCAATCCACTTGGCAACAGGATGCTAAAGGAGCACAGAAACAGCCAGCGTTCAACTGTGCCCTTTAAGCAGTTTGCCTGTAGAAACGGTGGATGAGTCAGAAAGCAGAGTATTCTCAGCTGAGACAGCAGCTTCTGAGTCAGCAGCAAGCAGCCAAGTGTCTGCTAGTAAAGGTGATAAAAAGGTCAGATTGATAACTTCAGTTGAAGGAGGAGCTGGTAAGGAGTTGAGCCCACTACTTTGGGTGGAGATGCTCCAAGATGTCCTCCTGGTGCTGCAACTAATCAGTGAAGCATTAGGTGTATTTTGGACTGATTTAGTAGTCCTTGTGGATACATCTTTCCAAAAATAAGCTGTTCTTTGGAAGGAGGGAATGACACATGGGGCACTGCCACACAGAAATTATCCTACAAACTCTTCCTAAAGAAAAGAAATCAAATAGCAAATCTGTTCTTGCTGTTTATGGATTTAAAACAAAATGTCTCTGATAAAACTCATCTGTCCCTTCACAATAAATTATACTTACAAGTCAGAGTATATCTCAGCATAAAAGGAAATTCATTAGTCAGATGTTGAATCAGGCCTTCAGATCCAGCAGGGAGGGAGCCACACAAGGTGCCTACTGCTGTCACCACATAAGGACGAGTCCCTTGCAGATACAGCAGGACACAGCAGTAGCTCTCAGGCACAGGCCTAGGGTACCACACGTTTCTTTACAGCACTGCCAGCTAGAGAGGACAAAAGTTTCACAAGTAAACATGATATCTGGCCATTGAGAAAGGTCCCCTTTTTCTTGCATTGCTCTGTAAGCCAGGAATGATGACAACAGGAAATAAAGACAGTAAAGGTTAAACTAAATTTAAAGAAACCACACTCAAGAGGATACTTGCATTTTTGAGTTCCCCTGTACTTGGTGAGCAGTTCAGAGTGTGACCTCTGAAAGAAGTGGCCATAAAAACCCATCACCACTTTATGTGCTGTGGTTATATCCTGCAATGGCATTTGACTTACCTGTAATAGCACCAAAAAGAACAGTCCAAGAAAATCTTTGGTGTAAATGTGAGAAAAGTATTACACACACAGAGTGAGAAGTACTGCAAGGAAGCCATGAATTGTACAATAGCTGAAGTTTCCTTTTCTTTGCCCAGGTTATGGATTCAGTAATGGGTACTGTGCTTTCTTGACACTGGTAGGGAAAAAGTAAATGTTTCATTTGCTCTGGTAAAGGTGGAGTGAAATCTCTCTAGGATGAAAAGACTCAGGTATGAGAGGACTATTATCCATCAATTCAAAACTGCTCCACTTTTTGCAGTCTCTAAGAACAGGTCTGTCAGAAAGCAAACAACTGAATTGGACCATCATGACTCTGAAAACAGAGAAGATTCAGATGTACTGTGGTATGTTAAGAAAATTTCTTTTCTCTAGGTTTCCCAAAGCAGACACTCAGGCTTGGATTCTAGAAATTCTTCTTAAATAAATAATTTGTAAAGTACGGCGTAGAGAGCAACTCAAGCTGGGTGCCTCTGAAGAAGGCAAAAAAGGAGAAGAAGGCAAAGAAATCTAAGAAAGCAAAGCAAGCAGAGAAAACTCTGGGCAATTATACCCTTACAATCTAAACTTCTCAACCCTCATGCATCAATTCAGGTCAATTATAGAATTTGAGTCTAGGGTCTCCCTATTCTTCTTTGAATCTCTTCATTTTTCTCAGGTGAGAGGTTTCTTACCTTCATGGGTAGCTGTTTGTCTTTTACCAACCAGACTGGAAGTCAATTCTAGGTCCTGTCTGTCAGTTGCTGTTTTGCACCTGCAGCTGGGGAGAGAAGTAAGTCCTTGGCTATAACCAAAACATTCTTCTGTTTCTTGTTTTCTTTTGGATGTGATGTTCCATGCCTTTACTTATCTCTAGGGATGCTGCTGCTGCTGACAATCAAAAGCTCCCTTATCTTTTTGCTTGAACAGTCTCTGAGGTCCTTCTAGGCACAAAGTTCGAAAGTTCATAGTTTGTGGCCTAAGCAAACTTAGTTACTTATACTGAGTTATGCTAAGCAAGTTCTATATAAGCAGTTTCTAAGCAAGCTCTATAAGAAGTATCCCGAATAATTCAATAAGCTAAGGCAGTCTATTCCATGACAGATCAGAAGAATTAAATCCAGAGAAGGGCACTGCAAACACAGAGAGACTGGTGCCCAACCCATGGGTGTTAAGTTTAGTGTGAAATTTGAGGGCCCCTCCTATGCAATAAAGCCAGAAGCACTCCCTGCGTGCCTGGGGGACAGTGCAAGGGCATAGCAGGGTGTCTGAAGGTGCAAAGTCCTCTGGAATAGCAGTGGAGGGCTGCTTAAAATGCAGAGAGGCAACTCTGGTGTAATCACAACCCTGCTGCTTTTGGGGCATGGCCACTGCTACCAGCTGTCTCACAAACTGACTGGGCAGCATCTCAGAGAGCACTAACTGGCCCAGGCCAAACCAGCCAGGGAATGTGCTGGTATTTAAGCAGCATGGGCAATCAGAGCATCAGCACTTGAGGATGCCATGCCTTATTCTGCAGCGTATTTTCAGCCAATGTAGCTAGGTTTCCACCATCCCTTGACTGAGGGATCACATCTCATCCCTGAAACACAGCCAGTCTAGTAGGTGAAAATGAAAGTTCTCAGCTCCCCTCTTCTCCTAATTCTTCACATTTGGGTTGTACCTGTCATCACAGAAAGCTACCTTTTCTCCTAAGGTTTTTTCCTCTCCTTGAGGTCTGGTACTTTCTATCCATGCTTACCTGCAGAGATCAAGGGTGCTACAGAAAATCAGAGCAGATGCTACAGAGCTATCAGATAGCAGCAATCCCCAGCTGATTGTAATGCAACCCTTTTAGTTCCTTGAGTCATTTTGCAGAGATTTAGGAAGGAGAGAGTTCCCTGCAGCATAGGGTATTGTCATCATGCAGCACAATGAGGTGCTGTGATGAGACGCCCTTTTCTCACCAAACAGGATTCCCATCAAACTCTGAGAGGACACGGAGGCTTGCAGCCTTGTGTGAGACCAACAGGGCTGGCAGATCTGGGCTGGGGTTTCTCTCGGTCAGGAACCCTGAGCTCTGTGAATAAATGCCACAGTGTAGGTGACAAGTGGACATTGTTCACTACCTCAACCAGGTGTCCTCTCCTGGCCTCCAGGGAAGTGTCCTCTCTCAGGCAGTGAGGAGGTTTGTGATTGACCCTCCCTGCCGGCAAAGGGGAATATGCAGAGCTTGAACCAAGAGACACCCACAACCCACCCCGTTGCACATCACACAACCAGAGTAAAAGTAGGAGAGAAGAAGCAGCACTTTGCTGCTCAGCGATCCTTTAGGCTTCTGAACACCACAGGAGGCAGGCACAGTTGAAAGGAAAAATCTAACTGTAAGCCTGAACACACTGGTTTCCATTGTTTTTTCTGATCTTTAACAGTATTTGATCATACAGAAAACCATTTCACAGTTTCTCTTTGCCATTACTCTGATGTGTGTAAGTTGCAACCGTCAGGAGTAATATATCCCACTTGCCCACGCAGCAGGACTCCTCATGAAAGCAAAGTGAATTTGATTCTTGAGCACTCAGTCCAGATGCCGCGGCTGACTCTAGCTCTTGTTCCCCATTCAAATACAGGCCAGGGCAGAAGACTTCTTCCTGGAACATCAACATGTCAGGTAAAATCAATAAAAGCAAGGGGAAAAAATGCCTCTGGCTCTGTAGGGCTTTTAAAGCATAGCTGCACTTCAGAGCCTGAAAAAAAGCACAAGGTCAGCAAAAGCCCCAGAGGAGCAGAGAGAGCAGAACACAGGAATCACCTTCGGTGAAGTCTCAGCTCTCCCTCTCTCTCTTGCCATTTTTGCTGACTTTATCCAGGGTAGGTCAAGTCGTGTGTTTCAGTGCCTTTTCTGCAGCTTATCAACTGCTTCAGTGCGATGAGGATCCAACAGGTACTAGTGCAAACTGTATCACTGTATATGCCTTTGATCTGTGCCTAATGCATGAGAGATGCAGCAGAATGACAGCTCTTGCACCACAAATCATGATTCATATCTTCTTATTCTTGCACTTAAGTGTTTTTTCATAACCAAGCAGTAGAAATCGAAAGTTTTTGTTTCATACACGTTTCATGTGGTGGTTTGGCTTCACAATGGCATCAAGCACTCAGTGCCCTTCAGAAGCTAGAGCCCTGCAGCCCAGGGCGGCAAGCTTTAACAGGAGTCACAGGCACCTGTTGGGTGACAGCTATAAACCTGACAAGGATGTCACCTACCCTGAGCAGATGACAGCAAGGCTATCATTCATTATAGAAGTACTTGGTTTCTGAAACATTAATTTCTCAGAATTTCCGCTGCACAGTGACTTTTCAAACTGTCCTAGTACAGCCTAGATCTTACTGCAACTGTTCTTTAGAAACATGATCCAGAAATCACAATCTTCACTCAGACCAACTCCATAGTCCTCCTCCAACAGCTTCCTCCCAGAAATCCCAAAATGGCTCCTTCTAACCAACACAGCCTTCAAACCCCAAGCCAAACTACACTTCATGGACAGGTCTTTCAGGTGTAAATAAAGTTTAGAGAACTATTTGCCGCCAAATATTTCTTTTGTTTTTCCTTCTCCATATTCTCCCTCATATACTTTGTCTCCTGAACTTCATCTCACAAATCTCATCTATGCTTGAGCTTAGCAAAATTCTGAAATATTAGATAATTTAATGGGAAGCCAAGTCATTTAATGGTCCAACAAGCAAAACTTCCAAATCATAGATATTATGTGATGTTATTTAAACAAAAAAACCTCTCGTTTACTACAGACCTTCAAAAATCTTAAGAATGAAATAGAATACTTCATTTGAGCTGACGGTTGTTAGGAGTTTGAACTTTTTTGACCAAGTGCTTTTGTTCACTCACACTGACTAAGCAACTACACTTAGCCACATATCCATTTCAAAGGACAAATAAGCCCCTGCAAACACAGATGGCCACACACTTCACGCACTTTACTACCATCCAACTCTACTGCACACCTCTGGTTAATATTTCTTTCCTTTTCCGCCAGATCATAACCTTTGGGTTTGCTTTCCTTTGCCTTGTTGAATCTTTTGTTCAGCCCAAAAATTCACAGAATGTCTATTTCACATGCATGAGAGTGAAAAAATTCTGTTGTTCAATACATCACATCAATAGACAAAAACAATTATTCCCACTCTTCTTCTCCAAATACCTTTCTCCACTCTTTCCCACAGTCAGGCAAACTTAAGACTCAAAGGGATCCTTCTGTCAATATCTTTATTGTGAGAATCAGTCTGAGAATCCTCAAAGGTACTAATACAATAAGAAAGCTGCCAGGCAAGCCGCAAGCCAGAGAGACCATGCACAGTATTTGCACTACCGTTTCAATAAGATTTTTCAAATTATAGACCTTGAAATCTACTATTTGCAAATGAAATTGTTTTTCACCTTCCTGAGAATAGGGGTCAAGAAAAAAGCTAATGATGGCCTTGCAGATTACACATACAAAATAAGCATCCCTCACATGCAAAGCTGCTCTCAGGAGATCATTTCATTAAAAGCTGCACAGTCAGAATATTTTGGTCCTAATACCCAGACAGGAACCCAAAAAGCCACCATGAGTCACATGGATATCTCAGGCTTACGTTACCCTCAGTGAATCCCAGCTGCCCTAGGGGTCTACTTGGAGGGGTCCTCATTGAGCTACTCTGCATCTTCTCCCTGACATTTCCAATCCCATTTCACTGTGCTTCTCCTTCAAAGGCCAGATGAATGAGGAGGCTGTTGGGTCTTACAAAGCTGTGGCTTCAGACTCAGCCGGAGTAGGAGAAAGGGGGTGCTGAGAAGAAACTCCTGGTTTAATTCACTGGGAAATAGGCTCAGCTTTGAGGTCCTGGTCTGAAAGGGCCATCACAACCACTTTGTATAAGCTGTAACACCAAAATGTGTCAGACCCACTGCTCAGGCATGATGCAGGTATTTGTGGGTCTGCATTGCCAGCACAACAAGACAAGCACTACTGTACCCAAGAGACAGGACTAGAGCACCAAGCCCAGACCCTCTAGAAAGCTAAAACCACCTCTGCCATGGAAATGAGTCACCAGAAGCACCCTAAGAAAACATGTTCAGTAGAAGATAAGATTTCTCAATTTAAATCAAAACCCACTTGCCCATTAAAACAACTCTTACACCCCAAAAATGCCTTGCTGCTTTACCACCAGCCTCTGTATGGCCTCTCCAGCAGCCATGCTGGCATCCTTTTCTTCAATAAGACTTAGCTCTACTAGACTTAGATTGCTAACTCTGAAAAGAGCAAAACTGAAGTTAAGCTATTTTAATGAGGGATTAGAAAAGACAGTAATTTTATTGTGCCACAAATGGTAATGGCCCATTTTGTAGAAAAAGGTATACTGCTCTGTGGAGCAATAAGCTCCAGTCATTCTCAGAACTCAGCTCCTCAGCAAAACAGCAGTGATCCATACACACATCCTCCTCACCAGCACAAAAATTGGGCCAGGGAGACTTTTGTCTCCCTTTCTCACTCCATAGTTCCCAGAAGCCACACAACCAAGCATGCAGACACCCAATTCCTCTTTCAAGCAGCTTTACACCATTCACCTTAACTAAGGCAGGCCTCAATTACCTCTCCGAGAGGGAAGGTATCAAGCCTACAATTTTCCTATCATACAGCCGAGCTTGCTGACCTTCTCGGATTAGCTCCTCCACGGTTCATCTGAACAATAGGGGATGCAATTTAGTGGGGCAAAAGCCTCTCATTCACAGCCACCAGCCGCCCACGCAGTGGCAAAACCTGGACTCGGCAGGTCAGGCTGAGAAGAAGGAACACGGTGGGGATTGTCCTGGGCTGTATTGCCGTGCCATCCCCTCGGTCTGTCCAGCCACCAGGTCTTCTGCTGCACACTCAGGGCAAGTGATGTTATAGACAAAAACACCGCAAGTGACACAACCAAAATTTCTTTTCCTCTCCTACTTGCTGTTATAGCTGAGGAGAGAGTTTGGTATTGGGGTGTTTGGTTTCTTCCAGCCACTACTTAAACTTTTCTCAGAAGGAGTCATCATCCAACAGATGACAGGTGCTGTTTATACTCATAATGTTAATGTATGAAATCTTGAACATAGCCACGTTCAAGGACAAGCTCTAACAGAGCATTTATAACAATTCAACCAGGCAGTACAAGGTCTCTCTTTTCTGCACCTAATGTTCAGGAAAGCAGCTCCTAATTTCACACCAGCTTTCCAGAGGCAAGCCAGCTCCTGCCACTCTTGACTTGTCATTGCAGGTAGTGGCAATAAGTCAAAGTATGTACATAGAAAATTAAGAGCTGAAGGAGGAAAAGGCAGAGAATGTGGTAGGAAGGGACAGCATATTTTCACTCACAGGAATTGCATGGCTGTAAATATTCCATTCTGCTGAATTAAGAGGTGCCTGTTACCTTCTCCATGGGAGTGTCATCAACACCATCCTGCAGCCTTTGCTGGTGTGGATTATCTCTGTGAGTCCCCATCATTTCCTGGAAGACAGAATCAGGCCCACAGGCTGCACCTGTCAGTGTTCAAGCTTGATTACTCAGAATAGGAACCAAACAGGCATCTCAATTAATCACACTCATGTATTAGTAAGTAATTCATTAATTCAGTAAATTGCTCCAGGCCATAGCATAATCAGTCATGTCAGAGATTATAACAAAAATCACAAACTAAAGTGTTAAACATGAGCCCATCCTTGCTGATTCATCATCTGTAGTAATTATTCATGGCAGAACAGGTATACTTTATATACTTTAAGACGGGTGGCATGGAAAATTAATCAACTTAATTGTGTAGATTTCCTCTATCAGATCTGCTGGTTGAGCAACATAAGATTTAAGCGGCAGAAAATTCAGAAGCCTCAGAAAAAATAAACATTTTCGTGATGTGCTCACTGATAGCCAGTAACTGCTCTGCTTGATAAATGTGGACTTACCTGTACAGTAACATGTAATTCCTCATCCCTCAGGCATGGAGCTGAGAAGGTGTTCCTGTACCTGTATATGATAACTCCACAGCTCAGACACATGGTGTGAACTGTGGGTTTGTCCTATGCAGGGACAGAAGTTGGGCTTGATGATCCCTGTGGGTCCCTTCCAACTCAGGACACTCTATGATTCTGTGGTGCTGTAGAGACCAAGAGAAGCCACAGCCACAGCTGGAGCTGTGAGAGCATGCACTGAGCAAACTCCTCCTGCAATGCCAACGGGCTGCTCAGCATATCTCCATCATCCTAGTTTCTATTGTCTATTGCCAAATAAGTCACTGTACCACAAAGGGAAGTCCAATCAATAGGTTTCACTCATTTGGGCCTATCCGTTTAGTAACAATTTTATGGGAAGGGTGAAGCTCTACATCACAGAACCCAAAGAACTGAGCTGGAAGGGACCTCAGCCCCCATGTCCAACTAACTACATCTACCTCATCATTAGCAAGTGCCCATCTAATTTGTTCTTGCAGACCTCCAATGATATCATCCTCAGACAATGTATCTCAGTTTACCTATGTTTAGAAACTTTTCATACCATCTTCTTACAAGATAAGCTCATTACTTATCATGTCTACCACACACTCAGAAAAGAGACTGCTCCCTTGCTTTCTGCAGTAGCCTTTGTACCTCTAAAGTTTGCTGCGCTATTCCCCATCCAGTTTCTCTACTCATGATTCAAGCAGTTTCATTTGCCTTACCTACGCAGGAAAAAAATTGCAGACTTAGACAGAACAAGACTGCCTGTAGATTAATAATAGTGTCATCAAGTTGGTTAAGATAGGCAAAATTAAGTTGAAGCTAGAAAGGAGAGAGAGCACTTTAAAGAAAATGCCCTAAATACAACAGAAGAAAAAAACTCATTCCTATTGACAGACCACTTACTGCTATATTTTTTAAAATCCAGGAAACAGAGGTCAAGCTACAAGGCAAGGAGGAAAATAAGCTGATTTCTCCTCTTTCTGAAAATTAATTAAGTTGTAAGTTTTATAGCATAGTTATAAAAACCCAAAAGATGTTACATTTCTGAGCAGAAATTGAAAGAGCTTGTTAAAAAAATGCAAAATTCACTTCTTTGCACAAAAAAGTGGCCCATTTTCATGACAAAATGTTTTCCCATTATTTGACCAGTTGTAGTTAACTGAACAGGCTTTTGGTATTGTTGACCAAACTTGCAGATGGCATTTAGAGGTCATGTTATTTAGCTGCATAGATGTGCATTACTGGTTTTACTTTGCTTAATTTTAAGAACACACATGCCATCTAGTAGGTAAAATGCCTGACATACAAAAAACAACTAGTACGTTGTAATGGGATTCATGTTACACAGGGTACATTCACAGTGTAAATCCATCATTGCAGTTTGCATAATCTGTCTATAACTAAATGCGCAGTTCTTTACATTTCCAAAGACATTATGTTTCCAGATGGTTAGGATTAACATTTAATTGGCTAGTTTACAGCCATAACAACAGGCCTTCCTCTTGGAAGTGTGCCTACATGCTCTGCCTGCTCATACATCAATTCCAGACTTTTCTGGCCCTTCATTACAAGAGATGCTTTGACCTGTCATAAGCAGTCCTAATCCTGGAAAGAGCTGCATAGCACCCATCACTATATAGAAATCCCAACTGCTGCTGAAAGCATTCAACAAATGGGGAGAGCTAGCTTTCTGCAAGAGTCCTTGTCAAAAAGAAAAAGGTCATGGGGATAATTATTTTTATGTGTTAGGTCGTGGATGAGCCCAGTAGATTTTAGATGTTCTCCTGCCCCTACCTGCTGTATCACCATTTTCTTCAAGCTGAGAGCCAGTACACTAAGTGTAATATTCATCACATAAAGCTGTCTAAGAGTCTAGCCTAAACTCAGTGGCTTTTGTCCCTCTGTAGTCAACTGAGATAGATGGCCACACTCCGGAGGGCAACACCTTTTGTCCTGAAACAAATAATGGAAATACATGAAATGGCTCCCCGAATGCCTGCTTCAGATTCCACATCTAGCTTTGCAATGGTTTAGATTTAGCAATAACAATTATCTTTTTTTTTTAAAAAAAAAAAAAAAAGCTATTTTTCAAGCAAAGACCTCTCTTTATTTGAAGTTTGACACTCTGTGCTTTGAGCAAAGGTTAAAGTAACTGAGCAGCATCATGCACCACACAGGTTAGGGTGATTCTAATGTCAAGGATGTAAGGTGGTCACATGCTGACATGGCCCATGAGATGCTACTGCTTGGACCATGGATATATCCAGTTCATATTCTGGTTATGGTGCACTGTTTCACTGATGACCAGGTAGATGTGAGGTTCCTGATGTAGGCAAGAAGGTGCATTTCAGATCTTTGCCAGCACAACTGTGACTGAGGACTTTTTCTTCACACTTCAAAAACTAAGCAATGCAGGCTTTCTCCTTTGGGGATCAAGTCCAACTGACCTGTCATTCAGATGCAATGTGCCAGGTTTGGTGTCATCTCAAGGCATATCAGGGATAAGAGGGTCATTAGGAGCAGTCAGCATGGCTTTACCAAGGGTAAGTCATGCTTGACCAACCTCATAGCCTTTTATGAGAATGTTACAAGGTGGATGGATGATGGCAGAGCGGTGAATGTGGTCTACCTTGACTTCAGTAAAGCCTTTGACACAGTCCCTCACAGCATCCTCACAGCCAAATTGAGGAGGTGTGGTCTAGACAATAGAGTAGTGAGGTGGGTTGCAAACTGGCTTAAGGAGAGAAGCCAGAGAGTGGTGGTCAATGGTGCGGAGTCCAGTTGGAGGCCAGTATCTAGTGGAGTGCCTCAGGGGTCAGTACTGGGGCCAATATTATTCAATATATTCATTAACGATTTGGACGAGGGAATTGAGTGTACTATCAGCAAGTTTGCTGATGACACTAAGCTGGGAGGAGTGGCTGACACGCCAGAAGGCTGTGCTGCCATCCAGTGGGACCTGGACAGGCTGGAGAGTTGGGCGGGGAATAACCTGATGAAATTTAACAAGGGAAAGTGTAGAGTCCTGCATCTGGGCAGGAACAACCCCAGGTTCCAGTATAGGTTGGGAAATTACGTATTGGAGAGCAGTGTAGGGGAAAGGGACCTGGGGGTCCTGGTGGACAGCAGGATGACCATGAGCCAGCACTGTGCCCTTGTGGCCAGGAAGGCCAATGGCATCCTTGGGTGTATTACAAGGTGGGTGGTCAGTAGATCAAGAGAGGTCCTCCTTCCCCTCTACTCCGCCCTGGTGAGACCCCATCTGGAATATTGTGTCCAGTTCTGGGCCCCTCAGTTCAAGAAGGACAGGGAACTGCTGGAGAGGATCCAGCGTAGGGCAACAAAGATAATTAAGGGAGTGGAGCACCTCCCTTATGAAGAAAGGCTGAGGGAGCTGGGGCTCTTTAGTTTGGAGAAGAGGAGACTGAGGGGTGACCATATTAATGTTTATAAATATCTAAAGGGTGAGTGCCATGAGGATGGAGCCAGGCTCTTCTCAGTGGCAAACAATGATAGGACAAGGGGCAATGGGATCAAACTGGAACACAAGAGGTTCCACTTAAATTTGAGAAAAAACTTCTTCTCAGCGAGGGTGACAGAGCACTGGAACAGGCTGCTCAGGGAGGCTGTGGAGTCTCCTTCCCTGGAGACATTCAAAGCCCGCCTGGACATGTTCCTGTGCGACCTCACCTAGGCGTTCCTGCTCCAGCAGGGGGATTGGACTTTTGAGGTCCCTTCCAATCCCAAACATACTGTGATACTGTGATTTCTCTTCTGACTTGCCAATCAGGTAGAAAAGGTACCTAACTCCCATCTCTTTCACCTGCGATGTGTCCATGGCATGAGTTTCCCTAACACCTGTGCCAGCATTGTAGGAGCAAATTTACTGATAAATTGCTGCCTGCCTTTCCCATCTTCTATCACTACTAAGTACTAGGGCTGTCCCTACAGTAAATGTGGAGATCCTCTTGTATTCTCCATTGTTCTTGCTGCTACACAGCTCTCGTCATCAGCCACAGCTGACTATCCAGACACATGAAACCCAGCAAATTATAGGGATATTTCAAACATTCATTCTGGAGCTGGGAGATCAGAACTATCCTTTTGTGGGATCATTCTGTTGATCAAAAGAGCTGTTGACTATGCAGTCACCTGAGAACAACACATGAATACCCCTCCTAAATCACTGCTCTCCAGTTTCAAGCTATAACCCCTCATCTTTAGTCATGCACTGCCACAGATGTTAGACTCATCGAGGAGAACAGACCAAGAACAGAACTGATGAAAAGCTGCCCTGGGTACAGTGAGAAATGAACATCTGGCCTTCCTTTTCCCAGCCCCCATGTTTCCCAGTGGTGTGGTTACCCAGTGACTGGGCAGCGGCTTTGTATGCAGATTGCCCTGCTGCAACCAGACCAATAAGCAGAGGCTGCTTGCATTTACTGTCAAAGCTTGCTTTCTTCTTTTTCCTAATACTGCTTATTCAGCACTTTGTCTAGATGACATCTGGTCAACACCTGTCCATTGAAAAGCACAGAAATGGTGATAAATTACTCAAGACTTGCAGGAAATTCTGCTGTCAGAAAACACCATTCTACAAAGAAGCTAATGACTTCTAATAGAAACCTGTGAATTTAAGACTCAGAACTTACAATAAGTAGTATTCAAGACAAATGCATGCTAAATGGTCTCAGTATGATTATCTACAAGAAATTTTATTGATGATATTTACAGCTATTAAGCTTATTGAGACAAAACGCTTGTACAAGTTACTCTAGAGCATCAATTTTTTAATGGATATTATATAGGTATATTACAGCTGAAGTATCTAGTAATTCTAAATTCAGATGGAGAAAACCAGTTTGGAAGGAGTAGATAAGTTGTGAACATTGGTATTACGATGTAGATTTAAAAAAAAAATCAGAATTTTTTCAGTATCTATCTTCAGAATGAGCCTCTCTATATCTAAAGCCATTTGATGTCAATGGGAAGGCTCCTCTAAGCAGTCTTTTGGAGGCTTAGAAAATCTTTGCAGTCATCAGAATCAAAGGGAAAGTCTTGCCTTTGGACAGAAACAGCTTGGAAGAATTAAAAAAAAAAATTTAAAAAAAATAAAAAAAAAAAAAGGAATAAAAATCAAATGAGAGATGGTACTTTCTGAACAGCAGGAATTTCCTTTTAGCCTGTGTAGCCTTGGATTGGTGAGCAGAGGTAAAGTCTGGCCAGCAACACAATTTTGGGCGGAGTACAGATGAGCAAAAGCAAGAAGTTTCAGATATATATTGCTGGGCCACAGGAACCCTTCACTTTGTGGGTGTGTGTTTGTCTGCCAATATTTGGTGTAAATACAGGTATTTTGTGAAACACTGAGAGTTTGCATGAAATGGTGGAAATTCTCACAAATGGTCCACTGGAGCTAAACTGATGGGTTTTGCACAGCTCTAGGTAAAAGCTACGGTTGTGTTGCTGAAATAGTGGGTTCAGAAAATAGCAAATTTCTCAACAGACCAGATAGTTTCCTCTCAAATAAACTGCTTCTGGGTAATTAAAAGGACAGAATAAAAAAAAAAAAAAAAAAATCACCCTTTCCTAGCATAATTAGAGTTGCTCAAAATAAGGGTCCAAGGAATTCCTAAATACTCAAATACCCTCTTAATTGCAACTGAGCAGCTATCATGGTAAAAAGCAGTTCCAGCTAACTAAAGGCTGGAGGGTAGACAAGCTGTAAAATTCAGCCTTGCTGGAAAACCTGCCAAGGCCAAGCACTGAGGGTGGCAGCTGCATTCGGCACCATTTCCCCATTCTGCAATAAAGCTGACAAATTAAATTACATTTAAAACAATAATTTTTCCTTGAATATTTGTGAAAAAATATGCCAGAATTTAATTGTGAGGCTACGCCTGAGGAAATGGCCATATCAGGTCGACAAAAATCCACAAATATTCAAAAGCAAAGGGCTGTCTTCTCTGTACATGTCCCTGTTCTCATTAAATATGAAAGATGAAGACCGATTCTTCCCAGAATTTGAACACATTCCTGACTTTAAGTAGATGGTTTCATCAGGACACCTTCCACATCAGGTCTATGTTCAAGCACCTCAGTAAGCCCAAGGCTGATTTTTCAAACAATTTTATCACACAAGCAAACAGCAATGAAAGGGATTTGGGAAGTAAATGTTCAAAGAAAACCCTCATTAATTAAACCCCATATTTTGGGGCTAAAAAACAGATTATTTCCCAACACAGAATGCGGAAGAGGACTAGTCTTTCAAAAGTGCTTAGAAGGCAGCTCCTGTTGCAACACTTACAGCATTAGCACAGCCAGCTCTGAAAAGGTGGTCTGAAAATATACCACACCCATGCACAGGTTTCAACTATTACCTTTAGGTAACAGGACAATCTTTCCATAATATTCACATGTTCTTATGTTTAAACTGTATTCACAAATATGATCTGTGACCATCTTTCAAGCTGGTACATAAAGTGCTAAAAATGGCAGATGTCAAGGTAGAGAGGTCAAACGTTTCATGACTTGCTACTGTAGATCTGTGCTCAGTAAATTTGATATGAAACACCTCTTTCAGCTTATCCTGAGGTTTTCATGGCCAGTGGTTTTGTAGGTAGGGTGGTGGGGAGGGGTGTAGTTTGGGGTGGAAGAAACAGCCTGACATATGGGATGAAGTCCAGTGAAGAACCATCACGATGATCAGGAGGTTGCAGCACAGGACCTTTGAGGGGACGCTGGAAGAACTGGGGCTGTTCAGCCTGGGAAAGAAAGGCTCTGTGAGGATGTACTCATTGTCCACAGCTGGTGGTTACAGAGAAGACAGCTAGGCTTTTCTCAGGGATGCACAGCAAAAGGACAAATGGCAATGGGCACAAGTTACAGGAATTAGACACATGGAGAACACTTCTCCGTGGGAGTGGTCAGGTATTGGAACCAGTGTCCAGAAAACTCATGGAATCTCCAGCCTTGGAGCTATTCAAAACTCTTCTGGACAAGGCCATGAGCAATCTAGTCTTTAAATATGGCCCTTTTTGAGCAGACAGGTGAGATCAGACTATCTCTGAAAGTCCCTTTCAGCCTACATAATTCTGTGATTGCGTGATCCTCTCTATACAAGGACTGAAATGCACATACATTTTTGGCAGACTTTGACAAGGCATTTTCTGGTGATATTTGCATATGGATGTTCTCATTTACATATACAGAAATTCCTAGGACTTACGCAGTATGCAGGTTTTTAAATTTCTTTTTTCTATTTTAACTGTGTTCTCTATCATCAAAATGAGAAATAAAAGCAGGCAAAACCCAATTCCTTTCATTGATGCTGAGATACAGAGTGGCATTTTCCCTTCAAGTAAGAGTATCTTTTCCTCCAAAACCACTAAGTCTGAATATATCTTTGTACATGACTATACCTCCAAGATTATAGAAGAAGAGAATATAAGCAAGCATTATGCAGAACAATTCAAGAAAGTAATTAAAAATAAATCTTTTTTTTTTCCACAGCTGGATTATAATAAACCCGTAACTCAGTTACATGTATCTTGACCGAAGGATGCATTAATTTGTTCAGAACAGTGGCAGTTTTCTAAGTATCACAGGTTAAATATATCTCATTTCTCTAAGAAAACCCATTAAATGTTTTGGATTTAGTCAATACATTTGGAGATACTTTTTTTTCTGTTTCCTAAGAACACTTTGTCCAAACTAAGAAGTATTTCTCAGTGGTGCAGACAGTAAACACTGTAGAGAGAGATATTTTTGAAAGTCTAAGAAGGTAAGAATACAGCAGTTCTGTCTCTGACTGACAGTCCAGCGATGCTGGGATCCTACCTTCAACAGCAGCCAGAAGCGGGCCTCTAAAGCGGAGTGTAACAGGGAGGCATATAAGCTACTTACCCTGAATACTCCTCCAGCATCCACCAATTTGCAGTTCAGAGACTTTCTGAGCTTGAGGTGCTTTCTATGTAGTCAGTAATCCCCACAGATTGGTGAGTGCTAATGGCAAGCTCAGTCCATTATTTTTATGTATGAAGTCAGGACTGTTGACTTCCAATACACAACATTTTAGATTATAATTCCTTTTCTCCTGTTTTACTGCCCAGTTCCTCAGCCATGCAATATCTTTCTGCAGTTCTGCACAATCAGCTTTCATCTTTACTACTCTGAAGAATTTAGTATTATCAGTACAAGTTTGTCAGTAGACTATATATTCACCCAGTTTTACAGAGGATTATTCATAAATGAATTCATAACTTCATAGGTTGAATTGTGCAGGTCTCAGCACGAAGCATGCTGGACCTTTATTAGTAATCTCTCTCCCCTGGGAGAACTGACTGTTTTTACCCTTTTAAACAACTGTCTTCCCTCTTATCCTTGGCTGCCTAGTTTCCTAATGCAACTGTTTTGGGGGAAACTCAACAAAGGGAGGTGCCCTGGTATCCAGTGACAGGATGTGTGGGAATGGTTCAAAGCTGCACCAGGGGAGGTTTAGAATGGACATTATGAAGCATTTATTTAATAAGAGGGTGGCCAAGCACTGGAACAGGCTCCCTAGAGAGGTGGTCAATGCCCCATGCATGTCAGTGTTAGCATTTGGATAATGTCCTTGATAACATGCCTTAACTTCTGGTCAGCCCTGAAGTGGTCCAGTAGTTTGACTGGAGGATCGTTGTAGGTCACTTCCAACTTCATTATTCTATTCTCATTTCTATTCTATTCCAAACTTTGTCAAAAGACTTGGAAATTTATATGGATGGTATCACACAGGTCCACTGCAGCTTCATTAAAAGAAGACCAAAAGGATGCACACCTTCCTGCTACAAAAGACTGAGCAACTCCTCCTCCATAAGTAATATTCATCTTTTTTTTTCCACAGATTCTACTCTATTACTGTTTCAACAGATCCGCTTGTTACAGATGTCTGTCTCTCATCAGATTTTCCCTCATCCCCTTAAAAATCAGTATCCTATTTACTTCCTTACAAACCGCAGGAAAAGAAAGAGTCCTGCAAGAGAGGCTTTACACCACAGCTAGTAGCCCACGTGCTTTAACCCCATGTTTCTGTGGGATGGTGGGGTGAATACCATCTCATCCCAGTGACTCGCTGATATTAATTTTGTCTCTTTGTTCCAAAACAGTCACTGGTACTGACCTAAATTTCACTTGCAGTGAAGTCAGTGTGGATTTTAACACCAATGCCAAAAAGACTAGAGTTAGATTAATATTATTTCTGTACAGAATTTTGCATATTTTCCTTATTTTGTTCAATCTATTTTGTCAAAATCAGTTACACACTTTTGGTGATTCAAAAGTTCAAAGCTGAGCATATTATATTCTAAAGCTGTTTAAATGTCTCACTCCTATTTGTAAGAAAGAGAACAGTTATGAACATGATGTCTTTAGATGAGCTACATCATTTCCATAAGCATAAATGTTTCCTAAATTGAAGTATCCATTCAAGCAGACCTGTTGCTATACACACGCTCCATACTTAAGCAGTGATGAAGTCCCAGGTGCATGGTTCTGTCCTCATCTTAAGGCACCCCAATTGTCTGTAGTCCTATGTACATTTAGGATTGCTCAGTCAATGCAATATAATTGAATGTCCCAGCAGAGCAGAAATGCCGATGTGGGTGAACATCAGCGAATTACAGTTCATGCAGTACTGTCATCCTCTGTAAGTATTTAGCACAAAAGCACATGAAACTAAAAACAAACAAACAAAAAAACTGAAAAAAATATAATGTTTCATCCATTGGTGCAATCTTCTCTCACAGCACATGTCAGCTGTCACGCAGTAACTTATAGTGTCATAGTAACATGTTCATGGATTCACTTTATTTAGCAGGAGTTCTGGATGGGAATTGTGCAAGAATGGCGAGGAAGCTGATTGTAAATATGCTCAAGCAACTGCAGCTGGGGTGTAGAAAAAACACATACACCTACACTAATTGTTTTACTGACCTGGTGTGCTTGATGAGTAGAACCTCTGTGTTAGATAACATAGGCCTGTGAGAAACTCTAAGGTGCCTTATCGTTATGCCTGAGACTCCTGCTTTGTTGTGAGAAAGAGTGGGAGGCTACGCCTGCCTGAAGCCTTGAAATACAGGTGAGCTCAGCAGGCCAGTGATCTTCTACCAGGGCTGAATTCTGCAGCACCTACATCTCTGCTTGTCTCACCTCTGCCCAGGAGCTCAGGTGCTGCTTTGGAGATCCCCCAGCAGAGAGGTAACTGAAATAGAACTTGCTCTTCTCAATTGTGTTTGTGGCCTCTGGTTGCTTCTTGTGACATGCCTGCGTTTGGCTCACACAAGCTCAGTTGCAGACCATGGAACACTTACCAGTAGACCAGTATAATCCTGATCTTTATTTTTCCACAGCGGGAAAAAAATAGGTTCACTGTTTCAAAGACTGAAATTCTTTGTGCAGCAATATGAAAATTTAAGTAGATTCATTATATATCCCTATGGATTTAGAGAGGATGCACTTTCTTGCCTCTGGAATAATTCTTGGACTCAAAAAAGGTCTCTCACTCTAATCTGCCTTACTGGCAACAAGGCCAGCCCTTTATCATTGCCCTAATGTTGTCAATTAATTTCAGTTAATGCCAGATCCTTCTCATTAATGTCAAGAAAGCATAAGCTCCTCTTTTTACACTGAGTTCCCCTTACAGAGGCAGTTTTTGCCTGTAGTGGATGTGTACCCAAATGCAGTCTGTGGGACTTGCTATGAGAGGCTGTACTCACGCTGGCTGCTAACTAAGATCTGAGTGGACAAAGAAAAGAAGTTTAATCTCTGTTTGCCCTTTTTCTAGCTCAAGGTAGGGGTTAAGGGAATTGTGCACCTTTTCCCATTGCAAACTAACAGGATTATCATCCTACCAGCATTTGTATTTTTGCACTGGTAAGTGCCTTTCTCAAGTGCAACCCTAGACAACACACCAAAACCCAGCACTCAGACCGTGAAGCACGTGTGGCAGTGCAGGGACCTGCCCAGCTGTAGCAGTCCCTGCAGATCCACCCTGGCAGCCCATCACTTCTCCCAGACCCACTCCCTTGCCTCGCACTGCCGCCGTCATCTTTCCCAGCTGCAAATCCTTCCCACTGCTCATCAGCAAGCCTCGTGCCACATTTGTCAGAAGCTTTTCTACCTAAATATGTGATGGAGGAACCCCTGAAGTTGAGAGGGTGGGGACAACATATTTACTGCTTTTGCAGGGCAAAGGGGAAACTCAGATTATCAAAGTTCAGTTTTCGTTGTTGATCAGAAGTGGGGGAAATTAAGACTAAGAGAAATGCCTTTACAAAGTGTTTAAGCTGGCCACCCACAGCATGTACTCAGCATGTGTATTCAGGTCAGCAAACTATTTCCTATGAGTCATGTTCAGCTGTATGCCTTAGCTGCATATTTTAGTCAGAATGATCTTAGCTGAAGTCTGTGCTGTGAGGAGGTTGGTGGTGTCCAAATTTGTTCTAGTATCCTGGAATTTGTGCTTTTGAGTGTTCTGACTCAATATAATCCTACAGAATTAAACTGTTTCTGTGTTCCATTCCCACTGGGCTAATGAAATAGTTAAAATCCCCATCCGTGGTACAGAATAGCAACACGATTGTTATAGAATTAATAATACAATACCGAGGTGGGTGACACAGCTCAGATTCAGCTACACCAGCATTAGCTAGCTGAGCATTTTGCTGAGGGAAAAAGCCAAGGCTTCTTTTCCTAATACAATTCTCTTGCCTGCTGTAAGTTCCTCACTATGCTTATCTCAGCTAGCAGCATGACTATCGTTTTTGAATATTTCCAAATGTGGGACAGCTGCCTGCCTGGGGAAATACTCCCACAGAGCCACACAGATGAGACGGGTGATTCACTGAGGGATGACTGCTCAACCACACTTACTCCAAAGCCACTGGCACCTTTCAGCCTCCAGTGGTTCACTGACCAGTGGTTCGCTTGGATGCCACCAGTGATCCCCCAGCAGGGTAACTAACACCTGTGTTGTTATATCTTCAAGAGAAACAGAGGCTCCAACTCCAAAATCACCCAGCGAAAACCCCATGT
Source organism: Patagioenas fasciata (assembly GCF_037038585.1). Lineage (NCBI taxonomy): Eukaryota > Metazoa > Chordata > Aves > Columbiformes > Columbidae > Patagioenas > Patagioenas fasciata. The sequence goes on along the minus strand of NC_092520.1, from coordinate 106,474,033 downwards.
TCTTGCCCCTCTCTCTAACCCAGCTTGTTCTGGTCTCATGAGCACTACAGAGCATGCTTTGCTGAAAATTAGCTGCTTACATGAATTTTCTGGGCCTCTATAGTCTTGTCCCACCCTTTGAAAACCCATGCCTAAGGGTTTCAGTACTCCTGCTGTTGCAGCAGCATATTGCATTAACACTTGCTTGTTAAGAGTTAAAGTTAAGAGATGTCTTTTGTTATTACAGTTCATAAGTACAGCCTGTAATGCCTGTAGGGTGATGGGTGCTGCAGCTCAAGGGGATGAGGAAGCACTAAAATTTATTTCAAAATAAACAGAGGAGGGGAAGAGCCAGGAACAGCAGAACAGAGACAAGGAGCAGACCAGGCAGTTTGTAAAATGTGAGGTTTTGTTTTCCTTGTGCCTATGGAGCTTACACCAGCCACCACAGGACTGAATTCCTTAACTTGGCTGCATATACAGAGAGGAACAGCAGAATGACTCCCTGCACCAGCAACCACTTCACCAGAGGCAGCACACATTACTGCATTTGTATTAAATGGGTAGGCTCATCACTTGGGATTACAATTAATGTTGGAAGGAGATCCAAGAAGTTGTAAAACTTTAAAGGGATGCTTGTCATGTAATATTCTCTTCAACTTAAATTATATCAAAAATCTGGAGCATATGCGTAATAAGTAAGAGCAGAATTAATCCCCTAGCTGTCAGCACAACTGCTCTGAAATGGTGACTTACATCTAATTATATTTCTTTTTAAAGCCTGGTTGCAATCAGTTAGCTTCTGCCCTAGCTCATGCTGAGAGGAACCACAGCTGTGAGGTGAGATTACAAATATAGCACTATGGGAGCATTTACATCAACTAACTCAGCTACCTAAAATGGGAGGCTAGTCTCCTTACGCTGTCCATGGAGAGGGTAATTCAGAGTCTAATTTGGGAATGCTGGATTGCCCACTGGAGGAACCTGTCCTCAGTAGGGAGGCTGACCCCCTCACTTGTGTTAAAATTGTTAAAGCTGGATAGAGTCAGTACCTCCAAACTCACAGACAGTAGTGCAAAAGGGTAGCACACAACCAACATCCACCAGCCCTTTGTGCCTGAGAAAAGGCATAGGAAGCTTCTGTGCAATCTTATTCCAAACAGCACGGTTCACCCCCATTTCCTTTTGCACCTCACTCCCAGCATCCCAGCTGCAACCATGGACTGGCCAGGTGGTACCACAGCAATGAGAGCTGGTGGGTAACAGACTCCACTGGCTTGGTTTGGGGTTTTTTTCAGGGAACCCCTATGACCTCCTAATGCGGGAGGTTATGCTAGGAGGAGCTACAAGAGAACACACCTTTGTAGGGTATTTTTAATAATGTTGTGTTTCCTAAGACATTGTAAGACTGACGTAATTGAACCATCTAAGAAAAGCCTTCCTGATTTTTCCCGCTTTCTTCTTCTAGATATAAGGAATTAATTTTTCTGGCTTCTTGTGTACTTCCATACCAAGGCCTGTGGGATATAAGTGCATGAGTTTTATTAGCTCCATTTCATCAAATGCAGGTCAGTAGCAAAATACCGTATCCCTTCATGTTATTCACTTGAGTTAACATTGCAGTAAAGTAAGGGAATTTTAACCCAGGAAATACTGCCCACATCAAGCTGGTACAACATTTTAGGCTGACAATTTTGGACTCATTAGTATCAATCCTCAAAATTCAACTGATGAAAAAAGAATGGTGTCAGACCAAAATGTAATTATAAGTCACAATCAGTCTTTGCATTAAGGTGTAGCCACTCAGCTTTGTCTTCATTCCCAGTGCTGCAAAACTACATCTCATGGCTGACTTGGCCCACCCTGTTCTTCTGACACTCAGATTAGCCCAGTGAAATGCACTTTTTCCAATAATGCCTGCCGAGGTCCATGCTAACTTTTCCTAGTGCATGAAGTAAAGCTGGTGGGGACAGCCTCTCTTCCCCTCCAGTCATACCACGCTACATTAGATCTAATGCCTGCATGGGGGAGCAACTCAAGTGATTCATATTGAAAATCTATCTTATGACTTTTGTAAAATAAATTTTATATTAAACACCCTCTTAAACACATCAACCAAATTACTCTTTCTTTTTTCATTATTATTAAAATATCAGCTCCACCACGCAGCACTAATTGGGAGGAGGACTGAACGAAAAGGCCACATTTCATTGAACAATCAGGATTCCCAGTTTTTGCCAGGTTAAAGCAGGCTTCTGCCATGATTTTACATAACATAGCCCTTAGAGATAGAAGCAACATCCTGCAGAGAACAGAAACTACTTGCTTAGGAATACATCTATAAACCTGACAAGAATCAGCACCCAGAGACTGCTCCAACTCCTGCCTGCAGTCTCTGAAGTTTTCAGTTGAACTTTAGTGAAAATGAGTTTCTGCAGTGCTGGATCCCAACCAGAGAGAAGAGTTGGTACTGCAGGTTTTCAGTCAGCAATCATCAACCAAAAACAACAACAAAAAACTCCCTTGCTTTTATTTTAAGAGAGAGCTTGAGAGCTTGTAGGAACTGTTTGTGTGAGGAGGGTAAGAAACACATTCTTTCTCCTGGCTTTGGGAGTGTAAACAAAAGCTTCCAGTGACCAATTTTGCAAATAGGAACTGGTTTCATGCTAGAAGTGGTTTCTGTGCCATCCTGGGAATGCCATCTGGGCACGAGTCACCCACTGCAACTGACCCCACACCTAACCCAGGTGGGTGCAAAAAGGATAAGCTACAGGGCTGACTAGGCACAGATACCCAGTACCTTCCCTGTCACTCAGAAGTGAGAAAGCTGGAGTTGAAATATGGATGTTTAGTGAAAAATCACACAGCAGCAGTATCTTTGTAGCAGATTAAAGTAACCCTGGAAGAGACATGCCTGCTCCTTGGTATGTGCTATTCTGCTTTTACAATATGGGTTAGGAATGGGCCCAAGATACAAAATCTTGATATCAATTTCGCCTGCCCAGTGGATCAGGACCTAGATGTACCATTCGCTTGAGAAGATGAAGTAAAACAAAATAAATTCCTGGGCTGGATTTGTGTTCCCTTCAAGGCATCTGGGCTTGGAGTTGGTTGAGGGGAAGGCTGAGGCATGAAGGAGTGATTCCCTATGAAATAGATCCTCCAAACACAGAGGTGGCCAGAAGAGCTATACCAGCTACAGGAGCATCCAGCAGCCTCTTCTGAAGTGGAGGCAGACTGAAAGAGCAAGAAAAAAATAGATCCTTCTGGGAAATAAGGTGAGTTCATAAGGACTTCTTCCACTATTTCATAAGGACCAGAGAGCTGAAGGGGTAGCCAACTTTGACCCATAATTCCTGTCACTGCACTCAGTTCTAACAGCACTTTGAAAACCCACTCAGAGGTCTCCTCCCTTGAGTCAATGGGTCTTCATAAAGCAAGGGAAAATACTACATACTTCTAGTAGCTTTATTCCAGGCTTTATACCAGGCACAATTACACTGCAGTTTATTGTTGGCTCAACAGCGCAGCAGGAAATTCTCTCAGACAGAAAGCAGGTAGCTGGGATCCAGGAGTGGACTAGAGATATTCTAAATACATAGGAAAAGGGTAAATAGAAGGACCAGCAAGTTTTGGCTGAAAGTAGCAGTTAAAAGGAGCAAGTATGCTGTCCTCTGTGCGTGTCTGCTGTTAAAAACAACAGAAGCCAAATTTCCAACAGGGTTTGCATAACACTACCACAATACTTGACTATTAATAGAAGCCATTTGTATCTGGATTGATGGGAAAACACCACAGCAAAGATGACATCACTGATCTTGAGAAACAGTGTGAAAATTAATTTCATCAGGGTCGAGGAAGAGCAGCTTTTCAAGCCTCTCCTCATTTCTCCACTTCCTAAAAGCAGGTCTCCTCCATTGACCGTACCTCCTGTATGGGTCTTCTTCCGATCTCAAATCAAACCAAACCACACAGGGCTCAGGCCACCAGAGGAGACCAGAGGGATGCAGGCACAAGCATCTCAGGGTTCACATGTCCCTTTGGATGAGCTCTGTCTATAGGTGGCGAGGAGGACAAGAAAGCTTTATTCAATTTTCCAGCTTTGGAAGAATTTTTAAACCTGCTGAGACCACAATTTGCCGTCAGCTGACATTGCTCCCATCATCTTCAGTGCATTCTGGTTCAGGCCTCCAGTGATTTACAGATGCTATGCCATTTCTCTCCAAACTTCAACATCTTTCCCCTGAGGCTGGTTGTGCTCCCCAGGGATGTTTCTTTCTCAAGGAATCCCAGCACATTAGCTCCACCTCTCTGCAAGGCTCCTGCACAAAGTTCTTCACTATAAAACATGGGCCCTGATAATTGCAAATGAAAGACAAATTCACCAGATAAATGAGCTGGATATTATTTTATTGTAATTTAAACAATCATTTTTGAAGTGTGTAAGATTATATAGAACCTGTAATCAGAGCCAAGAGATGTCACTGAATAATACATGACATGCTATAAATTAAGGAAAGAATGATTATATGTAATAAAAAGAATAAGAAATTTCTTCTTGCAGGAACGATAGGAACCACATTATTACTGAGCAGAGAGCGATAAAAATCACAACCTTATGAATAAAGCAATGGAAAAAGGAAATGTCAGAGAGAGTGGAAACGACCAAGGAAAGCTTGGCCAGGACTTAGTAAGCAAAGCCAGGGGCTTATAACTCTTCCACACAGAGCAGCGCAGTAATGCTTCCAAATAATTTATTCAACAACCAATGTATAAACTACTGAAGAATAATTTTTGTTTTTCAAAGGTTTTTGCTTCCTATAGCTTCTTGGCTGATTAAAAAAAAAAAAAAAAAAAAAGGCATAATGATGAGCCAAGACCTGAATAGAAAGTGGAACGTTAGCCAGCAAGAGAGCAGCTTTCCCCATGCTCGTGTTATCAGCCCTGCTTTAGGGATCCTAGAACAATGCACAAGACACTTGACAAGCGCAGGGACTCCCCAGGCCTTACGCTCTCGTCCTGGACACCATGACTCCTACGGTAAAGTTATCTCCTTCTGAGTCTGCTAGTAGAGGTAAAAGAAGATTCATTCCATGGAAATTCAGGCCTCCACTATCTCCACTACTGAGTGGCCATGCCATATAATAAAAGGAATTGCCTCTGTTCAAAAACTCAAGATACACAAATCGCTCAAGATACAATATTCAGTCACCAAGGTATGATAATACCAGATGCTCTAAGAAGGTGAATGCAGCTGCCCAGTAGCAATGACACTCAGAAGCTTCTAACTTGTACAGAAAATGAAATCTCTTTATCAGTGTTCGTCACTAACAGGCTTGTACCACCAAAGAAAGCATGAGAGACTTTAACTCATACCTCCTAAACCAGACTTAGTGATGGTTGAACAGAAGCAGCTCAGGATGGGAGTGGGAGGCAAAAGGGCTGCAGTGCTCACTGAGGAAAAGCCAAGTCAGCAGCTGGAGCCTGGCATTGAGCTGAGCTCCCAGCTATTCTCCCTAGTGGAGAAGCAAGTTCTCAAAATCCTAGAATATACATTATGATAAGCAAAATAAGGCATTTTTTTTTTTCAGTGCTGTGCCTTCAGAAGAGGGAAAAATGCCCTGTTAATCAGGAAATAAATTATGTTATCACAGCTATTTAGCATGCAGGATTGATTTCTAAATGAAACGATACTCAGTCTTAACATCATGTCTTGAGTCATTTTATGTACAAGAGACACATCTCCAAACCTTTCTCCATTATAAAATAGTAACTCCTTCAACTGCTATGGCTAATTTCCCTGATGGCTGTGTATCCATTTCTGCTTTCTCATTATCTGCTCACAGGCTATCTGTAACTGCATTTTTCCTCCCCACTAATGCTGAGGTACTCTTCCTGTACAGAAAGAAATGGCATTTACACCTGCACCTTTATTTGTACTTCTGTCGTGGCTCCAGTTTCAGTTGTGCTTTCTCTTGGCACCTGTAAGTTTGGGGTTAGTTTTCCAGCTGCTCTCACTTTCTCCAGTGTAAACCTGGAAGCAGCCATTACAAACCCTCCCAGTTTGTGCTGGTATGAGGAGAGCAAAGGATAGTCTCCAGTGGATGAAACTTTGGACACAGTTTATAGTTTATTACTACAGTTTATAGTCTAGACAGGAATTTTTCTGACCAAAACCAATCATCTTCATTAGAAACTGTCTATGAAGACAGTTTCCTTATGTGCAAGAAGACATTTCTGACAACAAAAAAAAGCTTTTCTGCCTACTTCAAGTGCAGACTTACAATGTTAAACCTTACAGTCACAGCGATGCATGAGCTTAGACAAGTACCTTGCAAACTCTGCTTCTCTCTGAGGTGACCGAAACTTTCATTTAAAAGATAAGAAAACCTGGAAATTGTCTTTTTTTACTAGCTTTGTTGACAGATTTTTTTTTTAACCTTCCTGCTTTTTCATGGTTGGTTTGCAGGCTAAAAACATTGAGAATGCTTTGCTGAGTAATGCATATCAATGCAAATATTAATTTATTTAAGCTTGTTTGAAAGACTCAGTGTCATATCATGCTTAACGAGACACACTAACCACTTCTTGAAATTTTTCATCTTTTTAAATATCCATGATCTTGACAACCCTCTTCTGGTTTTCCCCATCTCTACTTGCTCAATATTTTGGATCAAATTCTGTTGATGAAACCTAGTAAATCAAAGAAGCTACAAACCAAGTTTAATAGGTGAATTATCCTCCTAAACACTATTATGAACTTACCTGGTCTCTTTCAGTAGAGATTTCAATATATTTTATAAGACCATATTGAGTGATTGATAAATTAAGCCTAATAACACCCCAGGAGATAGTACAGTTAGATAAACAGAAACACAGAAAGGTTAATTGTCCAAGGTCAAATAGCAAGTGATTTGCAAAACCAGGGCAAGCACCTGAGGAGTCCTAACTATGGTTTCTGCAATTTACTCTGTGAAATATGTCAAGCCTGCTTTGCAATCATCTTCATCTTTGTGTAATTATTTACTGCTGTGCAAGACAAGTGTAAAAACAGGAGTAAAATTGGTGTCAAATCAAAACAGCACAGGTATGAAAGGACAAACAAGGGAGAACGCAATGCAGAATCCCTATATTTCTTGTCCATCATGACCAACTTGTCTCTGGTTCATTAACTGTCTTGTTTACCTATCAACTTAAATGATAAATTTAATAGTGCTCTGTTGACAAAAGGACTGGCTAGTTATCATTTTGCTGAAGGATGACTCTGCAGCAAATGAAATCATTATAGGTGTATTCTAGGTGTCATACCACTTTTTCTTTCTGGTTCTTCAGTAGCGACATGCAGGTAAAATTAGAATTCAGATTTTTTTAGTGTGTTCAATCATGTCAGGTGGCTAAAATCTGGGTCTTAAATTTAACAGAATTACTGTGAATATAGGAGTATATCATGTACATATGTGTCTGAACTCTCGGGTCTTGTATATGCTTGAGAGTTGTATCAAGCCATACAATATTAAATCCAACTTAACTTGAATAAATTATAGAAGGATTAAGGTAACATATTAAAATACTTCTTACTGAAATATAAAGTTAAAAATTTAGCAAAATGCTTCGCATAACATAATCCTTCCCTATTATCAGATGGCTTACATTTTAGAATGTGCTTCATCTCAGTAGCAACTAACAAATATGTTAAAGCATGGCAAGTGTTAAGAAACAGTCACTATGCCTACTGTATTTTGGATTCATCCTGTGTAGAACTGGACTACATACTTCATATTGGAAAAGTTTTTCAGTGGATAGTGCAAATCCCACAAATACTGGTGGGGAGTGGGATATCTGATGTTACTTTCTGTCTTCAATAACCCCAAAAACTTTTTTAAATGTCTTGGTTTAGGTAGTAAATATTTTGTTTTGACATAAAATGCTTGCGTTTCAAAGCAGGTCAGCTGTAATGGTACATCACCCTCCTGTGAGCTATAGCTCCATGCCTCAGCATAGGTTGGGCCAGTTTTCCTGTCCCTTGTGATAAAATAGCCTTCTCCCACTACCTGCAGGACCTACATTTGGCTCCAATTGGGGCAAAATTATCACAGAAATATTTTCAGTAACCTCCAGAATTTAAAAAACTGTAATCCAGAAACTGTTTTATATGCCTATTTCATTGTTTTCCTGCCAGAATTTGTTTTTTAAAATGTTGATAATTCAATGGTTTTTTTCTTGGCTGAGTAAAAGTCAGTGTTAGAAAAACACCTCCAATTTTCATCCAGCTCTAATCTTAGATCTCCCAAACATGAAATAAAAAATTTTTAAAAAATTTAAAATACAGATTATTCCTTTTATAAACAAGGGGCCAGCAAGCAAAATGAAGCAGGCATTTTTTTAATCATAACAACAGAAAAGACATTGCAAGCCACTTTTCAACTAACAGCAACACTAGCTCATTCTGCAGAACACAGTATTAAGAATATCTGTTTTAAAACACAAATGGTAAGATACCAGGCTAAGTGTTTTTAAGATGACCCATTGACTAAAGTGCTTTTCATGGTACTGTCCATCCAAAGACCTCACAGCAAATTTCCAGCACCGATGTGCTGACTCCCATTACATTGACAAGTACACTGTTCTATTTAGCAGTTATGGAAGCTGAGTCACAAAGTCTCTCATACGAGGCTTTACAAGAAGCCAAAGTTTTCTAGATGTTGGTTCTGCAACTCAACAACCAGGCTATTTCCTCCACCCTGTGGGTGTCAAGTTCAAACTCCCCAGCCATACCTTCAGCAACGTGGGTCTCAGACATCACGTCCTTGTCACCTCCGTGACACAGACTTTTTCTGCAGCTCCTACCACCACTGCTTTGTCAACACCTGCAACCTAAATATCTTTATTTTTTCCTCAATTAAGCCTGCCTGGCCACAATCCTGGAAAGGTCTTGATTGAGGATTGTATGTGCTCTACTTGAAAGTCACCTTCAGCTGCTGACCTACCCCAGGATATCTGCCTGTGTCCCTATAGCTGGTGAGTCTTCTCAAGCTCCTGTGTTCTGCTCCACATGATCTTTATATTCAGTTCACTCCCAAAGCACTTCCCTTGCCTCACTCCAGTTCCCACACAAGTTGTCTGGAGTGGGGGCAGGAGGGTAAAGACCAGGAGGAGGAAAGGCTGCAAATAAATGGACCCTGAGATACATTCATGCTACAGTGAGAAATGGTGTCATCCTTGCTCTCCCCACCTCCCTTCCTCTCCCCCCTCACTTCTATTTGCCTGCTTATGATTTTAACTTCTCTGACAAAGGTCAGATAATACTTTCTCAGGGCAACTGTACACAGCATCACCGAATCACAGAATGATTGGGGTTGGAAGGGACCTCTGGAGATCACCTAGTCCAACCCACCTGCTAAAGCAGGTTCACCAGAGCAGATTGCACAGGAATGTGTCCAGGCAGGTTCTGAATGTCTCCAGAGAAGGAGACTCCACAACCGCTCTGGGCAGCCTGTTCCAGTGCTCTGGCACCCTCAAAGTAAAGTTTCTCCTCATGTTTAGATGGAACCTCCTGTGTTTCAGTCTGTGCCCATTGCCACCCATCCTATGGTTGGACACCACTGAAAAAGTCTGATCACATCCTCCTGACACCCACCCTTGAGATATTTATAGCCATTGATCAGATCCCCTCTCAGCCTTCTCTTCTCCTGGATTAACAGATCCAGCTCTCAGGCACCTTCTGTGTTTGAGAGCACATGGAAAAACACAAAATAAAGAGGAGGAGAGCCCTTCAGCTTGGCCAAGACGGGACTGCTATGACAGAAGCTTGAAAACCTCAAATGCTCTTTTCAATGTTTAACCTTTTAAACTGGCATCAGCATTGCACCACAATTAGTTTTTAATCTATCACTGCCTAAATCCATGTATCTTTGTCCCAGGCATTATATTTGCTGTAGAAAATGTCTTATGATCGCCTGCTGCTACGGCATTACACAACTGAAATACGTTCCAGGATGAACCCATCTAACATCATAAAATATCAACATGTCAAGCAATTTTCATCTTGCCGTCAACTGCATGTGTACACAAGCTAGGGAGTAAATATACCTTGTCTGAGGTGACACTGGTTTGTACAAATCACAGTTAGGCAATAATCACAGTGAATAATAACCAGAGTTCACAGTGCAGCACATTAATCTTAGCAAAGATGAGAGTGACCAGGGTAAGAAAAAGACACTAAGGTCAAAAAATCTTGGCTTGCGATGGCAGCAGAGGCTCACAGATGAGGAACACAATGAACTCAAAAGTTACAAGCAACTAAAATTATAGTTGGTCCTTGCAAACAATGTATGGACACTAAAAGCCCATCAAAGATGTGTTTGGAGCATGTGGGGAAACAGGGAGAGGGAGAGCCTCACATTAGGTCAATCTTCCAGGGCCATTCCGTCATTAGGTCAATCTTCCAGGGTCATTCCATGTTTTCTACAAAGGCAGCTAGAAGTATTGGGAATGAACTGTAGAAGGCCAGGTCTTCACATTAAAAAAAAAAAAAAAAAATTAAAATACCTTAAAAACAAAGCCTCTCCTCAAGGCTTCCTAGCAGGGCAGTGGGAGCTCCTCCTCTCCTGCTCAGTTTAGAAAAACCATGCAGGAAAGGGAGGTGATAATCCCCTGGCGACATTTCACTTAACACTTCTCTGGTAGGCAAAAATTCCTGCGTGCCAGAGGAACTAGCATAGTGGAAGCAGGCTCTGTCTCAGAGAAGAATGTTAACGTATTTGCAGCACATGAAGGCCATTATTATGAGCATAATCCAAGTTTCAATGAAAGCAATGTAAAGTGCTTATAAGGCCTTGGCGACATCGGGCACTTTTATTTTGGAGCGGGTGTTGTTTAACAACCTGAACACTGAGAAACTCCAAATAAAAGGAAACACAGGCCTGACTCAGGGACCAGATGCACGAAAGGATCTCAACATGTTGCAGACAGCAGAGCCACATCCTCCATCACTTCCATGCGAGGCAGGGACAGCAGCTGTGGCTAGAGTAAATATGCAAACGTAAGCACATACATGCAAACCCAAAAGTAATAAATGGTCATACTGGAGCTTTTCTAAAGGAGGGCTTCTTTGTACAGCTAACACCAAGTTTTCTTACAAGCTGGTTTCTCTTCACAGTCAATAAGAGCAGTGCTAACTGCAGCCCACATGCCAACATACACTTATACATTTTTAAGGGCTGCTGTGGACTAAGATGTGGTTTGTGAAGAGACAAAGAAGAAAGAGCAAGAAAATGGGGCTAACCAAGGCTGAAGGTGTTAGAATACCATTACAAAGCAGTATGTGTTAATGATGGCCTTTGCTATTTTTAGCTAGCATTATAAAAAGCAGAGCAATGATGGACGCCACCTTTGTACCTCAGCTCCTTACTGGCAGCTGTATCCCTCATCCTTGTGGCTTTACCACTGCTGCATGAGTAGAAGATTCTCCCAAGCAGACAAGGAAAGCAGAGCAGCTCTGCATGGGACTGTGCCCACTGATTTAGCTGCAGAGCTGCCACTCATTTTGCCATGCTGCTATAGAGAAGCTAATTAGCCCCATTGAGAGTCAAGCTTTATTAGCCTGAGTGCACATTCGTTAACCTTGCCTTACCATCTGGGGACACAGCTAGACCAGTACAGGACCATGGGTCTTTGCACCAGGCGCCTGCACATCAACATGCTGCATGTTCTGAGTCTGTCCCTGATGCTGTGTGCTGCCCCAGTTCCCCCAGTGCAGTGGCCAGCTGGGGGAAATGGAGGGAGCACGATTCACTCTGCTCCCCATTTCTTTTCTACTATGCTCACCAGCAAGCATGGGAGAGAGCGTGCATAGCTCAGCAGAAACAGTGTTCTGCTCTATAGCTGATGCTCACCAGAACCATAACCATATACACTCCTATCACAATAGCAGTGCTAGTTCAAGTCTGAGCCTAAGCCTAGGCTTACACCCAGTAAACATTGTCACCATGTATTTTGCACTGACATTCCTGTTACTCCAACTGCAGCTTAGACCCAAAGTGCCAATGTTACTTAACACAAGCGAGACTTAGGACACCTGGTGACAGATCACGCTTTGAGGCAACTGGCCTGGAGCTTGCCTGTCTAAACCACCTGTAGTAGATGACATGTCCACGGGAAGGCACCAAAGGTACTCAAGAGTGCTGAGTTGCTCAGGGGCTGCAATAAACGGCTCTGGAGCAAATGTGAAAGTGACTGGACAGGGTATATGTGCATGAAGGTGAGGCTGGATGATGGCCCTACACTCCCACTTGCTCTACGCAGTGGAAAAAAAACTAATACTGATATTCTGAAGAGAAGAAACTGAGGGAGACAATTTGGTCAGGGCCACACAGAAATGCTGGGCCAGAAGGGGGAATCAAGACTGAGTTGAGTCCTTGCTTGGCTCTTGTAATACAAGGCCAGCCTTCCTGCTCTAGGCAACATTCTGGTTATTACTGAATATAGGAAACAATGCTGTGTATCATCTTTAGCAGAAATCGGTTTAGGCCTTGGTTCAGATAACCCAGGGCATTGGGAATGAGTTGCTTAAGCTTTTTGGCTGTGTCACATGAGCTTGCTTCACCTGCTGAGGATTTCTGGAGCCTGTTGCCTTTCTATACTGAAACAGCTACACCAACCAGGACCTGGCCACAGAATCCTCTCCACAGCACCTGAAACCTACAGGTCGGCTCATGGGCCGCCTTCTCCAGCTGCCCCTGGGCTGGAGTGAGCACATCTCAGCCGTGTCTCTAATAGGCACATGCTGTCTCTATGGCAATAAGAGACGGGAAGCGCCTGAGAACGATGCTGCAGAAAAGACTGTGGCACCAGGAGGAGACAGCAGAATATGCAGAAGCCTGGAGAGAAATGTTCTCTGCAGGCTTCAGAAAGTGATGTGGCAATAGGGTGACATAAGTGATCCAGAGGAGGATAGCAACACGTGTCTGTTTTCTTCAAGTTGAGCTTTTCTTCCACCCGATGTTTTCATTATCTTTTCTTTATAATGGATTAAATGCTAAATATGTGGTACTACAAAAAGTGATTACCACACGTCACCCAGCTCAATCTTTATCAGGCTCCTGTGAACTGGAAATGCAACATTTCCATGTCTCCAGTGCAGAACTGCACACCACGTTATGCACTTTGTTGTGGCGCGGGAAGGGATGTTATGAAATAACAAGTACTGTGTAAGAGTACTTTCAGATTATCTCTGTATTTCTGATGGGCTTTTCCCACTCTGGAAGAAGTTAAAAGGCATCACATTAGCATAAAAAACATATCTAACTAAAAAAATGCCTACTATTCAGTTTTATGAGTGATGGTTCAAGACAGTAAAGTAAAATCGTGTAATTCATTCTTCCGTAGTTACTGTTTGTTTTGATTTTAAGACTTCAGACAAGAACAACGAAATGGCCTTGTCAGGCTGAGCCTCTGTTAATGGCTACCTTTCAGTTCTCAGGTACTAGTGCCATCTTGCCTCATATACAGGAACAAGGGAAGTATGTTTGAAAACTTACATGTTTTAATTTCATGGGGATTTGACATGTCATTAGAGAAAGTGCCATAAAAGTCGCCAAGCTTTTGTTTCTGCTATAGACTAAACTATTGATAGTGATCAAGACAGTATGACAGGGATTATTAGCCATATTAATCTTTAGAATTCACATTCACAAATTAATTTTAATCCTACATGTACCTATTTGGTTTCAAAAAGCTACCAGGAACACAAAGGCCACTTTTATATTTAAATTCCTAAAAAGAAGCGATCTACAAAAGCCACTGCAGTTCAGCTCTCTAATTTCAGGAGGCAGATTAAGGAACAGTGCAAATTTTTACTTACACCAAATAAAGCAAGAATTAACACAGCATATATTTGCACACTTATCCACCTGTGCCGTATTCCTACTGTGTGCTCTTTCACAACCACCTATTCTTTACAAGTGGGGAGGAGTGAGGGAGAAAGTGGGAATGGTGAAATACTGGGATGAGAAAGAAGTATATAATCCTGAAGTCACTGGAAAAATCAATATACAGGTAATATATTCAAGTTCCATATGTGCTTATAAACAAAAGATCAAGACTTAGATACAGATCTGCATATGGTATATGGAACTTTTTCTGGCATGACTCCCTGAGAACATCTACTGCTGCCCTACTGCTGTGGTTTTCAAAACCCACATCTTTTCTAAAAGAGAAAATGTCTGCACCTAGCAGATTCTAACTTTGTGTGGGTGTGTAACCGACTTGGTTACCAAAGAAACTAGTTCATGTTCTATACCACTTAGAACTAATATTACTATTAGAATAAATAATTTGAAGGAGAGGAAGGGGGGGGGGAAGACAGCAAACCATGACTGCACTGCAGATTTGTAACAACCAATTAATGGCCAGAGAGAGAAATGCCATAGCCTCTGTCACAAAATTTTCAGTCCCCCTACACCAACCAAGCAAGCCTTTGCTCTCGATGCAAATATTTCAGAATCAAGCCTACACCGCTGTGTTCACGCACCACTGCACTGCCTACATGACGTGTTTTTTTTGAATAAGTGGAGGAAAGTTGCAGACATCTTAGTACTGTTGCCAAGACACTCTGACACTTGCTCAGAGACACTCGGCTGCTGCGGCTGCCGCTGCTGCTGCTCAGAAATGCTTTGACTTCCCACACTCCAGTGCCACACCAGGGCTGTCCCTGGCTGCCAACACCTTCGGTTTTGCTTCTCCATGGTATTGGATTTGCCCTTCTTCTCTGCGGAGGCATCTACCTGTGTCTGGAAGATGGGGAAAGCAAAGCAAAACAAACAAAAACCCAACACACAAAAAAAAATAGAGCCTGAACATTCCTTTCCAGTAGAAATATTGTATTGCTGCGTACTCGATATGCTGTCTGGGTACCACCCACACGCTTAATGCAGCCTCACACCAGCACCACGAGCTGCTTTCTCAGCCACGGCGCTGATTTTGACTTGTCTTCCCAAAACGGCACAAGACGCGGCACCGCCCGCCTCCGGGGCCGCTCCTGCTCCCCTGCCCAGCGGCAGGCAGCCCCGCAGAGCCCGGCAGTCCGCGCTCCGCGGGAGGAATTTCCACGCCCGGGAGTGCAAAGCCGGGGCCGAGAGCCAGAGCCCGGAGAAAGCCGCTCATGGCATCGGCCCGGGCCCCAGCCCCGACCCCCGCCCGGCACCGCGAAGCCCGCGGGAGCGCTGCGCCAACACCGCCGCCCCGTGGCCGCCGCCGCCCCGCCGTCCTCCGCGGCCTCCCCGGCCGGGCGGGAGCCGCAGGCGCCTTCCCTCCCCGCCACCTCCTTTTCGTGTCCCCACAAAGGGAAAGGCGCAGGGCTCCCCGCTGCCTGCGGGGAAGGCGGGCACGGCCCCGGCGGCCCCGAGCGGTGGGAGCCAGCGAGCTTCTTCAGAGGCTCTTTCCAAGAACGGGAGGTGAGAGGAAGCCACGGCATCGCAGTCAGCGTAAATGGAAGGCACTGTTTTCTTTACTAAAACTAATAGACCTTTTTTTCCCCCCAGGTGATCCTCTGTGTTTACAGCCTGTGGAGACTGATGCATCAGTGGTCTGGTGGCATCGTCAATGACCGCTAAAAGCAGCAGAGCCACACCAGTGGCAAATGGGAAGAAACAATGAAAATTTACCAAGAGACAGTGGAACTTAGCAATCATTCTCAACCCGAATTCCACCTGCTTGAAGGTTTTCCTTTCTCATTCCTTTTTTTTTTTTTTTTGTTTTCTCACATTTGTGAGCTTGATTGTGCCAGAGCCTGACCACTGTTCATATCCTGCTCCCTTTCCTCCTCTCTCAAGCTGCAGCCAGTTTCACCTCTGTCCAGGCCATTCCAAGCCACCCAGCTACAGGTCAGCGACCCCGGGGATTAGTGTCACTTATCTTGATTTTCTCTTTCACTCAGGGGATCTCCCAGACCTGACAAGAAGACACATACATTTCAGCAGCCAAGGCTGAGTTCACCCACCTCACTGCAGCTCTTTCCCGCTCAAGCCCTCTCCTCCCATACTTTCACCCAGATAAAATGGCGCTTCAGAGCTCTTCAAGTATCAGAATCCCCATACAATCAGACATAGAAATGAGAAGCAAGGGCAAAATCTCATTTGCAAGAGGGTGTACGTCTACGTAACTCATGAATCTTTTCTCTTGTTTTTCTCTTTGCTCTTCTTTTCCAGTCACAGTTTCCTTCCAGCACCTACAGCAAATGACGCAGGATCTGGCCTCCAGGGAACAGACTCATTCCTTGTGCAACTCTGGCTCCGTCCCTAATTGATCCTGGACACCTCAGAAGGAAGGGCTTCATTCTAAAAAAAGCTAATCTGTTACCATGTAAGTGAAATGTGTGTGCACACTGAGGCCAATTTAAGGTCATATTCGCATGTCAAGTCAGGTGTTGCTGAACGTTTCTGTCCTTGACTCTGTAACCTGAATGTTTTTTGTATATATATATATATATATATATATGTATATATATACATATATATATATATATGTATATAAATTCTGGAAGGGGTGGGGGAGGTGGTTTCAAAGCAAATGGCTTCCCCTCTCCCACATTAATTCCTGTGTGCAGTATCATCTCAGAGGACCCATTGACAGATCTGAACTCTTAATACACAGATTTTAGCCTCACAAACCGAGAGGGAAACTTTCCAAGGGAAGATGAAACACTCCCTTTATTGTGATTGTTGCTACTCTGGCAACAGAAGAGACCCAGGAATACAAAGAGAGGGGATGCATGGTGATGGTTACAGACACATCTCCCTCATTATTTTCCACTCCTGTAAGTAATGTGTTCCCCAAGCCTGCAATTCACTTTCTTCCTGTTACATCCCACCTGCTGGTCCCAGTTCCCCTCTGCACCATTATTCCCCATCAGCTTCCCGAGATTTCTGTATCTCCATGCAATTGTGTTCCTCTCCATTCCACCAGACTAATTCACCTTCCATGATATCAGAAAAGAATGCATTAAAAAAGAAATTAAAAAAAGAAAAAGGAAAACAATCTCTCTGAACTTAGCAGAATTGCCAGGGACCAGAGCAGCCCCTGGCTTCCAAAAAAAGCAATTGCAAAGCCCCAAACTGAGCATACTAAATACAGTGTGGTTTAAGAAGACATCTCTTAGGAACTATCTGAGAAGTATGTGCAAATAGTGACTTTTGAGATTATTATGATTTAGTGAATTTGGGGAGAATTTTACAGGAACAGCAAGAGGGGGCTCTAAGTACTACTGTGACATAAATATTACTGAATAATGAAATACTGGTTTTAGTCTTAGGAATAACATTTATCTCCCATGAACCAGAATATAAACTTGCAGCAGCCTTGAGGAAAAAAAATACTCTTAATGATTTCCTCAAATGTACAGTATATTTCACTGAAATATCAAACAATCTTTCCTCGTATGATATTCCCATGCAGTCAAAATAAAGTGTGTGCTTTTAGGTGCAAAGCCAAACTCATTTAGTATTATACACAAATCAGAATATACCCTGAATTCTGATCAGAGGCAAGCTGATGATTCATACTGCTATGGTGTGCACGTTCATATTTGCTAGGAAAGCCAGTGTACAGCTTGATAAGGGCTTTTGATCCAAAAATAGGCACATATGCGATTTTAAACATTTGCCTTAGAAAATTAGGTTTTGACATTCTGCTTTAATTGTGTGTCATCTAATGCTGATGGGCACTTACCCGAGTAGAACTCCAGCTCCTCGATTAAAATGTAACATAGCATGTTACATTTACAGTAGTAATATAATTCTGTATTCATGAGCAGAAAGCACTGTTTGGAGTGCAGCTTTCACAGAAAGCAAACCCAAAAACCCTCTGAAGATCAAATGTACGTTGTACAGTAGGATAATTCCCTCCTTCTGTTTTTATCTCAGGAACACCAGAAACAATTGGAAAACCAAGCCACTCCTATGAAAAGCATGCAAGAGAAAAAGAAACATGATGTTTTCTTGCTTTGAATACACACCTGCTTAAATATCTAATGCTTCTGAACTGAAAATGTACAACTTAAGAATAAGTGCTCTCTATCAAATGCTGCATGCATTCCACCTGCTCATAAAATGTACACCTGTGACTTACTGCAGTGGGTTTCTTCCAGCACTGTACATTCCGTGCTTTGTCATGAGAGATTTTTAGTGCTTAAAAATAAAGCCAGGCAGACTGTTGTCTCACCCTGAACATAGTCCTCAAAGAACTCTGCAGCTACTGTCCTGCATATTCTTTACATGACAACATGAGGAAAGCAAGTAACTGGACATTTTAAGGGCTATGCTATGGCTGTGCTAGGTTTTTAGTGATCACATGTAACATAAGGGATGTATGAATGGCAAATCCCCCGCACTGAAATAATGCAGCTGTTTTGTTTTGTTTGTTCATTTTGCTACTTAACAGTCCTAATTGGTCCTCTTCCACTGTTTTCTCCTGATTGTAGCCAGTCCCTGACTTCATTCATGGTTACTTACAGCAATGCAGGGGAAAGGCATGTTTGTGACAGGCAGAAAGGACAGCAGCAGCTCAAGGCACAGCAGAGAAACAGTGTGGAGGTGCATCCAAACTCATACCAAGCACATACCTGGCGCACTTGCCTTATATATGCTGAGAAAGCACTGGGGCAGGACTGTGACAATGGCCACTGGGATGCATATTTTTGTGGGAAGCTGAAAATGGGCTGGTTAAAGAGCAATTAAAACTGACTTCCCCTTTACTTTTCATTGTATTACTTGGCTCATTTTTACATTTAATGACAATTGATAAAACATAACAAAACATAACATTAAGAATGATCTTACAAATAAGGGTTCTCTGGTCTGGATACTCCATGTTGGTATGTCGTATTTTATTTCCTAAGTGGTGTTAAATTGTTGATTATGCTCATTCCACTCCCTCTGAGAGGCAGACAACCTTTCTTATCCCAGTTTTAAAGATGGAGAAACTGAGGCAAAGGGGGATTAACAGTGAACTGACCATGACCACACAGCAGTTGTAGGACCTCATCCTACAGCTTTCAGTTCTTGTTCCATCATCTGTGCAGCATCCTGTAAATGACACAAAACCTCTGTGGTTTTGTCCAAAACCTAGTCAATCCAATACCAGTTCATATAAACATTCTGAAAGACTGGAGAAAAATTGAGATGATTTTTTTTTTATGTCCTTTACTGAAGGTCTCTTGCTTTATAGCCAACTACACTGTCAATATGACTCAATATGCAATCTAGATGCAGGTGGAAGAACGTGACAGAGCAGTATGAAGACAATTCTGAGTCAGAGTGTGCTGTCCCAAAGCTGTAACTCTGTAATTTATATTTAGATAATTGTCTTTACTAACAGCTTTAGAGACACAAAGCCTAGCCAAAGGCTATAAAGGGGACGTAAGTCAGAATGTGAAGCAGTAGGGCAGTGGAGAATTAGGCTGATCAGCCTCGTCTATACAGTTTGGCTCGTGTGCCGGGGACCACCACCAAGCCCACGTTTTCTGTTCTTGTAGGTGAGCTATGGAGGAGCTGTCCTCTCTGCTTAGTAATAAGTGTGTCTCTGCATCTCCACATCACAGGCTGTTTTTCTTATACTTCATCAGATGTGGATGTGTAGCACGTAGCCTATCCTTTGGCTACATCCTAGAGTCACAAGAAATAGCGCTGGCTGACAGAGACCTCAAGGACACCTAGTCCATTTTTCTACTCCAAGGTGGGCTTAGCAATACTTACATCACACCTGACATATCTATCCAGCTTGCTTTTAAAATCCCTCAACACTGGAAAGCCTACACCCTTCCCAGGTGGCCCTAGTGCTCCACATTGCTATTAGAAAGATGTTACTGTTGGAAGGTTTTGCTAGTATCTGACTTAAATGTCCCTTTATTTCATTTAAGCCTGTCTATGTAAATATAGGTAGATAAAAGTATTTCCATATGTGCCATATGCATATATATAGTGTATGTGTGTGCATACACATGCATATGTGTATATATGTGTGCGTATGTATGCATTTACTCCTAAATTTGAAATCATATGCTAACCCATTTCAACAGCTCCATGTGTTTTCTTCTGCTTTCACTTGCAACTATCTTGTTTTGCCCAGTTTTCTATTAAGACACATAAAGAGGGGAAAGAAAAGAAAACAACAACAATTACAAAAAACACACACAAAAAAACCAACACATTAAAAACATTTACACTATTCTGTGAATTACAATCTGCCAAAATCCCAGCAACTCCAGACATATTTACTAAACTCCCAGTAATGCTTTATTTTGTACTTAAACTTGTTTATTTCTTAAACCAGTGCTTTAGCAAAGAACCCATACATTTTATAAATTTAACTGTGATAGTTAAATTACAAATTCCTATTTTTTTAAAACATTTGATCCACAAATTATACCTCTTTTTTCTTTTGCTCCCTTGAATCCTGAATGATATAATTGTTTTTCTAGTATCACTGGGGTTATTCTAATATGAACTTTATATTGTGTACACAGGGTAGCACCTCCACAGCTATGTTTCTTCTTTGGCTCACAGACTTTTTTCCAAGGAATATATTGTTAAAGTATGTCCTCTACTTATTTAGAAAAATTCACGATCTTGACAAAATTTGTGCATTTCCTGGTTTTTTAGGAAGCTGTATCATCCAGTTATCTGATACAACTGCATTCAGTTAACAGCCAGACTAGGACACCAGGCAGATTTATTGTGCTGTCTTGTCTGCTTGTTTTGTTTCTTAAAATGTAGTATGAAAGCTGTAAATTGGCTCGTCTGCTTATATTAGCTGTAACATTTCAGTACATCAGGACTATTTAGGCCGCATTTCAAAATAAGAACTTAATCCATCTTTCTGCAAGGAAGGACTTTTTTCAGGCCATTATTGTTTGTGGCAAAGGAAAGACCCTTCCCTAAGGCTAGTAGAAGTGTCAGCAGTCCCTGTTTTAAAATAAACAGGTGAGAAGCCATGATTACTAATCTGTTCAATCACAAATATCAGATGGCCTAGTCAAAAATATAGCCAGAGAGTGATGGTTCAAAGGCTTCAGCTTAAGAAGTAAATCTAGATCTGACATAACATGGGAGAACACTAATAAAAGCAGAGCTGTGTTTTTGTGTAGGCTATGCCAATATGCAAGGGAACAGAACCATCCTTCCCCTCTACTGAGTTTTCATACAAGCAGAGGAAAAAAAAGCGCAGGCTCCGTGTTACATTCCAGTTTGCTTTTTCAATCTGTTCATGTTAATGGTACAATCGGGGATTTCCAGTTTTTGTGTCATCACTGCCAGCAGCAGGCTAATGGAGCATCTCAGAGACAGACCACAGAACTGCAGTTCCAGCCACACAGGGCACTTCCCTCTTTTTATTACACTCTATGAAAGATAAGTCACACACGCTTGCTCTTAGCAGTCCTCATGAATCAGCAAAGAGCTGCTGAAGAGTGACCATCAGGGCACTCAGGAAAGAATCAGGTGCCAGCTGTCTAAGTATTCCTTGATAATTTACATTCCTTTTATATATCTCTCTATCCAATAAGAGGAACAGGCCAGATAGGAGCATTTACATATGTGCATTTTACAGGACAGGCAGCAAAAAGGAGATGTCATGCAAGAGCAGGAGGGAGGATTTCTTTCCTTTTAGCTGATGCAAAACAGTATTCCAGTTCCTAGGACTTCTCCCAAGATCTGCATTAGCAAGTCCAATTAGGGCGTGTATGTCCTGTCACGGGTGGCAGAACGTCAGGGCACTGGGGAGCGAAAAGCCAAAGTGTGTGCACAGCCATAGCCTTTATTCATCTTTACCTCTCTCTTCCATTCCGTTTGGTGAACACTAGGGGCTTACACATGCTGAAGGGAAAATTTCAACACAATTGATTTTGTCAGCAGCCTGTTTCAGGAGGTAAGGAATCAGCCATCTTGAATCCTGCAATGAAATCTGTGGACATGGATTGCAAAATGTGTGGCCATACCTTGGTAGAGTATTGCTTCACGATTTGTACATTGGGTTAAGAAGGCAGGCATTGTTCATGTAGCCCCATCCTTCATGCCCCAAAGGACTTGTTCTGAAAGAGATCACACATGCTAAAAATTCTGCTTTCTCTGATTGCAGAGTCTAGAAAATCACCTTAGTTTTGGGGTTCTCAGACTGTGATCATGCTGTTCATGCCCATGATGCTGCTTTCATTGGTGCCAGCCAAGAGAAGATAGGACTGAGGAGATAAGAGAAAAATTAACAGTTTCGTTTATTAAATACAAACTACTAACTTCACTGAGACCATCCTACAATTTCCCATGGCTGCTTCTAGAAAGTCCTTCTCAGCACAAGCAAATTGCCATCCTTGTGGGAGAAGTGCTGCACGTATCAGTGAAGAAATGGATGCTTTGGGGTAATCTTCCTACTGTGATGGGACTCAAGCTGGAAACAAAGAGATGGCCTCCTTCTGCTTCACTTTTCTGTTAACTGCAAATGGACAAAAGCTACAAGTCATGAGGTTCTCTCACCAATCAGCAATGGGAGATTAACTTTGCCGTTAACCTTGTCTGTGCCCTCACCAATTTAATTGGCATTGGCCCAGGTCCCAGACCTAAGGCCAAGAAATACAGAGCAGAGCTCGGTTGGGTGGGCTGGCTACATGTCGTTCTCATCCCTTGGAACAAAGCATAATGTTTTTGCACATCACCAGCCAGATTTTCAGCAGGCGTAAATGGGTGTAATGCAGAGAACTTTAGTGAAAAAGGTTTTGCATCCCTTAAGAATCTAGCCATTATTATTAAACTCTCCTTGAAATTTTTTTTTGTTCCCTTAAAAAAAAAAAAGTCTTTGTTACCCATCTCCTCACCATAGGTAACCTCATTCTCTCCAAGCTCCAGCTGGAACCTGCATCACACATTGCTCAGTGCTTTGTTGCAAAAATCATTCCTCATTTGCAGCACTAAATCCCCTGCATGCACTCCTAAAATATCTTCTCTGGTTCCTCATGCCTAACTAAACAATGCAAAATCCTGATTCTCCACATACCTCCCACAGCCATCCCAGCTGCTCCTGCCACCTTTCCTTTCCCCTTAGGCCCTCTTCACTCATCTGAAGTTACTTATCAGGAATCCCCTCCTCCAACACTTCTCTCAGCTTTTGGAAGTAGGAGGATGAGGTTATTTTAAATAAAAGCTTGTCCACTTCCTCCTCTCACATTAGTTTTAAAACTTGCTGTCATAACAAGATTCGAGCAGATGCATAGAGAGATGCTCATTTATGGATGTTCAAAGCATCCTGCTCATGCTTATGAAAGGCTAGAGCCCTGTTGCCTGGGCTGGGGGGTTCTCGACTCACCCAGGCCTTGATGACCCCAGGAAAGACAGCATGGACTCATGCTAAGCCACTGGACCTGTTTGGCCTTCAGAGCTCTTGAGCACAGGTTTTAGAATCAACAAATGTTTCACAGTGGACAGGTCTGCTCTTCAGAGCAGTCTCGAACCCTGTGCAGATGCTGTCTTTATGAGTCACATCTTCCCCATCTCCCTTTCACACTCTGTCCCCAAAAGCAGCTGCCCTGAGGCGTTTGCTTTGAAAGGACATAATCATATTGGCTTCCCCCTCATTATCCCTCTTCCCCGCATCTGCACCTCATTGTATGGTCATCTCTTCCCATCGTTCTCTTCTTAATTTAGTTTGG
The DNA here is from genome assembly GCF_037038585.1 of Patagioenas fasciata. NCBI lineage: Eukaryota > Metazoa > Chordata > Aves > Columbiformes > Columbidae > Patagioenas > Patagioenas fasciata. The sequence goes on along the minus strand of NC_092520.1, from coordinate 106,450,365 downwards.
AAACTCTCTAGAGCAATAAGACATCATTATCTATTTTCTAAAGAGCCATTGAGAGCTGTAGCAGAGTAGCACGTATACATGACACAAATCCTGCCCTTCCAGCAGGTTAAGGCTTGGCAGGTTAATGCGGACAGCCCAGTACAAGTTAGCCGCAAGAGCTCCAGTTACTAGAGCTTTCCCCTACAGCAGAGGCAAGAGCTCAGCCACGCTTTGCTCCTCACAGAGTACTGTGGGAGGCCTCCAGCTGCTCCGCTCCTGACAACCATATCAACACAGAACCTATTTTGATGGCAGTTTTTGGAGTGCCAGAGCAGTGACGGACAGTAACAAGCTAATTTCACCATCTGCAGAATCAGGAGTACACAGAAGTCTTCCCCTCTGGTTTGGTAGCATACATGGGATGCTCGCAGTGTTGTAACATCACACTCAGCGTGGTTACAGCACAGACAGTTGAGCTGTGTTTCCAGCAGCACATGTCAAACTGCCTCACATCCCACTCCTATATGTCCCTCCCCTATGGGCAACCCCACAGGCAAAGGCAAGGCAATTCCCTGGGCCAAGGGGAGCCAGAATTTTGTGGGGGGAAAAAACCCATGATCTTTCCAACCTTTGGAAAGATGTCATTTCCACCATAGCTAACAGTGCAGTCTGATGCTGGTTACAGTAGGCAATAAAACAGACACTGGTCTGGGAAGACAGAGTAACATCCAGCAGAACTGCTAATACATCGGTTTCCCTATCTGCCCCCACAAAGTGGATCTATTCTTCCCGGGGTCACCTATAGCTTACCAAATATTACTATGCTGAGAACTGGGCTGGATGTCATGCCCTTAAACTATCTTAAACTACCTGAGAGACTCTGGAGAATTGCGAATCAGTCACCGGATGGTTACTAAAATGATTAATAATCCTCTTTATTTTTAATAATGATAAAATATTTTTAATGGAGACCAAAAAAAAAATATAAATCAGCACAGATGATGCTGTCAGCAGCAATGACAAAAGCTCTTTACTTGTTGCTAATGACATGAGGCACTAGGCACACCCTGATGTTTCCCCTGATATACAATAACGTGACTAAGCCTATGCTGTGCACAATGTACAGCTGGAAACAGGCAGCGAGGGGAGAGTGCTGCGCTGAGAGACAAGAGACCTGGGCTCTGAGGCCTGACCTGATACCAAACTTCACCCAAACTTGGGCCCAATCCTCTCCTATATCTGTGCTTCTGCTTCTATTTCCATCTTTGATGTTTACTTCAAATTATATTCAATTTTTTTTTTTCTTAAACTGATGTAGGACTGATACAAGCAGTGGGGAACCACCTCCATGGGCACAGACTTTTTAGCAGGGCTGTTACGAAAGGACAATGGGTAATGGTTTTAAACTAATAAAGGGGAGATTCAGGCTAGACGCAAGGAAGGAATTTTTTGCAATGAAGGTGGTGAAACACTGGCCCAGGTTTTCCAGAGAGGTGGTAGATGCCGCATCCCTGGAGACATTCCAGGCCAGGCTGGACGAGGCTCTGAGCAACCTGATCTAGTTGCAGATGTCCCTGCTCGTTGCAGGGGGTTGGACTAGATGACCTTTGAAGGTCCCTTCCAACCCAAACTATTCTATGATTTTATGATTCTACGGGAGCAGAACCAAACATGATGGTATTAGGAACCCCAGTGTGCAGCCACGCTGGCCCTGCAGGCAGGGTTCTGCCAGGAGCATTTCCTGGGCTTGGGCACAAACATCAGAAGAACCAGGGGATGTGAGGACCTTATCAGCTGTAATAGGCCACTGCCTAATCAAGCTGTTCACTTGCTTACTGTGAGCAATGAAACATGGAAGGAGTTTAGCATTCAAGCTGTGTGAGCTAGCCGTGAGTGAAGAGACAGGAATGATGTCAAGGAGGTTTTGTGCACGAAGCATCTGTGACAAAACATTAGTTTAGGTCAGACACTACCGAAATGTAAAAGGAAGGATGACTGTCAGTCTATCAATAACCAAAACAGGGAGCTGCTGCTGTTTCATGCAGCAACAGGTGTAAGAGCTGTCAAACAGAAACTTCCTTTTTGCCCATTTGTAAAACCACCGGCCTGAGAAGTAACTGGACTCATAATACCAACACCTTTGGTTTGCCAAATAACAGCCAGGGCCAATTGACAGCGGTAGGTGCCAGTGTGCCTGAACATGCCAACAGCCAAAGCTGATGCGACCACCACGAGCACTTCTGCTCCTTTCTGTTATTGAATTGCAATTTGTGTCTAAAGACGAGGCCGTCCCCCTCGATCGCTTCCCCCCGGGGGGACAGGGTGACCTAAGCACAGGTGGGCAAAGCGCTGAGCCACACGCTGCCGGGAGGAGCTGCCGGGGTTGCCGGCTTGCGGTTCAGGGAGCGGCAGCGCGCTCCCGGGCACGGCACGGCGGGCGGGCGGGCCTCCCGGTGCGGGGAGGTACCGGGGCAGTCCAGGGCGTCTCCGGGGACGGTGCCGGGCGGTCGGGGACAACGAGGCTGGCACAGGCAGCTTCCCTGCCGGCGCTCGCCTTCCCTAATGGGCATGTGCGGCGCCTCTCGCACATGCCCACTCGGGCGGCGCGGAGCCGGTGGGCTGTGCCGCCGTGGTGGGCTGCGCGCTGGGAACTCGGTGTACGCCGTCGGACACCCCGTGACGCGGCCCGTACCCGCTGCGGGGGAAAGCGCACAGACGTTTCTGGTAGCCGTTCCCCCAGCCAAAGCTCCCCACGAAACACACCCAACTTCCCCTCCGCGGACAGGCGGCCGCTCCGCGCCCCCGCTGCCCGTCCGTCGGGGACGCGAGCAGCCTGCGCTACCCGGCCGCCCCGGGGGCGGTGGCCCGGGCGGGAGGGGATGTGGCGGTGCGGCGGTGCCGGCGGCGGCGGGCGGAGCCGACCGGGAGCCGGGCGGGGCGGGGCGCGCCGCGGCGTCCCGAGCGCGGCCCGCGGGGCGGCCCCGGCGGGAGGCGCCGCGCTGCGCCCCGCCGCCCCGTGCTAGGCGGCGCCCGGCGTGGCCCCGCGCCCTGGGCGGAGGGCGGCGGGGGCGCCGCGGAGGGCTTTCCGCGCCCGCCCCGCCTGCCGCGGCCGGGGGATTAGTCAGCAGTCTCCGGGCAGCCCCGCTCCCGCGCAAACTCCGCGGCGGGGGCGGGGAGCGCTGAGCGGCGGCTGCCCCTTCCCCATCCCGCGGCGAGGGTCCGCGGCGGCGGGACTGCCCCCCGCGGCGGTCCGCGCCGCCGCTCCGCGGCCGCGGCGAGAAGCGGAGGGTTGGCAAGTCAGGCAACGAGGCGCAGGGAAACTCCGCTCGGGTACGGCGGCGTTGCGGGAGGGCGAGCGCCCGAGCCGCCCCGCGCAGGCAGACCGGCGGGCAGGCGCGCACACACACACCGCACGCACACGCACACACACACGCGCGGCGGCGGCCCCCGGCCCCCCGCAGCCGCGGCCGGCGGGGAGGCGGCGCCCGGCGGGGGCTGCCCCATGGTCTTGCGGGGGCCGTGGGGGAGCTGCGGGGGCCCCGGCGCGGCGCTCGCCTTCCTGCGCGCCCTCCGCACTAGGATGTTGCGGCAGGTCTTGCACAGGGGGCTGGGGACGTCCTTCTCCCGGCTCGGCCACTTCGTCGCCAGCCACCCGGTGTTCTTCGCCTCGGCGCCCGTGCTCATCTCCATCCTGCTGGGCGCCAGCTTCAGCCGCTACCAGGTGGAGGAGAGCGTGGAGCACCTCCTGGCCCCCACGCACAGCCTGGCCAAGATCGAGAGGAACCTGGTGGACAGCCTCTTCCCGGTGAACCGCTCCAAACACCGGCTCTACTCCGACCTGCAGACGCCGGGGAGGTACGGCAGGGTGATCATCACCTCCTTCCGCAAGGCCAACATGCTGGACCAGCACCACACCGATCTCATCCTTAAGGTAACCGCGGCGGGTCCCCGGCCCCGGGCACCGCCACCCCACCTGGCCCGGCTCCCCGCATCCCGCCCCGGTGCCCGCCACCCCCGAGCCCGGTCCCCGCACCTGCTCGCCCGCACGGACCCACCCATGCACGCCGACCTCTGCCCGCCCGCCACCGGCGCTGCCACCGCAGCCACCCGGTCACCTCCCCGCAACAGTTGGGATGGTGCCCGCCGCGGGAGCCGGCACCGCGCTCCCTGCCCGCGCCGGCGGCTCCGCTATCCCCCAGCCCCCGTTTGGGGTTTTTCATCTTTTTTTTTTTTCCTATCTTTTGGGTTTATTTGCTTTGGGTGAGCGAGAAGGGCAGGGTACTTGCTTAAATAATTTTTCAGTGCCTCTATACTCGCAGTCATCCTCCCGAGTTAAGGCGACTCAGGGGTTGATAAACTCAAACTTCAAAAGCAGTTAGGTACCAATCTGCCAAGCTGCTGACAACGCTTTTGGGGGCTGCTGCCTTGTCTGGACTGCACTTTCTGCTTGGAGAGGGGTAACACAAAACCTTCTCACAGCTCATGAAGGCAAATGACATAACTCAGCTGATTATTTTTAGCGGGTAGTATTTATTTTTTCCTCTCCACTCACAACCCACCATCACAGAAAATGCTGGTTTCATAGATGGAGAAAAATCCAGCTCAGCTGCAAGCATGGTGCATGCAGCCTGTGCTGCCGGTTCAAGTTAGAGCGGGTAGCATCTTTCCCTGTCACTTGAGTGGCACAGAGTGTGCGAGTCACAATCTAACAGGACGTCTCACCGTGCTGTATGTCATAACATGTCGGAAATCTGCATTTGTTGAAGCTGGTACTCTAGTTTGCACCCCGGTAGTTTTGAACAATCTTGGAAAAACGGAGGACAGGTGCAAAAACTGTATGTTAAGAGGGTCTTGTTCACCGAATAAAAAGGAAAGGAACATTTACAAATAACCAGAGGTGTGGCTAGCTCAGTCCTGCACATTTTTGCTGTTGCCTTGTGGAAACCCCAGAGACTCAGCATTACTTCCCCCCCCGCCCCGAATGTCAAACTGTCAGCACATACAGAAGCAAATGTTAATTTTTTTAGTAACATCAGAGAGTGTCTCTTCTAAAATGAGAAAATTGATGCAAATACCTATTGGAAGAGACTTTGGGAAGCCCTCACTCTTTACTAAACAAGGAAATAACTGTTACAGTGGATTTATTTGTATTTTATTTCCACTGTAGCCACATACAGAACTACAGTGCAGAGCCACTCAATATTTTATGTTTTGCCTTTTTTTTTTTTTGCTGTTGACATATTACCCAACAGTAATCAGCAAACAGATTTAATGAGCATCGACTCACTAAGTACAGTAACAGGAATGTTACTGGTGAATGAGAAAACTCCGGAGAGATGATTTTCATTTCTTCATTTTCTTGTACCATGAATTGCATTCGCATCCAGTATGTGCACATTTACTCAGTCATAGGATAATAATGATAATGGATTTTTTTCCCCGTACTGCTTTCTCTAGAGATCTGTAGTTTTATCAATAGCATGGTGACACACAAATAAATGGTACTCAGAATCTTTCCACAAGCAAACTTCTGCATAAGATTTATCACATCAGCAGAAGAGCTATAACTTAGAAAGTTCTCTCTTAACACTGCCTCATTTTTAATAGACAGAATTTGCCAACAAAATGGTTCTTCTATTTACTGAGATAATGAGCACCATTGCCATTTGACTATTTACTCTTACTGCTAATCTGACATTGTTGTGCATATTTGATGCATTATTTCCAATTCTTTACTTATCTAATTAATTTCAGTATGTCTTGTGTAGAATAGATTACATTCTTTGTCCTAATTATTCTTCTGTTTGTGGGTAGAGCCAGGCTTGGGCAGCTGCCTGCCCAACCCTATGGATGGCCCTGCAGGTCGAAGCACAGCAAGACAGGAGGGAGAGCTCCCAGCTCCCAATATTGTTATGTCCGTGGTGATGCAGGGCTGTATCATTTTGCATCAACCAGACTCACCAAAGGATGAGGAAAGGGAAAGATAGCCATCTAGGTTTTCCTGTATGTGTCCACTTGCATGGAGGGAAGAAGAGAGCAAAGGCATCTGAAGTTCATACCCCAAGCCTCAGTCCAGAGCCAACCAACTCAAACTGCCGTGCTTGTAAATAAGTGTCCTGGGTGAAACCGTGGAGTAATCTCACCTGCATTCCTGAAAACCTTGCCATGTAGGCATGGTCCGGGCAGAGAACCTATATGGCAGCATTTGCTTATCTTTCCTTTTCTGGAGAAGGATGACCTCCCCGAGGGAGAGGTGTTGCTTTAGAAGAGGCATGAGATTGGACACTGGCTCCTCCCGCATTGTTGCTGCATCTCGACATACTTGCAGGAGGATAGCCGACCCAGAAGGATGGTTGGCCCAGGCAGGCGCCAGCTGCCCTTGCAGCATCTCTTCTCAGTTTCCTTACCTGCTGTATCCCACCTCACCAGCCAAGGAGGGAAGGGAATGAACCTTGAACTGCTACAGCTACCCCAGTCACGGGGCAAGGGAAAGAGATTGCCTCAGCAAAGGAAGAAGTCAGCTTCCATTATTGTCACCTTAGTAAAGAGATACAAAGTTTTGGGGTCTAAACAGTTGAAATTGAAACATAGTTGCTATTGTCAAAAGTTAATAACTCTAACATCCTAATCAATTAATTAGTTAATTAAATAACTTATTTGGTGTCATCCCTAAAATACTGTGGTTGGCTTAGTGCAGTTCCTCATGGGCACATTGTCAGCTTGAGAAACTCACCATTACCACTACTGCATGAAACCTTGTTGGGCTGGGAAGAGATTTAGGGAAGGGCTGAGCCTCACAGCTGTCTTGGGCCCAGATCTCAAGCATCGCTCCCAGAACAGGAGCTGTGGTAGGACTCCCTGCTGACAGTGTGCATCTGCCAGCGCAACACTGGCCGCTCAGATGGCGGTGACAGGTCTTGCTGAATGTACAAGCTGCTCCACACAAGGTCTCTGCTGCTCATTAGCAGGGAGGCGTGTGGCTGCCTAATAGAACAGTTTTGACTTGGAGATGATGCTGAGTACCTTTTTAAAAAACAATTTATTTTTGTATAAATCTCCATCTTTAGTTCTCATAACTCCCCGTAAATGCTTAAACCATTCTGAGCCTGCCATCCCTATGTTGCGTTTACAGCTGTCATAGTCACTTGCAGAAGAAAGGGAGAAACCTGAAGATATCCTGAATCTCTGGCCTTGAATAGCTGATCTAACAAAAAGCCTCAGTAGAGTCTTGGGGATGCAAGAGATGGAGGCTGAGGTACTGTGGAAGGGCAATCATGACATTTTCCTCGCTGCTGTACCTACTCTATAGCTGAGCACAGGGCAATGGCATCCCATGCTGTTGGTGTGCAAGACCTTTCTTCCCCAAGATTTCACTTTTGTGACAGAAAGAGGTAGGAAGTAAAAACACCAAACTGAAGAAAGTGTGCTTTTACCCCTGTATTTCTAAAAAATGCTTGGAGAAATAAAAATAATTGGGATATTTAGTGTAGAAGTTCAGATGATTATGTAAAGTCTGTACAAATTGTCTAAGCCTAGAATTCCACCTAAAAATAGTGTAAGAGCAGCCCCGTACCATTTTATGGTGGTATTTCCACTTGCAGCTAGAAACTTGATAGGTTGAAGGCGTACAGACCTAGCCAGATTTTTTTTCAACCCCAGAAAATGTGTTCTGATTTAGCCAGAGTTTGAGACACCCATCCTTTGGAGCCTGTTCATTCCTTTCTACTTACAGTGAGTTAACTGCATTGTACTACAAATGACTTTTTTTTTTTTTTTTAGTGAAAGATTTCCCTTTTTTGCAGAAGGATATCCTCTCTTCCGCTTATGTTATTGTGTTTACAACAGTAACACAGTACTAATATTTTTTGGCAAAATACCTAATGTAGCAAGATGCGAAGATGAAAAGAGAATGAAATCTGACATGCCTTACTGAAGGGGATTGTGTTTGCAGTTTGCTTCTATGCAAATCTGTAGACAAGGGTTTATTTTTTTAAAGAAACCTCCCCGAACTCCATATTTTCAGACAGTGCATATACATTGCCTCTCTCATATGAACTGACCACCAATAGATCTAGATAGGTGATTATATATCAATTTGAACATGCAAGTAAATAGTAAAATCAAGTATTTCTGCTTAAGGACACGTTTTTTTAAGAACTGTGTAACTTCTGATTACTGCAGAACAAAACAGTTAAACTTCAAAATTTTGTAGACCTCATACTTGTTGGGGTTTTATTTCTTCTCTTTGCTCCTTAATTATTAGGTCCCTGTTCATGTGTGTGCCTGCAGGCTCTATCTATGGTCTTCCTGGATGTCCTCACTTATTTTCTATGTGTGAGGAAGCTCATGGAGGAAATAACCATGTTTATGTTCCCGTGTCTGTGGTATTTCCAATTGCTTTGCTGTATGAGCAGGGCACACTTACACTTACATGCCATTATTTTCAAACTCAGTGGAAGTGGGTTCTGGTCATTCAGCAGAGCTGAAAGCTGGGTCGATCACGATCCTGGCTCTTGCAAGGTACCCTTTATTTTAAAACTTCGGCTACTTCTGAATGCCTGGACACAGGCAGTTAACTGTAGATCTAGCAATGGATATAGTAGGTCTCCACCTTCTGTAGGTAGCTCCAGCACTAAAAACACTTAAAGCAACAGTCAACAGAACATATAATGGATTCTGTTAATAAAAAATCAAGGTTGAATTCATGTCTTTAGAGCAAGGCTGTAAGATGAGGGGAAGAGTCCTAATACAAGAAAAACAAGGGTGTGAAAGCAGCAGAAGTGCAAGCCTGTTGTCATAGCAGCACAATGCTGCAGGGCTAAAACGTATCTTATGCGAAAACAGATGAGAATTAAGATACGCAGGTAAGATCTGGGCACAGCCAGGGAAGGGGGAAGATAAATAGCATGCTGCAAGGACAGCATGGAAGCACACGCAGAAAGCCCCCTGAGCTCCTGGTGTCAGCGGCAGTAGCTCCTCGGCAGGATTCCTGTGGGTGAGAGGGTTTGATCTCTCCCACAGTGCCAGCCAGTGGCTGGAGCAGAAGTCCTGAAGTTGCCCGTGCCTGGGAGGACAACTGTGTCACAGAATTATAGAATCATAGAATCATTTTGGTCAGAAGAGACCCTCAAGATCATTGAGTCCAACCACAACCTAACTCTGGCACTAAAGCAAGTCCCTAAAAACCTCATCTACATGTCTTTTAAACATCTCCAGGGATGGTGACTCAACCTATTCCCTGGGCAGCCTGTTCCAAGGTTTGACAATCCTTTCCATGAAGAAACATTTCCTCGTATCCAATCTAAACCTTCCCTGGTGCAACTTGAAGACATTTTCTCTTGTCCTGTCACTTGTTACCTGGGAGAAGAGTCCAACCCCCTCCATGCTACAACCTCCTGTCAGGTAGTTGCAGAGAGCGATCAGGTCTCCCCTCAGCCTCCTTTTCTCCAGGCTGAACAGCCCCAGTTCCCTCAGCCGCTCCTCATCAGACTTGTGCTCCAGGCCCCTCACCAGCTTCGCTGCCCTTCTGTGAACGCTCTCCAGCACCTCAATGTCTTTCCTGTAGTGAGGGGCCCAAAAGTGAACACAGGATATGAGGTGCAGCCTCACCAGCACAGGCACTGGTCCCACTGGTCCCACACCCCTGCCCTGTTCCAGCAGCACCAGCCACCCTGGCTGGCATGGGGTCCCCCCACACTCCCTCCCACCTCACACTGTGGTGCAAGGCTCCCCCACAACCCTGCGCCCCGAGCTGCTGCCAGCCAGGCAGCTTGTGCTGGGAACACCCAGCACCTCATGTGCCATTGCCTTTCCTGTATGAGAAGGTCAGGCCTCACCTCCTGTCTAACAAGCGCGCACAGGGGTCAGATTTTCTCAACACATGGCTGGACGTGTATAATGGGGGACATCACCTCTGTGGATGAGCTTCTGGGAGGGCGCAGCAAGCCAGCAGGGCAGGCATAGGAGGTCAGGGCCACCAGTTCCCCACACAGTGCCACATGGCTTGGGGAGAGCTGCCAGGGCTCCCTAGTGACCACTTCTAGGCCTCCTGAAAACTGTGTCTGGACCCTGTCTTTAAGTTGGGGTTTAGAGGAGGACAACCCCCTCTTTCCTGTTGGAAGGGAGACAGGAGGAGCCGGCTTATTAATTAACATGATGGGCTGTGAAGTTGCAGCTATTGATGGTCTTTTTCTGCAGCGAGGTAGGGACAGTTGGTCACACTTCTGCTGGAGGAGCCTTTCCTAAAAGCCTGCACTGTGTTACCAGCTCACTGAGAAGTGCTGCAAGGATGGAGAGGTGTTCATGGAGAGGTCTGGGACCCATGGAGAAGGCCACTATAGACCTGATGCGAGATCAGCTGCAGAAGCAAAGTTTTTTGTCTTTTTTCCCGTTGTGAAAAATCATTCTCAGAGCCATGTGCCAGACTCCGCAGAGGTCCTGTCCTCCAGCTGCAGTCAGGCCAAGAAACAGAGTGGGCTTCTGTCAAGGGTTAAGATTGCGGGGTGACAATCAAGCCCTGGCAGATGTATTGTTAACCTCCTCTCCCCCCCACTTCCCCCTTTTGCCCCTCCCTCTCCCCCCCTTCCCACTCAGGACAGGCGATCGGGAGGGAAAGAAGGACAGAGAGAAGAGAGTTGGAAAAGTTAAAGATGTTTTACTAATGCTACTAATAAGAATAGAGGAAAATAATACAAAATATACAAAACCAATCTTGTAAGTCTCAGCAACTGCAGAGCCAGCACCCAAAGTCCTGGATTAGACTCTGCAGCCAACCGGAGCTGGATTCAGTCTGTCACTAGGCCTCAGTTCGCAGGGACAACCAGCAAGGTCCTCTCCTAATGTCGGCCATGAGGAAAAAAGGGAAGGAAAAGGGAAAAGGCGAAAAGCCCCAGATCCTCGTGATCTCCCACTTTTATATGAAGTATTCGCGTGAATGGAATGTTATACACCATTGGTCAGTCTCTCGGTCATGAGTTTCTCGTTGCCCCTCTCGCGAGATGTCCATCCGTGCTTATCAATAAGTTTGCATTCCATTGCTAGGTTTAACCAAAACATGTGTTGGGTTCTCCAGGAAAATGCAGCTAACATGAAGGCTTTAGCTGACAGGAAAATTCACTAAAAGAGAAACTTGTTTTTAACAAAACCAGGACAGCTTCTCTCGATGGGACGAATTCAGGCAGAATTGCCAGGGCAGTGCTCAGAATTAAGACCGTATTGATTAGAAAAGCTTCTCCACTTCAGATTAGAAAAGAAAAACCATATCTAGCAATTTTCTGTAGCTACTAAGAAGGCAGATGGAAATAGAAATGCATGCACATCTGCCACTTTGAGTACTAATAGTAGTCCCTCAGTTGATGACTCGTAGTTTGAACAATTTTTAGATTTTATTTACATTAAAATCGTTTGAAGAAAATATAATTCACCATATTTTGGACAGCTGAAAAAACGAGTTTCAAAAATACATAGCTTGCATAATCAGTATCTTAATGTCTCTTCATGAAACCTGATTGTAGGACTGCTAGAAAAAGACCCCAGCTACCCCTCACGTTCCTTGCTGCACGCTCTCCAGCTGCAGCTTCTAATGTTTTTCCTGAGCGGGTAGGATCTGTTGGCTTCCTCCATCGGCTGGAGTGGCTTGGTCAGGAGGCTGCTGCCCACCAGCCCCCTGTGATCCTCTGCCCTGGACCCCTGGTACTCAGACTGACAGGAGGGCACAGCCCTGTTTGAGGCTCCCTTGCCTTCTCTCTCCACTCCTTCTTCTGATGCAAATACACTCTTCATAGTTTAATTCTGCCCGTGTCTGCGGAGCCCACAGTGTTTTCTTTCATGAATTAAGCTGGGAGCTGTGCTAGTCTTTTCCCTCTCATAACCTTTTTACGTTTTGACTGAGGACATCTCCTGAAGTGAATAAAAAAGCACTCTGCAAAGATAGGAAATGCCAGAGATTAGTGAGATCATAGAAAAAATGGAGAAATTTTTAGCAATCTGTTAAAGGCTTTTTCTCCTCTTAGTTTTCCTTGGCACAAGTTACCTGTAAAAATTACCAAAAAAGTAAATCAGCTTCACATGAAAATGAAGTCTGTATTTCGAATCATTGTCTTCATCCTGCTTTCTAGTTTTCCAGTCTTGAACCCAAAACAGATTTTAAACAATAATAGACAATTAATTCATTCTTTACTTTATTGTTGAGCCTTTTCAGACTTTCCTCCATAACCATGAGATCAGACATTTCTTTTTTTTTTAATGAAAGATGAGATTTTTTTAAAAAAATATCACAATACTTCAGGCTCCAGGGCTCCAAGAAAAAAACAGTCTTGATGAAAATGACAGTAAAGAAATTGTAGGACTTGGCAGCATGGATTAGAGTGAAGCTCATTTTCAATTTAAACTGTCAGATGTAGACTAAAAGATTAAATGGAGTCAAATAATAGCAAAAACAAAACAAAACAAAAAAGTAATATGGCATTGCAAAGACCTTACTCCTGTGAGTAAAATATATCTCTTTATGTATGTGCCATATCATTCGCAGTACAGGAGGACATCCATATATCTAGCTAGTTTTGTTTGGTTGGCCATCCATCAACTATATGTAAAGTAGTAAAGCATAGTCAAGTCCTTAAGATGAGTAACGTCCCGTATAAAACACTGCACGTCACTGTTCAGCAGCAAAACCAAACACACTTGTGGTATATATGATAAGCAGAAGGTAGTTGCACACATGCTTAATATTAAAAATGGTATCTGCGACTCTAATGCAGCTCCCGCTGGAGTCAGGATGTCTTTCCTGGAGCAGGAATAGGTGCTTGGTGAGACCAAGGTGTGCTGTTGCATGTTACTGTTGCTCCCACCACAGAGTTTCCCTGGGAGCAAAGCTCTGCTGCCAGCGAGGTGAGACCTGTGTGGGACACCAGTAGCCATTGCAGGGTCCTCATGCCTCGTCTCCTTTGCCCATGGCTTTGATGAGGGTGGCAGTTTATGTAACATAGGCTTAAAAGATTGCTGGGGCTGGACCATTTTGCAAATGAATCAGCAGTTTCTAACCCCTCCCTGCTGGGATGGGATCTGTTTGCTTCACAGGGAGGCTGCAGACTTTTTTGTTACCTGATTAAATTCACAAAATTCTCGTAATACCTGCTCACTTTTTAATTAAAGAAACGAATTCTCAACAAAGCAAAGGGGCTAGAGGTTTCCCCCACCCCTTCTTGGACCTCCTTGCATTTTTTGCATGGACTTAAGAATAAAATCGAGCTCTCCTTTCTGTCCTGAGTATACATCTCTAAGTGCAACCCCTTTGCCTTCAGGTTCAGCTTTGCCACCACTACTGAAAGTTGTGCCAAGCTCTGTACAGGGAAGAGCCATCTCACAGAGCCTGGTGTGGTGCTTGGCCATCCCAGGACGGCAGAACCGAGCCTACTGGGGGGCTCCGGTTCCCAGTGCCTGCCTTCCTATGCCAGTGGTAGAGGCAGGAGGACCAGCAGCCAAAAAAAGCTTGAAGAAATCTTTTCAGCCATGGCACTCTCAGGCCCTAGAGGAAATGGTTTAGCCTAGGATAAATTAAGGGATTTTCTCTTTTGAGTCCTGGCATCCCCTCACAGGCAGTGTGATTTCGCCGTGTCTCATCTGTCAGCTGTGCCACAGGCTGAAACGTGGCTTGGTGTGGAGATGTGGGACCCGAACACTCCTCACCTCAAGGTATTTGCAGAAAGGGATTTGTCTCCCGGTTCAATCCACCTTTAGTAAACTAAATACCTTGAGTGATCGTGGGACTTAGAGTAAACAAAGACCAGGAACAAGATGTTACTGAATGCAAATGGCTGGAGGAACAACAAACTGTTCTAGAAATCTCTGGTGTGGTATGGGACACACATCACTGTTTTTAGAAAGGAGAGGGGAATTGCAATTGATGGTCACTGTTTAAACAGTGAAAGGAGGAGGTGGAAGTTACTATTTCATGCCTGAGAGCTTTCAGGGATGATGTGCCACCATGGCGAGGCAGCTTAGGCAACGCTGTGCCGTTCTCATGCTGCAGTGCTCTGGCATCTCAGCAGTAAACTGCTTTTTGGTTCCTTGCACTGTTAGTTAGCTGAAAAAGCTGTGAGCGATGAGCAAGCAGTGCATGTCTCCCTTCAAGAAAAAACATTCATTCAGCTTTTGTTAGTCCTTTAATTCTCCCTTTCTCCTAATAGGATTGGTAAGGATGAGAAAAGAGCTGGATAAATGAGAATCTGGTGGTCAGTCATTTGTCCCAGTATTGGGTGCCAGGTTTATTCAGAATATGGTTATTTCTATTAAAATCTACTGCACTGAAGAGTGCAGTATGCATTAGTATATTGCTCATGTTGCCGTCATCACCCAACAGCCTTTACCATCTCCTGTTAGCAAACTGAAATTTCCTGGGGGACCTCACAGTGTACCATAGGCAAGTCCAATAGCAGACTGTGTAGTCCTTTGAACTCATAGCACGTGTCCTTGTAACCTCTTGGACCTTGTGTTTTCTGTGGCAGCCAGTCGCCCAGGGCCACGGGTGTAGGCTCTGGTTGAGGGTGGAAAAACCTGGGTGGCCACAGCTGAATCCCCAGCACGACAGCAGAGCGGAGAGCGCTGTGGGACTGCGGCTCTTGGCGGGGAAGAGGCAGCAGCCCCACGGCACACAGGCTGTCATGAGCAAGCGAAGGGACAGAGACAGCCTGCAGCCACGCTGCGACAGAGCTTTGTTCTCTAGGATCTGGTCTGAAAAAGCCAAGTGCAGGTAAAGCGATGTGTTTGTCCCGAGAATGAAAGTCTGAGTCAGGCTTCCCGGAGCTGAATCATTGGGCACGCTGGGGCAGTGCTCGGCATGCTTCAAAGAGATGGAGGGAATGGCAGGGTTTTTACCCTCTTCGGCTGTTTGCCTCCAGTTCGAGACCAAATGTTGTGGCCACTGGCAAAGCTCAGAATACATCTTAGAGTTGCTCTAAATCGCACGAGCTTGCAGCAGGCTCCAGCAGCTGCCGGGACACGCCAGGACGCAGCACTGGCTGCTGCCCTCTCTCCTCCCTGGAGCCCCATGGCTGGGACATGTGATGGGCAGGACCCCCAGCACGGCACCCAGCCCAGCACGGCCTCAGAGGAAGCGCCAGGTCACCACTGCAGAATGGGCTTCTGAGTCCAAGAGGATCGTTTCCAAGAAGAAATGAGTATTTTAGATATGACATTTAGCTCCTAGCCTTTTGCTAAAGATGGAGTAACAGCTGTGACAGATTAGGTTATTTTATAACCTAAATATTAAAAGGAAGCGCTTCAGATGTGGAAGGAAGGAAATGCAGCAGTGAGCCAGGGTAGGTAGATAGCAGCGCGCATTGTATGATAAAAGTTGCAGGACAGCTTAGTTTCTTCTGCATTGTGTCACTCAGTGTATCCTCTCTGAAAGAGTTGTATTGTGAATCTAATATAGGCAGGAAAATCCTTCTATTCCTCCTGGTTGTCCTCAGCTCCACTTCTTTATATGACATTTGATTTTACAACCACTGTAAATGAAACCATACAGTAGCTGCCATTAAAAAAAAAACAGCTATCTGTCTTTGATTCGGTAAATCAGCGCATTTTCCCCCAACTGTAATGGCATACATTTGAATTTGTACCCCAAAACAGCTCTTGCAAAGCAGAACTTTGCAGAAACAAACTGGAAAGACAGGAATAATTCCCCATACAGGCTCATTTCTTTGACATGTTCCTGCAAATATTTTAATTTGTTTTGTTTTAGAAGAAAGTTGTGCAAAAGCCCCTAACCTGTTGCACAGACAGTTGTTTGTTCTCCCAGCACAATGGAGAATTTTGGTACTCACTATGTCCAGGTATTGTGTTCTTGCAGTACTGTGAAAAGATTTGTTAGTTGAGTTCATTTCTCATATCTGTCTTTCTATGTCAATATTGAACAGTTGTTCTTTAAAAAATCAAAAATTACTCAGATGTGGAAAAGTACACCCCAGGCTGCTAGAGAAACAAGTTGAGAATATAGGAATTTTGTAATCTTTGCCTAAATGATG
The DNA here is from genome assembly GCF_037038585.1 of Patagioenas fasciata. Lineage (NCBI taxonomy): Eukaryota > Metazoa > Chordata > Aves > Columbiformes > Columbidae > Patagioenas > Patagioenas fasciata. Next base: position 106,434,361 of record NC_092520.1, on the reverse strand, counting down.
TCATACCATCCTGAGGAATGGAGGTGATATAACTATGCCCATCAAAGATTATGTAATGTAATCACCAAACAATCAAAATCGTAGTATCTTATAAATGTGGGGTTTTTTTCTGAGAATAGGTCTGAAATACCACGCCAAAGTCACTGACTATTTAACTTCAACAGATGCAGGATTTTAGCCCTGATTATTAGACATTTTGTCCATTGCCGTCAGATGAGTATATAAGCTCTACTGCTCTTAGGTACCCAATCTTGTATTTTTTTAATCAGTGTTTGTCTTCAGAAAGAAACAGTTCCATTAAATATCACCTAATCCCAGCCCCTTTACTGGGCATAAGAACATCCTGCCCTCTTTGGATTGCATTGGAAAACAGCATATGCAAGTAATAAAAAAATAAAATTAAAAAAAAAAAAAGAATCATCTCCCTGTGGCCAGTTCTCTGCACCTTGCTCAAAATCTGAAGGCAGAAAATAACTATTCACCCTTTAAGGAAAGTAAATTGGAGTCACTCTTAATTTGCCTCTTCATCTCCCTGGAAGAGCTGTGGTCTCCCTGCTTTGCAGGGAAAGGAGGGCTTCTCCTTCTCTTTTATGCTGTGTTGCCACACCTTTGCAATGCTCCTACGACGGTTTCCCTCAGTTTATCCCGAAGGATAAATCCATGCAGTTACTCAGAGCGGATCTGGTGATTTGCTCCCCCCACGGCAGCAGATGTGGCGGCCTGTTCCACCAGGTCTGGTGCCTCCACGAGGTCACTGGGACCGTGCAACACAAGGGACACGTGTCCCTCTGCATCGTCCCTGCTAAGACCTCAGGGAATCACATCTCTCACCAAGCTGTGCACAAAGCATGTACGCAGCAGCATGCAGGGTCCCTCAGTATTTGGGATGTCAGGTGCCCCCAATGCCAGCTGGAAAAAAGCAGAGTGACCCCCTTTCTGAACTTGGTGGCTGCCCACGATGCAGGACGTCACAGCTATGGGGAAAGTCCACTCAGCCTTCTGGCAGTGGGTAATATCACCTTGGCCTTGGCAGCATGCTTATGGAAGGTCCTGGTACTCTTTGCACAACTAGAGCAGCGCAGGAGATAAATGGTGGTGGTGGTGGTGGTGGTGGGTGAGGCCTGCATATTTTGCAAGGAAAATGAGCAAAAAAAAAATTGGTTTGCACTTTGCTGAGCCTCCCAACATTAGCAAACTCAATATTCCACTTTTGAAAAATATTGTAACCTCAGTCTCTTGGAGCTGTTCCCTTACCATCTTTTAGACTTCTTGCTTCTGCTGCGTAGACTAGAATGGATTCATAGAAGGTTACAATAGTTTTTTATATTTTTTTCAAGAAGGGAGGGTAATTTTTATGCCCTTCTGATGCTCAAAAACAACTTAATTATTAATGCCAGCTATGTTACTTCTGCTGTGCTGACTATCTCTGCACTTGGGACATGCAGCTGTGGCCTCTCCTGTACTTTGAGCAAGTGCCGGTCCCCTGTCGCTGCCAGTGCATCCTGCCCGGGTGGCACCCCAAGTCACGTTGCTCTTCTGCCTTAGGTACCTGAAGTTTGTCTGTTGAGAGAGAGGAATTTGGCAATTCCAAGTACAACAGCATCCCCAGACACAGTCAAGCTGTAGCTCTCCCTTTTATGTTTGCCCAGGTCGCTTGAAAGTGGAGGTGCGGGCCTTTTGAATTTGCTTATTTAGAGATGCACATGGCACAGATGCAAGTCATGACCCACCTGAGTTATCAGCAAAGGACACAGGGCAATAATACTTCTATTTTTATGCATGTTTCCTTTTTTTGCAATGCGTATGTTATTAATACTGCAGTCAACAACTTTTGTTGTTATTGCTTAGATCAAATAGGAGAGGGACAGAGGTGAGGAGCCACTGTTTTTCTGGCTGCTACTGTGCGAGATGAACTGATGAATAACGTGTGTGATTTCTCTTTCCCTTGTAGTTGCACTCTGCTGTGACCAGGATCCAAGTTCAAAGACCTGGTTTCAATTACACGTTTGCCCATATATGTATCCTGAACAATGACAAGACATGCATAGTGGACGACATAGTGCATGTACTGGAGGAATTAAAGGCTGCTCGTTCTTCTAATCGAACTAATTTTGCAATCACTTATCCGATTACTCACTTAAAGGATGGCAGGGAAGTGTATAACGGGCATCAGCTTGGTGGGGTTACTGTGCACAGCAAAGACCGCGTGAAGTCTGCAGAAGCCATTCAGCTCACCTACTACTTGCAGGCAATCAACTCCTTGAATGACATGGTGGCAGAGAAGTGGGAATCCATTTTTTGTGACACTGTTGAACTTTTCCAGAAATCCAACAGGAAAGTCAAAATGTATCCTTTCACTTCTTCTTCGCTGAAGGAGGATTTCCAGAAGACGAGCAGGGTGTCAGAACGCTACCTGATCACAAGCTTGGTCCTTGTGGTCACCTTGGCCATTCTCTGCTGCTCCATGCAGGATTGTGTCCGCAGCAAACCCTGGCTTGGCCTCCTGGGATTGCTGACTGTGACCCTTGCCACCCTGACTGCAGCTGGGATCATCAATCTCACTGGTGGGAAATACAATTCCACCTTCCTGGGAATCCCCTTCGTGATGTTAGGTAACTATCTCCTATCTCTCTCTTTTGTGTGTTTGTGCCTCCCTGACACGTTTCCCAGCAAGCGGAGAAGCATCACTGCATGGCTCCCGGTGCCTCCTCCTCCCTGCAGTGCCACCCTGTGCCAAATCCACACAGCCTCTTTGCCTAAACTGTACCGTGCCGGGATGTTAAAACCATGGCTGCTGCTCTGGTGTGGTGTAGTACCCTGCCATAGGACACAGTGCCTGCATAGTGGTGAGGAACAAGGATGCACAAATGCCGTGCTTTGTGCAGAGGGGGAGCCCAGCTGCTGCTTTCCTGTGGATGTTTGATTCTGGTTTTCGTGGCCAGTGTTGGAGGGAAAGCTTTGCAGAGGTCCCCATGCTGCAATGACAGTGTCAGCTGTGCTGGCATATCAAAGGGACTGCACACGTTGTGCATTTAGAGAGCGCTGGCTCCTTGGGAGAGCAGAGCGATGCTGTCCTGGCTTGTCAGGGGCCTGTCTGTGGGATAAGGGCGGTGGTCAGTTCTGGTTTGTGTTTCTCCTGAAGCCCCTGTGTTGGCTGAGAGAGCATAGGGAGGGTTGCCCAGCCCTGGGGTGTAGAGCTTTGCCTCCCAGGGTCAGGGTTGGACCCATCTGGGCAGTGCCAAGTGCATCCCGCGATGAAGGGCTGTGTAGGAAGCGGCGTTGGATGCTTCCCAGCTCTGGTGCCGGTAGAGGCATCTTCATCTCCTTGGTTTTTGTACCGCTTTCATTCAGTGTAGAGTACAGGGTGGTTTTGTTTTGTTTTGTTTTATTTTATTTTCCCTGAGGGTAGGAAAGAGGAGGAGAGAAGGGCGGTCAGCTCACTACCGACCCGAAATCAGTGCCCTCTCCTGTTGGCACCAGGGCGTTTGCAGGGATGATGTGTGTTGTATTCAGACAGGCAGGAGGACTTCACGGGAGACAAAACGAGAGCTCTGGAGAGCTCACAGCCTCTTTGTGTTTGGTTCAGAACCAGTGTGAAAAGCTTTGTGCGCTGTAGGTGTTTAATGTGTCCTCGTTCATGCCGTTATTCATTTGTGGAGAATAATACATGCATTGATTTGATCACAGCTTCCCCAGCTGAAAATCAGTGCTCAGTAGTACTTCAGGTTTCAAGTGTAAGAGTGTCTCCACTGACTTAGTCACATCGTGTAGTGATACGATACGTTTCAGCACAGCTATCTTTATATCCAGCGCCAGGTTCCAGTCTCATGTCCGTACAGTAGCTGTGGTATTGTTGCACTTTAATTAAAGACTATGCTTCAGTGCATCTCTAGCAGTTAACTTACAGAATATATTCAGTGACAAAAAGAATTTGACTACATCGGCTCTCATTTTCGGATGACATGCATGAAAATTAAACTGTATTATAATCTAAAGGAAATGCAGCACAAGATAGAGGCAAAAGAAGTCTGGCTTTCTGACCTGAGTCTTTGGTTTCTTTTGTGGGTTTTTATACCTGTGCATGTATTATAAAATTAAATTCCTCAAAATAAGTAGTGTATATTACATGTAATATTACATAGGAAGGGATTTCCATATTTATTGCAAGAGTAGTAGAAAAGCAGCCTAAAGTCCAGCCATATGAAATGGAAGTACCTGGGGAAAGCAACTCGAAAATACGAAATATTAGCTCTGTTTGGAGATCAAAGCATCTGCTCTCTGGGACAACCTTTCAGATCTTTATTTCATGGATAGTGACTATGCTGAGACTTGAAATCCTTGAAGACTTAGAGATAACTAAGAAAAGTTTCACAGTTCTATACTGCTGAGCTGTATAGCCAGCTCCGCTTTTCTTTTCCTTTTTTTTTCTGGTGGTTTGTTTTTTGTGGGTTTTTTTTTGGCCTTGCTTAGTTTAAGTATTCCCCTCTTAAAATAAGTAGGTTTCAATATACAGCTCCTATCTCACTGTGAACAAGTCAAGACAGAGCAGCCAAATTCGCATGAATCTTGCCTGCTTCCCCAGCTGCATAAAATCTCCCAAGGGACAGGAATATCAACAGGTGAACAGAACGCACTAAAGACATTCTGGAGTTTTTAAGGAGAACTGTTTTAAACCAGTAGACAGCTAGAAAGGCAGGGGTTTTGTTTGTTTGTTTGTTTTTTCCCCCCTGCATTACAACAAAGATTCAGTGTGTGTTTCAAAATTTATTTCATTCTGATGTTGTTTTGCTTATAAAGGGTTCTTGAACTCAAGGTAACTGAAGGCTAGAGATACAAACCATGCTCCATTATAGCCCACTGAACTGCTTCCACTTAATTTCAGTGAGCGTCAGATTAGGTCATAGATTAACTGACCTTTAGAAAGCTAAAGGATTTCTGCCTAACGGTGTAGCCCTGTGGCTATTACTCATAATCTCATGGCTAAAAGCAAAAATTAAATAGAAGAAATTATTATGCTGGACACATTTCAGGCAAGGCCCCTTTACTAGTATGAATTGTTAATGAAGTTTCCACAGTTTATAGCAGCTGAGGATTTTTAACTTTTGGTCAGCATCATCAAGCTGGAGGGAGGACACTCTCCAGACATCATCTGTCTTCTGCCACTGGACAAGATTACATCTTTCCTAACAGATACTTCTCACCCTGTGCTTTGTTTCCTCCTTGGGCCACTTCCCATTGTGTTTCACTGCGCTATGGTATTTGCATTATCCTCCTTATTTATCCACTGCATCTGGAAAACAAATTCTTTTATTTTTCTTTGCACATTCGGGACCACTCTCACTTGTCCAGTCCTCTTCCCTTTCATCCCTGGTTTCCTCAGACTGTGCTTACCAGACTTCCAGCAACCTTCTTGCTTTTAGCTGCTCCACATCTTTCGTGGAGAGCGGTGCCTAAATCTGAGCGCAGGATTCAGGCTGAGGCTTTCAGCAGCAAGTGGAGTAGGAGGATGATTTCACACATCTTGCATATGGCACTCCTCTTTCATACATCCCCATATGACATTAACTTTTTTCTCAGCGGTATGAAATGGTTGGCATTTGGTTGGTGGCACATGGTAGTTCACAGATCCTTCAAGTCACTTTCCACCCTATTTGCACAACCAGTTATTCCAACCAACATGTAGAAGTTAGCCTTTGTCCTTGCTGAATTATAGCTTATTTATCTCACACCTTTGCTCCTCTTCATTAAGTCCATCTTGAGACCGTCACTGCCCTTCCAAGATGCATTAACTGAAGTTGGTCAGCAGTGTTTTGCAATTATTGATGTTTTCATGTTTTCAAGAATTACTTTCTGAATAGTTTTAAGTAGTTTGTTTAGTCACAAGCCCATTCTAATAATTTAGGTAACATGTCTGCAAAATACTCCTGTCAACATACTCTGTAGTACTTGATTTCATTCATCCTGTTTTCTGTGACATCCCTTCTGCATTATCCATTTCCAAGAACACAAAAGCTATCGTGAAGGGTACCAGCCTTTGTAGGTGTTGAATCCTTAGCTTTTGCATCAATAGGACAATTTTATGTTATTAAATTGCCATGGCTTACCAAATTGCATTCCTAAGCTCAGACTGTGTAATTGTAGGCAGGAACATCTTTTGCCTGCCCCACTTGTTAAATCTGACATACTGGTTTAAACACTTGCTGCTTTGGGTTTAATCACCTTCGCGGTAGTTTATGCTAATTTACTTTACTCTTTAATTAAGGCAGGTTACTGTAACTCAGCTCATGAAAGGTAACTCATTAAGCCCGAATAACTCAGACACTGACAACTGTACATAGACTGAGCATGTCACTACTGTGACAGGTTTTGTGTTGTGGCAGGTTTCTTTGTAGCCCTCACTGGCTGCTAACTGACTGGCAAAAGGTGAAGCCAGGAGAGGTGTTGCCAGAGACCTCCTTCCCCAGCAGGGACCACAATAGCAGGGTCCCCTTTGGCCACCAGAGGCCCAGCTGTGAGGATGAGGAGGACGAGCTGGCAGAGGGCAGGCCGGCTGCGACCGTGACTGGTTTCTCCTCTAGGGATGTCTAGTCAAGCCAAACCAGGAGCTTTCCTTCTTGACCTCTGGATTTATACAGGTGCTTCTAACATGAAAGGGAAGCCTGAAACCTGTGAAACTTGGCAGGCTCCCACTGTTCATCTGGGCAGGTTTTGAATTAGTATATGCCTCTGCGTTTTTTCAAATTTGTCGTCTGCATTTAGCAGTGTTTAAACAAGTAATTTAAGGACAAGATTACTCGCATGCCTAGTTCATATGGAATACTTAGCTGAATGAAGGCTATTCCTTTTTGACCCTAAGAACAAAAAAGTTAAATTCTTCAATTCGGCTGAATTTAAAATAGCTGATTTATAGTGTCAGCTAGAAAGCAGGATTAAAATTGTGATTTCCTCTTGCCAGCTCTACTGAAAACTACGGATGTTTGGTCTGGCACAGATGCTGATGTATTCATCATAAGTTTCCCTTATGCATTAAATGCTGTTTAATAACTGCCAGTCCTTTAAAAATATCAATTTCATTTAAAAAAAAAACAACTGTTACCAAATAAAACCATTGGACAACAAGCTGGCTGAACAAGTTTTTGGCATGACTTTTTTTTACCTCCCAGTGGTGGTACGCAGCATTTAACTTAGAGACTCAACAGAGAATTGCAATATCGCCCTTTGCACGGACGAGAAAACTAGCAATCTGTTTCCTGTTCCTCTGGAAACTCCTACAGCTTATTCAGGGAGAGGCGGCTCTTCTTCAGCTGCCAAGTTCGTGAAAAGCATCGGCTCTGTGAAATTGCAGTGGAATGCCAGGCGCTGCCAGATACGGGCAGGGAGGAACGCAGAGCCGGCTCCATGGGCTTATATTTAGCCTGCAATGCTGGCAGGGGAAAACTAGTTAGCAGTTACAAGAGTGGCTTGAGCTTGCGGCATGCTGTAAATGGAAACGATAACCAGCCTTGTGCAAAACTCACCAAAACAGGGGAAAATGAAAACACATCTTCTTGCTGCCTCCCTCCACCCTGCCGTCACATCCTGCTGTGTCAGTAATGCCCCTTCTGGGAAGAAAGGAGGGGAAGACGGTCAACAGAGTAGGTCCAGGGAGGGACAACTGGGAAGGAGCAGGTGAAAGAGAAGGCTGAGAGGGGATCTCATCAATGTTTATAAATATCTCAAGGGTGGATGTCAAGAGGATGGGACCAGATTCTTTTTAGTGGTGCCCAACAATAGGATGAGGGGCAACGGGCACAGACTGAGGCACAGGAGGCTCCATCTGAATATGAGGAGAAACTTCTTTACTTTGAGGGTGCCAGAGCCCTGGAACAGGCTGCCTAGAGAGGTTGTGTCTCCTCTGGAGACATTCAAAACCTGCCTGGACACATTCCTGTGTGATCTGCTCTGGTGAACCTGCTTTAGCAGGTGGGTTGGACTGGATGATCTCCAGAGATGCCTTCCAACCCCAACCAGTCTGTGATTCTATGGAAGTGTCGGGCAGTTGGGAAAAAAGGTCAGAAGGCAAACGCTAGGAAAAAAGGAGAGGGGAGGTCACTGTTTTTGATGATGGGAATGAAAAGCACAGGAGGGCAATGAAAGGGTTGCTGAATGTTAGTGACCATGGAGGCAACAGCTGGCTGAATCAGGAAGGACAGCTAACAACCAGTGTGAAAACCCTGAGAAGATGAGGGTGCTTGGGCCAGCACATGTAGCTCGCTGGAGCTCTGCCTCGGTGCCGATAAGGCACCCAGCCTGCCTGGTAGGGCTGGTAGGAAATTGCAACATATGCCAAATTTGTACACCCTAAAAGCATTCATTATCCTCCCTATCAAGTACCCAAGTGTTTGCTATATTCAATAAACCTGAACTGTCAACAGTGGTTATAGAGAGAGAGTTTCAAAGAGAGAGAACCAGCCCCTGCACGGGTCTCCCTGGTGTCCTTCAGTCCACACATAAAGGTAACACACACATGAATGTTTGACTTTGTATAGTACTTTTCTGCCAATTTTCCCATTGTCGGTTAATAAAAATGTGAATCTTACTGAGTCTCTTTTGTTTTTATTCCCTGAGCTGAGCTTTCTCGCTCTCCCTGACCAGCTGCCCCTCTGCCATCTCTTCCATCTTGTTTGCAATCTCCAGCAGCCTCCAGCAGGTCTCTCCCCCTTACTGCTCCAGGCCAGGGCATCTCCTTCCTGGTGCCTGCAGAGCTTTCAGCATCTTTTGGTCTCCCTGAGCTTCCTGTATCTTTTCTCCTGTTTTCCCCTCTCCTTCCAGCATGTGCCCTCTGCCGTTTTGGGGGCTTTTTAAATTTCTGTTCTCTCCCATCCTCCCCTCTCCTCAACCACAGCTAGGCCCATTGCTCCTACCCTTTTCCCTGTATTCTTGAATAACTTCCTTGGCTTCCTAATAGGGATGTCCCTACTATACCCTGCAGTCATATCGCAGCTGTTTCAGATTTCCCATCCTTTGTTTTTTCACGCTGCCAAAGGGCTTTAACAGTGCCCTGAAAGTACACTTGGTTTTTTGTCACTCCATCTGTTCAGCTTTCCCAGTTCAACCCTGCAGAACTCAGTTAACACTCCTAAAACATTTTGTGTTTTGTTCCTTTCATTCCCCTTCTAAGAAATAAATACAATTATCTGGTTTTATCTACCCTGAGCAGAATCCCAGGTGCGTCATTTTCCTAGTCATTTCCTTTTTCCTCTCCTTTTTCGCTCCTCAGTCCCTCAGTCTCTTCCTGAGTTCTCTAAGCAGCCATGCATCTTCTGCAGTCTCTCAGGCATCACCGGCATTTCTGTTCCTCAAGGGGAATAGCAGAAGTATGTCCACAGGCAACCTCTCCTCTCTCAGTGTCCCAATGAGTTCCCTCACCAAAGTCAGTGTTTTCCACCCAAAGGCGAGGTGATTAACTATCTCCTGGCTCTGCTGGTCCCCATCTCTCCAGTTTTCCTCCTAAAGGATCTGGTGCCCCAAGCCCCTTGAGGAACCCAAACACCAAGAAGCCACTAATGCATGGGAAGGAAGTGGACTTGAAATACAAATGGTGGCAGAGAATTTAGACACTGTTGTACCAGCTCTTTCCTGTGCCATGTAAAAACAGCAAGTAGAACTTGCAGCCAGACATGTGTGATGGTGACACAGCCAAGATACGTCCATGTCCCTCTTTCACCCCTACAAACCCTGCTGAGATCCTTGTGCACGTACGTGCTTCTTGGCTTCAGAAGCGTGTTGATGACTCAGTAGATATTATGCTTTTTGGAAAAAAAGGGCTGTATCCATAGGAAGTCTGTCCAGAAGACAGTTTAATGTTGAAATGAAGTGCTTCACAATCACAGAGTAAGATCAAACATTGCCACTTGACTGGTGGTGCTCCAATATACATTTATTTCATATGAAGTGCCATTTTCAGGTCATGAGACCTCTGCGTTCTGGCAGAGAATACTGGCAGCGGATTAAGTTAAACTGTAATAAGCTACATCTGGATGCTTGATAGAAAACCAAAGCTGAGTTCCAAACTTGCAATGATTTTTTTTTTTCCCAGTCGGTAAAAATAATAGATTGTATATGCTTTAACTGATTTTTTTCAACTGTTTGAACGTTATATTTCACACACAATTGATCTACATATTGTAAGTAAGAGTAATGACAAACATCATTTAAACAGGAAATTTAAGGGTATGCTTGAGATGTTTTAGTTGCAGCTTTCTCACGAGAAAAGTGGAACTTGAAGTGTGGTAAGCTAATCTATATTCCACTGGCCCATATTCCTCTAGGAAAACACTCCTAGAAGAAAAAACTCCTAGAAGCAACTGATACTTTGGGAGTTGGTGTCAGGAATTTAGAACAGATTTTAAACATTATTTTGCCCCAGATATACTCACTTTGTCTTACTCTGTCTTCAGGAGTTGTCATGTAGTGTATGTCACTTGGCTGTTCTGTAACATGGTAAACATTAACCTTTTAGAGGTGTTTGCAGGTAGCTTTCATTTACCTTTAAGTCATTTTTTTACACAACATACATAAAATCTGTCAAAAACTCACTTCATGGGGAAAACCAGTTTGCAATTTTATCTGCTGATATAGAATCATAGAATGGTTTGAGTTGGAAGGGACCTTCAGAGGTCATCTAGTCCAACCCCCCTGCAATGAGCAGGAACATCTTCAACTACATCAGGTTGCTCAGAGCCCTGTCCACCCTGGAATGTCTCCAGGAATGGGGCATCTACCACCTCTCTGGGCAACCTGGGCCACTGTTTCACCACATTCATTGCAAAAACTTGCTTCCTCATATCTGGTCTGAATCTCCCCTCCTTTAGTTTAAAACCACTACCCCTTGTCCTACTGCAACAGGCTCTGCTAAAAAGTCTGCCCCCCTCTTGTCATCCTCTGTGCCACAAAACTGAGCTTTTCTCCCTCTCTCTTCAAATAACAGTTTAGGCAGAACATGGTAGGTTCCTGGGGATTTTCTGATGTTTCCAAAGAGGCATTATTGGGAGGACCAGGGCAGAAACACTCTTTGAAAGCCAGCAGGAGTTCGATCCTTCCCTGCTGTTTACCCCGGAACAGCAGCCTTGCACATACAGTACAGGTTTGGCTCAAATGCTTTTGGTTTGGATCTGCACAGTCTGGGTAGTCGGAAGATTATTGTGCCGTGCAGACATAAATATTCCAGCAGCTAAAACCAGATTTCACTAACGCTCTGCTCCTTCTCTTGCACTGAACAAAATATGACTTTTAACTTTTGCCAGGTCTTTCACAAAAACAGAGGAAAGCAAGTCATTTGTCTAAACAGAGTTGACAGCCTGCTATTTAAATGCCAAAACAAGCCTTTACCAATTCTTAAGTGGAATTAAATATTCACTGTATATGTAAAAGTAGATTTTGAACCCTAACTTGCTTTGCATATCCATTTTTCTCAAAATAAAAAACCAGTCAAGTTTTCTCTCAAATATATTTTTGTCTTTTAAAATGTGCTTATCTGACATTCTTGCTATCTGTATAACAACAAAACCTCAAATATTACAGTGGTTCAAGGACAAAAAAACAAGCAAAAAAATAGCATTTTCCCAAAACCTGAATAGTAACTTTTACTCATAATTAACCACATACTTGCTGAATTACCCATATAATTAGCCATATAATCATTATAATAAGAGACCATCGATTTGAATTGAATTCGGTATTGCTTAAAAAAATTTGAAAATGCAATATTAAGTGACAAGATGGCTCTTTAGTAATGAATAGCTTTAAAATACACATAGTTCAAAAATACAAAGTGGTGGACCCTGTTACTGCCATTGCTGATTAGTGATTGTGGTGAAGTCTAGGACTATGGATACTGAAGCGTTGTTTAATTCTGCTTATTTAAAATACATCTTCTCTTTGTTTCTATTCCCCTTAGTTAGGTAGAAAAATGACAGGAATGTCAACATGTGTCTTGTGTATGTGTATGTATTTCTTCAGAGCCAGGGATTTAAATGTAGGATGATTGTCATTTCAATAGCCATATGTAAATCATGCTCTTAAAATTAGCTTGTGATTTGCACTGTTTCCTGAAACACTGGCTCATTGTTGCTTGTTTGCCATGATAAAAGATAGTAGTGGGGAGTTCATAACTGGGATGCATCATGCACCCCAAGCATTGCTGACTCTGTCCCAATCATTTAGGGTGAGACCGAGAGCATGATCATGATTTGTTTTTCTCAGTGCGTTCTGTGTGCAAATGTGTACTTTTTAGTATAACTCAGAAAGGGCTACGCTTGACCAAAACAGGCTGTTTCACATGAAAACAGAGAGTCAATCCTGTGCTGCATTTCCAAAAGATAAGTTAAGAAATGTAGGAAAGGTAGGATATTCTGGCAGACATTTGTTGCCAGCACACTGGGATCAAAACGACTCTGGTGCAGCAGATCCCTATCAGTCTTATGAGCAACCTATCCCCCTTTTACGTTGTGCTTGGTGGCGCTAGACCAGAACTAAATGAGGCATAAACCTCCTGCTGGATTTCAGGGTGCACCCTGTTTTCCTGCCTGTGCATCGAGCATTTTGAGCGCAGGCTTAACAACCCAGAGAGTCTTTCTGCAGGATCTATGACTAAAAATAACATTGTGGTCTCATAGCATGAAGCGCTGAGCACCAGTTGAAGATTTCTCCTCTGCAGGCACCAACCAATACAGTGTGTTGTGCAGGGACACTTTCGCTTCTTCACTGTGCTTCTGTGGGCACAACCACCCACAGCTGTGAAACGCAGCAGATACTGGGAGTATATTATTAAACATTTGGGTTTCTCTTATTTTGTTGCCAAGTAGATACAGCGCAAAACACAACTCTCTCTCTGGAGACTAAGGGAGATTTTTCTCTGGTGTGAATGCACCAAAGAGCCTGTAGTTTTGATCCCAGTAGTGAATTGAGGAATACATGGGCATGCCTGGGGCTTTCTGACTGGAGCTGTTGGAGAGATCAGCCTGACAATTGAGGGTGAATCACGTAATATTCATCAAGCCTAGATGCCTAACACACTGACGTACCTAATTTCAGTATGTTCCTCTTTTGGGAAGATCCCAAGTCAGATGTTAACATCTGCAGGCATAGTACACCTTATTGATATACATGTAAAATTTAGTAGTCTTTAAAGCAATAACTGCAACTACTGGTCCTTGGGATTGTTGTTATGTTTCTGAGGTGTGTTGTCATATCCATAATCCAGTTACAATACAGACACGTAGGAGTCTGTGTGATGAGAGGTAAAGGAGGCATTGCAATTGGTACAGCATACACTTACATGTCATCCCATATCACTCTTCAGGTGTTCTTCTTAATCCAGGTGTCACACCTGCATGTACCCTCATGCTTAGTTGCGCTTTGAACTTGTGCTTGGAGGTATGAAATGGAGCCAGGCTGTGCTTGGGTGGGTGGGACTTCGCTCACTTTACAAATGAGGACTCATTTAAGGCTACTTAACTGTCTACAGCCCTCAGTCCCCTTGCCACAATTCTCCTGAGACAAACACTGCTGCCTGCAAACATGGTTGATCAGATGAACAACCTATAGCGTGTTAGTCATCTGTAGGATTTTACTCTACACCTTGAACTGTGACCCCCAGAAATACTCAGGCAAGAGTAGGAAAAACCGGTAGGATTTGTAGTGTGTTTTGTTTACTCAGCAGAAATGTTTGGGACTGGCGAGTCTGCACGAGGTGGGATGTCCAACAACAGGCACTGTCCTTGAGGTCTGACATTCATGCGGCAAAACTGTAGCATTGCAGCATTGATGGACCACAAAGGTGTACCTCAGTTAGAGGAACCCACAGTGTGTTGAAACCACATGTTAACAATGATTTACCTGTTCGGCTCAACCCATGCCACTAAATTGTGATAAACTCAATGAGAACTGTCACATGAGTTAAGGTTGGTGCTAACTCTGTCTGCATGCTGAAGGATCTCGGTTAGCTGTAGTATTTTGTTATTTTAGTGGGAATGGAGTATGAAGCCAGATGTTTGCTTCAGCTGGATGCAAATTCTCTCGCTCTGCCTGCATATTCAGTAGCATTTTGAACCCGCTGTATGTTCCGAGTTAAAATCGTGCCTTCTGGAAGAGGCCGCATGAGGCAACTCATGTTTTTAGTCAACAACTGGTTGATTTCAACAACTGATTGATTCCAACTCCTGTGACAAAGCGAGTCTGGATTAGCAGTTTCACTTGGCTTTTCAGGAGATGAGAGCTGATGAGCTCACTCATCTAGCTGGAAAAAATAAGTCAGCAGGGGGAAATTATCTCAGCCTCTTTGTTGACATTACTGTGGACAGCAATCCCAGAGTTGAGCAGTGTACACTGTTATTTTTAATACTATCAGCTAGGAAAATTCATTGCACCTTCATTATATCATATGTTATTACAGGTATCATTTTGGAAGGGGCAATTCCTGCAGTATGATGCTAATCTCCTGCGTACTAATTCTGCACAAGTGCAGTTCTTGAGACTCCGCCTGCATTGACAGCAAGCTGGGATATGAATTTATAGCATCCTAGCTATTTGATGTTAATTCACTCCCTGTTTGTCTCTGTGGATGACATTTCACCCCCCACTTTGAATGTGAATCAAGCTGACCTTCACAGATTTCCACAAAGAAAGCTGGTGCAACATAACTAGCCCACTGTAAATTCACACACTTTTTCACAGCACACTAAATTCCTCTTGCAGACAAGTGCTCCTATTCAGTGAGATTATTTCAGGCTTAAATCAACCAGAGGCAGCATTCATCCAGCTGAACTGATAGTGTTACAAGGATGCAGCCATTACAATACAAGCAAAACCTTAAATCAAAATCCAGACTTAACCTCAGTAACTCTGACAGAATGTGATTCCACTTCAGGTTTTTTCCTACCCAGTTTAAAAGGCTCCCATGCATCCTACCATGACTCATTCCCAATTTCAGCCAGTCTTTTGTGCCACCAGTGTCAGTAAAATATTTCAGATTAAAAAGTAACCCTCAAAATAAATGTTGCTGGTGTTTCTAATCTCAACCATTCCTTTAGTCCAATTTAGATTAGAAACAGGTGAATTGTTGGCTATGAGGGAGCAGCAAACTTTGGTAGGGGAGGGGAAACAGTGCCTGAGAAGGGGGAAACCCCTCTTAACCCAGCTCTGCTGCTAGAGGAGTCTGCCCCCTTAGGAAGGCAGTTTGGTGCTTTATTAGTCTTAATTCTGACATTTAGTGAGCAACATACGAACTGGTGCTGTATTCAGCCTCACTGAGATGGAAATCAATCACTGTTAGTGTTTTGTGTGCTGGTGTATTAAAGTGGGATAAATAAAATTAATTACTCCTGAAACACAACCTTCCGCGCAGAAGGCTGGAACTTCACAACTTGTGAGACTTTGTTAAAAGATATTGTACTCAAGTGCACACGCACTCACATAAAACCTTCAAAACAATAAGAACAAAAAAAGGAATGCCACGGTGTACTGTTATCTCTGCTTTCATAGATGAGTATAACTGCAAGAAGAGAAACCAAAACTTCATTCTCAGTCATCCTCTTTACTTTCTCTTACTGAAGAAGTTTGTTTGAATACCCAAACCTCACCATGGAAAGGTCAAAACCTCATGTGATTTTACTGCAAAATTGAACATATCCCCTAATCTTTAAACAAAAAAAAAAATAGTCAGCAGCCTTTGTTTTAGGGAAGCAATTAGGCCAAGTGAGTAGGGAGGTGCTCTGTGGCTCCAGTACCTGGGAAGTCACTTCACTGCCTTCCTACAGGCTCTGGGGCTGCTTTAAATCCCTTCACTCCTCTCTGCTTACGTCCTGCCATTTGCCAGACCAGAACAGAGCCAACTTTAATCCCAGGCTACTGATGCCCATTCACAAAGGCTTCTTGCTTGAACAACGACTTAGCAGGGGAAAGGATGCATTTCTCTTTGGGGATTTTAAAATGGTACTAAAAAGAACAGTTGTAGTGCCTGGACGTAAGTAGCATTTAAAATGAGGTAAATAATTTGATAATATGAATCAGCAGAAAATTTTGCCTTAGTTTTTACAGTTTCCTACAAGTGCTTTTTCTTCTCTCATGCATGCTCTACATTGACTTTGCAGAGCATGTGTGATTCCAAGATTTGATCCTGAAGGAGGCCAATGAAACTTTTTATAGCATTTTCAGCTACTCATAAAAGCACTGTGTTTAAGCTAGGCATAATTTAATGCTTTTGTTGCTGGTATTGTTATTAGCTTCTAAAATTAAAGATAGCCCACCTCAGCTTGTAAAAAATATAAGCTCCTCAGAAATCATAGTGACTGTCTTCTTCATTTCCTGTGGCTACAAAAGCCAGAATTTCTGTCCTCATTCATCCAAGACATGTGGTAGGACTGTCTCCTACACAATGTAAAGTAGTAGAGAAAGATAATAAGGAAAAAAAATATTTTGGTCCCCATTTTCACCCATGCCTTCCTCCTGTTCCCTTAAGATTTTCCTTTGCCCCATCAGAATTTCTTTTCCTTAAAAAAATCCCCTCTTTCCATGTACTCCTTCTTCTTAGCTCATGGTTGCACAGCCTGACTGGAGGGCATGACTAGTGAATCGTAATAGCAAATGTCAACAGGAAAAGATTTCCAGTAGCCCATTAGCTGTCTGGGTTCATATTTATTATTTACTGAATGACTGTGAATAATGAACAAATTGCTCTAAATCATTACAGATTTGTGGCTAAACCTCTAGTAAAAAGGGAAAATCAGTTCAAGCAATTACAGAATTTATTTGCAAGGAAAAAATTGCCTTCTTCTCATTATTATTATTATATAGGGAAGACATAGCTCCAGCAATAGAAATAGAGGTAATTGCTGCAAATCAGTTAGGGATGAAAAAAAAATGGAAACTCTGAAATGGCAGAACAGCGAAAGAAGTTCTCACAGAATGCTTCCATGGAGCTATCTGCCCTAATGTCTGTGGGTTAGACTTATACAAGCATCAGCAAGAACATTGGAGATTGTCCCCCCCAAGTTGTGCTTGCAGTCAGTATTTAGAGGAGTAAATTAGGTTGGGTAAATCCCATTCTAGCTAAATAAGGCTAATCTTTAGACTGCCGTGCCTAATTTGTGCATGAGTTTGGGCTTAATCTTTTTCTCAGAGGATACTGGATCAGGTTGGTAGTGCCACTGATGCAAGAAGTGTGCAAGTTTGTCAATTAGGCTTGTCTTCCTAAAGGTAAATGAGAATTTTGTAGTTATTATACAAATGGACAGAGGAATCACAAATTACACAATTGAAGGAAAATACCAATTCCTTTCACACAGATTGTGTAGCAAACAACAAGAGGAACCTATCCCAAAATAGAAGAGTATCTAAATGTTTTTCTGTTAGCTTTGTGGAGCACAGGCAGTGCTGCCTCTTCATGCATTTACTTGAGCAGTTCTCTGAAACAGATTCCATTTTAGGGTAGTCTTGAAGATTACATAAGAGCAAACTGTGGTTTTATGTTTCCTACACTAGAAAATATGTGGTATCAGAAGTCACGGTATCAGACAATATCCGAAATCTTATACCTGTTAAAAAGTCATAGAATGATGGAATCAGAACCATTTCAGTTGGAAAAGACCTCTAAGATCATCGAGTTCAACTGTTACCCTAACGCTGTCATGCTCAGCATCATATTTAATTAGCTCTAAATTCTTTTACTCATCACGAAGTCAAAGGCTTTCCAAATTAATGCAGCTATTTGAGTATTTTTAGGCAAGAGCCTATTAACACTGAAATGTTTTTTTACAAAAACATGCTATAGCTAAAGCTCATGATGGAAGTAATTTGTAATATTCAATGACCTCATTTTATACTGTTTTGCTCACTCAAAGCTAATGCATATGATGGCATGTGAAATTCTGAGACGAGCCTGTCTGCAGGACTTATGGGAGCCATAAATGGATTAAAGCTCTCACTCTCTGCTTTGGCAAGCGATCAGTTACATTTAAATAAAGGTCAGTCTGTCTTTACAAAGAACACACTGAAAGCAAGCTTAATAGCTTTTCCTACTGAGCCTAGAACATAACTATTTGAAGCATAATTAGCAACAGGGTACCAGTCACTGATTGTTCTTTTTGCTTGATTTTACATCTGTGGAGTTCCAGTATTCCCCATTAGCTTTAAGAGGGGGCACAGTGTTGGTTATCAAATTGACAGTCTTGACCTGGCCTCTGAGAGCATCTGTAAAACATTGGGAAAATAAAGATGAATGCCAAATGCTGTAACAAAACCAACAGTATAGTGTTGCTACAAATCGGACAGTCATGGTCCACATTGTGACTCCAAATAACAATGTAGGTAAGATATCTGATATACATGAGAGTATATCAAGTACAGCTGCCCCTACAGGGAAAGGTATTGACCACAAAAGGGATATTTTTTCAAGTTATTTTGATGTTTAGCCTACATGAGGTGTTTAAGAATGAACATAATCATAGAATCATAGAATGGTTTGTGTTGGAAGGAACTGTAAAGATCATCTCACTCCAAGTCCCCTAGTAAGTTTTCTCATTCATGAGAATACCTCATGTGTTTGGTGATTTCTTTACCATTATTCATAGCCCTTGCAGCTAAAGTGATAATCATCTATGGGGGAGAGGACAGAGCTGATACAGCAATTTTGGTACTCTGCAGGCAGCCTGAAATTCTAACAGAGATCTCTGAATTACCTTGACCTGCCTGACTGGAGCATCAACCTCAAAAATCCCGTGATTGCTCTTCAGTGTCATCAGCAACTAATTCAGCACTGATCGTTTTATCTAATGTTATCAGGGAACGACTAAGAGCAAAACACTGTGGACTGACTTTAGGGAATTTCTAGAAAGAATGCAAGAGCAGACCAGAGAGGCAGACAAGGGACAGCAAAACCAGCAAAAGAATAAGGAGGAGAAGCTATAAAAAGGCAGGAAAGAGGGTGGGATTAGATGGAAAGAATCTATTTAAGTAAAGATGAACATTATACGAGATATTATGAGAAAATATTAAAGTCCTACATTTTAGTTGTGATACAAAGACTATATTTTTATGTTCATCTCTGTGTAAAACACCAACCTACCTTTATCTCAGACACATTCATCTGGTAGCTGGTTGATGGCTGTGTTCCCAGCTCAGATCCACTATGAGAGAGCAAAGGTCTGTGTCCTCCAAACGTGCCTTTGTTATCAATCACAAAAAAAGAAACTATAAGAGGAAGAGGACCAAGCAGGGATTAAGATAAAACCATGCACTTTTCCCAGTTTACCTGCACTTGGGGGTTAAACATAGGATTTTAGGTCTGCAGGTCTTTATCTCCTTTCACAAGTACTATAACCATTTTAAGAGTTAATTAAATACATTACAAAATGTAGGAACTGCCAAGAAAAACAGAACCATACTTGGTTTTACAAGCCCTTAGACATATTAAAGTAAGAAGACTAATGCCTTAAACAGTTCCATATCAGTTCTAGCATTCGGCGTCTCTGAAATTTATTTGTGCTTTTTTGTTTGTTCCATTTCTAGGATTTCTTTTTCCTGATGGAAAATCTTTAGGAAGTGGAGAAATCAGTGACTGATTTATCTGACAATGTTCAGCTTATATGAAGGTTTCATTTTTTTACAGATGATCTACAAAGCAGCCAGCCAATGCTCTGCTTCCAGCATAGGCACTTCAAGGTCGTATTTCTTTGTTTTTACCACAGGTCAGATCCCATCATCAGGAAAAACTAATTTCAAAGCATCTTCCATCACAGGCACTCTGAAATAATGAAACGAAACAACCAACCAGAAAGAAATCCTTTTTCTTTAACCCGTCAACCCTGCACCAGCAATGCAGAACTCTCCTCAAGCTCTGGCAATAAGGTTTGCTAGTCAGGTTGCAAATGTGCTCCTGTGCCTTAGACCTCCATAATTATTTCTCTCTTCTGCAGGACGTTTACTTCAAGCATTGGTAATGGCCAGCTGTTTCTCCTTTGAGTCTTTTAGCATGTCCACCTTACGTTTATCCACATGTCGATTCGAGTACTTTAAACACTGGCTTTGTTCTCTATTGTAGGTCATGGGTTATATGGGACTTTTGAAATGTTGTCCTCCTGGAGAAAAACTAGAGAAGATCAACACGTTAAAGAGAGGACTGCAGCCGTATTTGCAGACTCCATGCTCTCGTTTTCTCTCACCACTGCCATGTACCTGGTCACTTTTGGAATAGGTGCCAGCCCCTTCACTAACATTGAAGCAGCCAGGATTTTCTGCTGCAATTCGTGTATTGCAATTTTCTTCAACTACCTCTATGTACTCTCATTTTATGGTTCCAGCCTGGTGTTTACTGGCTACATTGAAAACAACTACCAGCATAGTATCTTCTGCAGAAAGGTACCAAAGCCAGAGGTATTGCAAGAGAAGCCTGCATGGTATAGGTTTCTTCTGACAGCCAAATTCAGCGAGGACACGGCGGATTCAGAGGAAACGAACACTTACGAGAGTCATCTTTTGGTTTGGTTCCTGAAACGCTATTATTGTGACTGGATAACAAACACTTATGTCAAGCCTTTTGTAGTTCTCTTTTACCTTGTTTATATTTCCTTTGCCTTAATGGGCTACCTGCAGGTCAGTGAAGGGTCGGACCTGAGCAACATCGTAGCGACCGCCACACGGACCATTGAGTATACGACTGCCCAGCAGAAGTATTTCAGTAACTACAGCCCGGTGATTGGCTTCTACATCTATGAGTCGATCGAGTACTGGAACACCAGTGTCCAGGAGGATGTGCTGGAGTATACCAAGGGCTTTGTGAGGATATCTTGGTTTGAAAGCTACTTAAATTACCTTAGGAAACTCAACATATCTACTGGATTGCCCAAGAAGAACTTCACTGATATGTTGAGGAACTCCTTCCTGAAGACCCCTCAGTTTGCCCATTTTTCAGAGGATATAATATTTTCCAAGAAATACAACAATGAAGTTGATGTCGTGGCCTCCAGGATGTTCTTGGTGGCCAAGACAATGGAAACCAAGAGAGAAGAACTTTATGACCTCCTGGAGACCCTGAGGAAGCTCTCTCTCACCTCCAAGGTGAAATTCATCGTTTTCAATCCATCGTTTGTGTACATGGATCGTTATGCCTCTTCAGTGGGAGCCCCCTTACAAAACTCCTGCATTAGTGCTTTATTTTTGCTCTTCTTCTCTGCATTCCTGGTGGCAGACTCTCTGATCAATGTCTGGCTCACTCTAACTGTTGCCTCGGTTGAGTTTGGAGTTATAGGCTTTATGACCTTGTGGAAAGTGGAACTAGATTGTATATCTGTGTTGTGCTTAATTTACGGAATTAATTATACAATTGACAACTGTGCTCCACTGTTATCAACCTTTGTCCTGGGCAAAGAGTTCACAAGAACTAAATGGGTGAAAAATGCCCTGGAAGTGCATGGGGTAGCTATTTTGCAGAGCTATCTCTGCTATATTGTTGGTCTGATTCCTCTTGCAGCTGTGCCTTCAAATCTGACCCGTACACTGTTCAGGTGCTTGTTTTTAATAGCATTAGTCACCTTCTTTCACTGCTTTGCCATTTTACCTGTGATACTGACTTTCCTGCCACCGTCCAAGAAGAAGAGGAAAGAGAAGAAGAATCCTGAAAACCGTGAGGAAATAGAGTGTGTTGAAATGGTGGATATGGATAGCACCCGAGTGGTTGACCAAATTACAACAGTCTAACTTGTTTGTTTGTTGCTTTTTTACACTAGGTCTTACTCAGAAAAAAAAAAAAAAAAAAAAGAAACCAGTACTGACTAAATACCTGGGGAGGGAAGGGGTTTGGAGGTGTTCCCTCCCCCCTCTAATCTAAATCCAGGAATATTCAAAGTGATGGGAGAAATTAAAGATAAATTTTTAAAAAGAGCTAGGGTATTGTACCTTGCTCAGCTCCTAAAACAGCTATTACAAGAGAATTTGCACACACATGCAAAGAGGGGTTGAATTTTAGATGCGTGAAGTAAGATCTAATGAGAGAAGTTGGGTTCCTAAGCAGCCATCTGCATCGCCTGTACTGCAGATACTGCAATTATTGTTGCTAAACCCAATCAGATTGAAAGGTCAACTGTCAAGGCTGAAGTAGCAGTAAATGTTCGCTGGATGTAAAGGCTTTACAAACTTTCTGCAGAGCAATAACTCAAGTCAGTGAGTCAGCCCTTATAGGTCTTAGCCATCACATTTAATTTTTCTTTTCTCCCCTAATCTAAACATTTATGCAAGACTGTATAACAGATAGCAAACTGTACTAGGAAAGAAGGCAGCACACAGCAAACAAACGCTTTCCAAACACTTTTATATTATAAATCACTTGGTTTTTTTCTAAAAATAGCATTATTTTAAAATGTAAATCATCCCTTGTAACATTCTTAATCATGGTTTTATAGCTGTTTCTTTTTCGTATAAAAACAAAACAAAACAAAAAAATCCCAGTGACTCTGTCACTCTAGAAAATATGTAATTCTATTTTATACATGTCTCGATACTAGTTAAACAAGTAACCTGCTTTACCAACTGTAACTTTGTTAGCACTCTACTAACACATGTGAGTGGATCTAGCAACAGACAGAAGACGGTGTACTGAATATTTCAGCACCAAAATCCATGACACAAACCTCAAATACTAAACTGTCATCAAGAAAGTGAATGTTAGGGCTCTTTCAGTGAGAGCCTATTTCAGGCCATTCACTGGTAATGCACACTAAGAGGATTAGTGGGTAGTTTTACGTAATGTATAACTTAATCCCTCAATCTTCCTAGAGTACCTGTAAAGCAATAGACCTTGCAGCTATGGGCTCTTCCAAGAAACAGCAGACTGTGAGAGTTATATGGAATGAACCGAAGGTTGGGAGTGTGGTTTAGCAGCAGCAAGTCTCCAAAGAGCCCATATCTAAGGGGCCTATTAAAAACATCACATCTGAGGGGGGGGAAAAAAGAAAGTTAAAAAAATTACCGAGTATTTTTGGAGCTGTGAGTTCTAAATCAATAATTCTGTCAGCATCTGTGATGTGGAGTAATGCAGATAAAGCAGCCTCTCTTTCCTCCTCCACCCCCTCCACCCTTACGAGTGACAGGCTCATTACTGTAAGGTTTTATCAATGCAGCTGAACCCCGGTGGGGATACGTAAGCCAATTTCGTAAGTTTTGCTGAGAGTATTCTGACTATATGTTGCCTGCAAAACTCCAGTTGCGGGAAGCTGACTAGTGTGTCAGGTGGTCTCATGAACATACGGGCTGTTGCCTTGTCATGCAAGGTAAACGTATTGCAGCCGGACTCCTTTTTGCAGCTCATCCAGAAAATAAGAGTACTTGAAAAGTTTTCAGCAGCTGGCACGGGGTTTGCCTCAAGGACAGTCTCTGGAGGGCAAAGGGATATTGCAGGAGCCCTGGGGCTTGGGCCACTGCGAGCACTGTGGCTCGAGATGCTGCCTGTGTCACCCACATGGCAATTAGCACATCCAGGGTGTGCTTCATTGCATGAAAGTTCTCTTTAGTATCCAACCCCAGTGACCCCCAGCTGCCCTATGCAAAACCCGCAAATGCTGCCTAGTGAATATTGATTTTCAAGCAAAGGGATACTTCTGGGATTTCCTTTCTAGCAGAAAATAGGTAACCAGATATTTTACCCTGATGCAAAATGTTACATACTGACTAGCAAAACAAGTTGACAGCGCAGCTGGCAACATTTACTTTCCCCTGGATAAGTCGGTTCTCTGACCAGAAGGACAGGAAGCTGTGTCCACGAATGCACCGGCTCTTTGCTAGAACAAAAAACATTTGCTGCGATAGCAACTGGGAAGCTGTAACAACTTCAGCCTTGGCAGACATCAGGCGGATACCTTGAAGACAGCCAAATGGATGTGAAGTGAGGGGAAAGATCTGTTTCCCCTGTTTTCTTTAGACTCAGGCTTGGGGTTTTCCAGACAAAAATAATTCCTTAAATATATTTTCACTGTAGATTTTCTGTCATGGTCATTATGTCATTTAAATAACAATGGCCCTGTCTCCTGGCTGTTCAACAGGCAGCTGCAATAGCTTTTAAACTTCTGAGGGCATTAGCACATTAGTTGAGAGTTACAGAGGATTTGCAAACGACTTTCGGCAGCAGCAATCTACTGGCTTGTGGGACACCTGGAAATGGGAGATGTGTGAAAGGGGTTGTTTGTACACTTCAGAGAGGAATACATGGCAAACACTGATTTTACACCTCTGCTATCCCCAGTGCTGTCACTTGCAAACACCAAGCGCAAGGATGGCTGCCATGAAGCACTACACATCTAATTGAAATGCATAGATAGGAGCAACTTTAAAGAGATGTCCAAAGACAAGCTTGTAGTTTCACAGATCTCTCATTAAATCTCAGCATGTGAGGCCTTCAGAGATCTTCAAGGAAGGTGATAAAATGGTGATAAAATTGCTCCTGTATCTCCAAACCTGTCAGAAAAGGGATGTGGAGACACTCCTGTGGCAAAGTGCCACAGGACATGCTTGAGTACCCACAGAAGGCAGGGTGAGAAGTTCTGCAGCCCACCCCCGTGCCCCAAGGCAGAGCCAAAAACATTAAATCATTTCTGAAAGATGTTTGTCCAGCCCCTTCTTAAAAATATTTTTAAGGGCAGATTCCTCCCCTAGCAGTTCCCCACCAGTGCTGTGTTACCCCACCAGCAACTGGTGACTCCTGCCGGCTGCCCGGGACTAGAAGGGCCAGTCGCCGCACAGGGAAGGACGGGCCAGGCAAGACACAGTCTCTAAAGGCTCCCCACGCCCTCAGAAGTCTGAAACAGAGCCAAAAATATTTTATGTACATTTCTCACAGTGTTTCACCTCAAGCCGCCACTCCTCTCCCCACTTCCAGGCTTGGCGAGGTAAAGCCATGAAAATGTCCAAGGCAGACTCAGCCCAGGTCCGTGAGATTTCTGCCTGAATCTTGATGTGTCTGAGAGATGCACCAAATACTCCTCCTCTGCAGGTAGCTTGAATACCTCAATACGAACCAGAGCAGCATGTTCTCAAGGTTTCAGACTATGCTAACCCACTTTGGCCTTCCTCCCGTTTGACTTTTTCCTCTGGAGCAATTATCTTCACCAAAGTCAATTGGTCCTCACTGTATCGACTGATTAATAGGTGTGGATGCTGTGCTCTGCTCTCAGTCCAAAGCACTCCCAGTGGCTAACTGTGCATAAGATTTTACCCTTATGGGTGAACCTCTGTTTGGGAAGACTACCTAGGCTTAAGCAGTTTTTTGTCATACTATTAAGTGGCTTTTTAGCCCAGGTATCACTGTGGTTTTGTTTGCAATATAGATGACCCAATTTTTGTATAAATCCAGTGAGTAACAGAGTATTATACACTGTCAGGCACTGACTAAAATTTAACAGCAAAAATTTTGACTAAGACTAACAAGAACATATAGGACTGTAGCTCATTGAGCACATATATCTTCTACAAACATTAAAATTTCCATACGGTAAGGTATGGTGTACAGTATATTTTTACTATGGGGTAAATCGTTGGAAAAAAGAACCAACCTAAGCGCATATGATTGTTAATATCAGTCCAGCTTTCTTGTAACATAATACCTGATGTTGGCTTAGTACAAGCTCATTTTCAATTCACAAGTACTCCAATTGGAGGGAAAAAATAAAGATACAAAAGTTGGTATAGCTGGAATAACTTCTCTTTAGAAAATTAATTGATGAAACCAGAATTTTCTGTCCAAAGCTTTAAATGAAAATGTTCTGTTTAGATTAAAATAAGAGCTGTGAGGGTTGAGAAAAACCTGTCTGGCAAAGAACAAGAGCTTCTTTTCCAAAGACAAGCAAACACATATATCACGGTCAACCGCATGAACCTGGAGAGAAAACAGCACCAAAGTGGCCTGAGGTTACATTGGCCATGTGAGGATTCGCATCTGCTCTCAGAAGCTTTCTGAGCCAGCGCTGAATTCAGGTAATACGTATACTGTAAATTGAAAGGTGTACTTTTAAATGCTTTTCTCTAGGCTGGCTGTCCTCCTATAAGCCACCAAATCCCACCTAAACCAAGACCTAAACCAAGACAAAAGAAAGTGGTGGCATGACTAGGCAAAGTTCAGGAGAGTCGCAAGAAAAACCATGACTTCTCTTCAAAACAGTGAGAAAACCAGAAGCAGCTCTTTAGCAAGTGGGTTTTGTGGGAGAAGAAGTGGTTGTTTCACAACACAGCAAACTGATGTTTCTCCTATTTGGCAACTTTGAAAGCAGATGGTGTGTTCAAGGAGATGCGGGACCAGGAAGCAGACTCAATAGGAGTTAGCCATGGGTTGGCTGGGGACTCCCAATTACTGTGGGTACTCCTACATGATCGGGAGCTGCGGTAGGATGGGAGCACAGGAGGGGCAGGGGCGGCTCTGCTGTAAGGGTATTGGGGACACCAAACCATGAGCTGTGGCAGGGATGGTCCCTGTGGCACCATCCCACAGCCCAGCCCAGCGGCTCCTGGGGACAGGCACAACTAGGCCTCGCATCATGACACTGCTGCTGGGTTGTGCTGAACCAGGGCATGTGCCCTGTGAGGAGCCACTATTTGGAAGGCCCTGATCAGAAAGGGATTACCCAGAGCCTTCTCCCCACCTGCCTTCACGGGTGTTGAAATCCCAATCCATACAAATAAAATTGTATAATTAGCTACCTAGGGGTGAAGTATTTCTTCCATGTCTTTATCCCTACACTTATCACTAAAATGACTTGTCTTTTATTTTCTTATCCATATTTTGAAATACGTAAGCCTTCCTGGGGTACACACTGCTCTGATGAAAAGGGGGTGTGGAGGGGAGGGAGCACCTTCCCCTCCAGAAAATTGGGCAGCATCTTCTATGCACAACCAGGCTCCACACCATTGCTGCAGAGCATCTCCAGAGGACCCAGTCCAGGACAGGGGCTGGGGAAGCCTTATTCCCCTTCACCCTCTGCCCAGTCTCATTACAGAAAAGGGAGGAGCTTTAGCTCCAAATTGTGGTGGAGCTGGGTTCCCAGGGAGCCCATGTGAAACCCATCTGCTGCCAGGAAAGTGCAAGGCAGAACTTTTTTGTTTCAGTTTGGGATTTTTTAAGAAAGACATGGCAAAGGAATCCCAGGAGGGGGTTTGAAGACATATTCCTGCCCATGGCACATAGTGGCATGCCCAAGCGTGCCACCACTTGCCCCACCGCTGTGGTCCTGACACAGCTTCCTGCCTGGAGAGAGGGCACCTCAGCATCACCTGATGCTGATTCTCAGGCACGAATCAGTCTGATGGAGTTGGCGTTCTGCAAGTCATCACCTTTTTTTTTAATTTGGGAAAAGAACAAAACAAAAGCATAAAGAATTCTAGGTTGTTGAAGCTCCAAGAAGTCTTAATCTGTGTGTCAAATAAATGGCTTGCAAGATGTCAGGGGTTTTTGTTTGGGCTTTTTCTAACCTATTTTTACTATTTTTGTATTAATTTAGGGAAAAAATTGTATAATGATTCTCAATGTATAGCATAAGCCTAAAATAAAACGGCTCTCTCTCTCTTTGCTTCCTGTGCTCCCAAACTGCTATGGAAGTCCCATGCCATGACCAGTCTAACAAACCAATTCACCTGGCCTAACCCAGATAACCAGGCTGTGCATCCTCTCCAGTTCCCATCAGCAAGGGGTGGTGGAGCAGTTCAGAGCCACCCACTGCAGCACAGAGCTGATGACATCCCAAAGATGAAGGGCACGCTGCTTCTCCAGTAGCCCCTCTGGTCTTAGGCTGCACACTGCCCAGCAGCAAGCACAGGGAAAATGCATCCACTTCACATCTACTCATTTCCATGTTATTGGGATCCCTGTCCTTTTGCGGGGGGTTTCTAGCTAATCCAGCAGAAGAACCCCTGCCAGAGCAGGCAAAGCAACAGCTAAGGTAAAAATCACAAACTGGTTGACCAAGAACTAGTGTTATCCGCTCAGACAAGAATTAGACCTGGTAGACAGACCTGAAGTATTACTATTGAACAAAAATATTAGTATTAAAAATTTCCTTACCAACACCTTAGCTCCATCATCACTGAGAGACCCACCTCTCCTGTTCCTCAGCAGAACCACAGCCACCGCCCCAGGGTCCTCTGATTACTATGGTCCATCATCTTCTTCCCACACACAGATAGACCACCCATTTACTCGTTTTCCCAATGCTTTGAGGAAGGGGAGCAGCACCCCTGCAGGCCCAACTACTTTGATGGAGAAGTAAGTCACTGCACTGAGTGACAAGTGTGATAGTTACAGCTGCTGTGTCACTCCTGGTTGTAGCAAAGAGATAGATAAAAATCAATTTGCTCTAAAAAGCAGGTGAGCCAGACCCAAGCCCGAGTCACTGCAAAGAGCAGCACGCCTGAGAGCTGGTGGGCTTTTGGCTGTCAAAGGCTTTCGGTCACTTTAGGTTAATGGGAAGTTTGCGTCTTCCATTTAAAGGTGACTTGTGTCACCTGTTATGGCTCCTGGACTTGTCCCTTCCAGTTGTTCTTTCTTGAGTTGTCTTAAATCCATGATCCACAAGCACTTTTGACAAAAATTCTGGCTGAAACAGAAAATCAAATTATATCCATTCTCTAATTGCTAATCTAATGTAAGAGAGGCTACATCTAAGCATTGCACAGGAACTAAAAAGAGCAAAACTCCCATACGAGGCTGGTGTGCCTCATTTGTCTGCATTAGCAAGAGCTGTTCATACAATTCTCCATAGATCTAATTTACAAAAATTAGGCTTTCCAAATGTGTAATCAGTATGTTTTATTCTGAAAATTCATCTATGTGTATACCTTCAGAATAGAGGCATGGTAAGTCTGATTTTTATGTTATCAAGGAATACAGTTGAGTCCAACAAATGTTCATGAACAGCATGTCTGAATTCCATGTGCAATTCTCGCACAGCTGCATAGAAATTAGCATATGTCATTCCAAAATGCCACATTTCCTTCTTTGTACAACTAATTTGCACACAGAAACTAGGCAGGCTTATGGGCTAAAAAGAGTGAAGTGTGCTCACATATTAATTCTGTAAACATCACTTAAACTTGTAATGCTTAATGGCAATATAGAACTTATTGAGGAGAACTGGATTTGTTGTGCTGATTTCACTTTATTGTCAGAGAATAACTGAAATACATGCCAAGAATCTAGCTAGAAAGAACTGAAAAATAAGACATCTAACAGTCCATTAGCAGAAATAAAAGTTCACTTGAAAATTTATAGATACAGGAAATATAAGAATCATGATAAAGACCGTAGTAGCTGGGTACTCAGAGTATATACAATAGAATATGTTATAAATGAATGCAGAATATTCTATTCTGATTCTTTTCAGCCACATTCAATGCCCTTAAATATGTTCTATCCTGTGAACAGACATACTTTTGAGCAAGACTGACTCTTATCTTCCTGGAAATTACTGAATTGAGCAGGTGAACTTTGCTGGAAACAAAATTATAAATGTATCCAAACAATGCCAGAAAACACAATTTGCAAAAAAAAAAGCCTTCACATACTGATTATATCTCATAATAAGCAATCTGTTCACCGATGCTACAAGTAAAAATTATTTTATATTTGTCAGCTATATTCAGAAAAATGAGGTGCCCTACTAATGCATCCACAGTGCATACACTCCCCATACCAATTATGTATTTTTATACACCCTACTTACATTATCTCCATATAAAGAGGAGGAAAGTCCAGCCCAGAAATGTAGTTAGAAGTTGGTAAGGAATATAGGAAGAAAGAACCTAGCTGCAGAAATGCAGAGCTGTTGAGAAAGGAAAATACTCAGGTTTTATTGTGTCCGACAGATGGGAGAGAAATTGTATAAAAACTGAGTTGCAAGGGAAGGAAGGTCTAAGGTAGAACAAGGGGTGAGCAAAATAGGATGAGCACACATAAGATTTGCAGCTGTAATGTATATTCAGGCTGTCTAATAAAAGGCAGGGTCTTCCCATGTGCAGAAAATAAAAATTCACAGCTGCCTAATTATGTGAATTCAAATATAGATTCATTACCTCGTTGCTTTGGAATAAAAGGTGGATATCATTCATAATCTAATCTGGAGCCCAGAGCTGGAGACTTTAGCATGACATATACACAATATCATACAGAAAAAGAGAACAGTCAGATAGATCCAGGTTCATAACTTACTGAAAGATAACAAATGGACCCTCACTCTATTTCACCATTACTCTTTCCTAGAGAAGAGCAGCTGACTTCTGACATTTCTGAAATATCCATACCTTCCTGATAAAATACTCCTGTGTTGAAGGGATTTTTTTTTCTTTTCTTTTGAAGATGTGGTCAGTTTTCTTTCTGGACAAAGTGAGGCCTCGGGCAGATTATGTACAGTGTGAAGTGGCAAACACTGGCTCTCTTAAGGTGATTCCTGAGTCAAGAACATCTGCAATTGAATTTCTCTCTTTTCTTTCCTCTCCGTATGCTATTGCAAGCTGTTCCAGACTTGCCTGTTGACAGTTTTACCAATCAGTATACTATATTCCTGCCTGCAAGAGAGGTGGTATTCTGCTGAGCCTCTCCTGGTGTTGGCTCCAGAGACAGTGGCCACATTATAATTTCAGGTTTATTCCTGCTTATTATCTCCTCTGTTGGGAGCCATTTCTGCCAATGGCTTGGATCTTACTGGAAGAGTGGCTGTCACAGGAAAGCCAACAACATTTTTCTGCTCTGACACACGTCTGGTACATACAAGTGACACGACATATTAGATCTGGAAAGGAGAAATATTCAAAGTTCAGTTTCAGAACATCATATTATATTTAATATTACCATCTGTGTGGATGTTATACAGTAGATTTATAATACAGAAGTTGCAGAAATGAGGAGAGTAAAGAGAGAGGGTGAGAATACCGTTTAAACTAGTCATTCAGCACTCTCCAAACCTCTCCATCAAAGGAGGAGTTATTGCCATGCAGTCAGTGGTGACACCAAACCTGAAGGATCTAATTTACAGGAAAAGGTTAAAAGGATTGGGCTTAGGAAAGGGAAATTTGGAGCTGAGATACATTACTTCAGTGCTACAGCAAGGATTGCTTGCATCAGTGAGTTCTTTTTTCTTGCCTAGTGTGTGCTTCAAAAGCCAAGATTTCAGAATACAAAATGTTTAAAGTGAGAAGCAAATAACAAATTTATGGAGAACATTTCACAGACAGAAATGACAAATACGTATGGGAAACGGGAAAGTCAAGAGAGGAAAAAAGCCAACTCAGATGAGAAATGCCTAAATTTATTGTAGAGAACTCCATAAAAAACCTGCACAGGAAAAACTCCCAAATGTACTCACAGCCCTGGAGAGCTCTTCAGGTGGTCTGTTCCAGCACCAGGCTGAAAATAAGGTAAGAGTTTTAGATTATTGGCTACTGCAACCAACAGAGCTTTAAACTGTGGAGCCTGGGTGACGGAGAAATGGAAAAAAATTAGGGGAAAAAGTACTTTAATGATGTATTCTTTGTGTACATCAACACCTCTCCACAGACTTCATGGGTGTTACAGTTATTATAAAACACTTGTTTAAAGCATGGCCCATCACGTCGCAGACAGCTGTTTTCCTCCTCCCTTTGAAGCCAAAGGCTGAGTTTTGTCAGTGCTCTTTCTGAGGCAGACGGTCCATCTGACACCACCTGAGTGACCGAGGGCCCGGGACACAGAGGTAAGCGTGGGTCAGCACAGGTGTGATGGGTAACAACCCATACCTGAGCCACTGCAGGGCAAAGCTTTATTACGCCTTCATCAGACAGCCTTGCAATAGAGGGCATGCATATCTTTAGCATTCTTTAAAAGCTTATAAGAATAATTGGCTTCTCTGGTTCTCTGTAGACACCCAAAGATGTAGAAATGCTATGGATGCCATCCAGGCATACTTAAGCTTGTGCTTTTCCACTGCTTGATAGCCCTCAGCCTTTGGTTTCATGCCACACAGCCCATCTGAGATTCATATTGCATCTTTTATTGAGATAACTGTTTGGTGAAAGAGACTTTGTTTAGATCAAACAAATCTTTTTAAAATATCCACTGTTTTTTTCACTTAAGATAGTTTTCCACACCTGCCATCTCTATCCGCTGTTCGTACATTTGGAAATGGAAGTGGCCACAGGGGGAAGAAGAGAACTGGAAAGCAAGTGAAAGTCCCATTATTTTTGTTAAGTGGCAGCTGATTTTATGAAGCTCAATTACCAGTTATTTTGTTAACCTCATTTTACACTACCGAATTTTGAAAAGGTGTTTAATATTCCACTCCTAAGCCAAGAACTATGGGTTTTCAGTGTAGTCCAAGCAGAGTATAACAGCTGGCTTCAAAACATGTTGCCCAGTGGAAGTAAGACATCAGAAAGGGGAGGGAAGGAGGCTAGAGTTGCTGGATTTGAGAGTTTCAGCAGAAAATACTGGGTTTTCTTTTTTAAAAAAGGTTCACCTTTCTGCTTTTGTTCTGATGAGAAAGTCTTAGTGAGTCTGACAAACTCAAAGTATATAAAATAATTTACAAAAACATCTGTGCAGGAGGGGAGAGGCAGAAGGTGAGCTGAGAAAAAAATGTATCTTTTCTGACTTACCTCTGTAATGTCTCAGCCTTGTCACAGACCCAGGTAACAGCAGTACGTCCAATATCAAAGCAGTGGGATACCTGTATCTGGATACAATCATTTTATGGAACAGTAAAGTGGTAAATAGTTCCTCAGGAAGGCAGATACCCACCAAGCTTGTTTTAAAATGCTGCTAAAGGGAAAGAAGGTATTGAGCTCTAACTCCACTGGCCAGGGAAGATGGGGCAGAGGAACAGCAAGCAATCAGCCCTTCACAGAAAGGCAATAGCAAATGAAAACAATAGTAAATGTGGTACTCACATGGAAACACAGATTTGAATGCAGAATCGGCTAAACGCTACCAAAAATCCCCTGATCCAGGAAATATTAGGTCAGGGAAAGATCATCAAAGTCCAAAACCTCTCGATAGTTTTTAAATTCTTGTTATGGCTTATGTATAGTGTCACCAGTTCACCATTCAAATCCGTAATTGCTTCTTTAGACAAACCTCCCGTCAATACACATTAAGTCAGACAATGAGCAAATATAAACCATACATAGGTGGTCAATCATAGATCCCAAGTAGCCAAGTGTCATCTCTTACAGCTACCACCATTCCTAAAATACATATGAAAAATATGTATTTTTCAGAATAATGGGAAGAATATATAAAAATTTCTAACCTACCTGAAAACAACAATTTGCTTTAAACAGGTCAAACAATGCAAAAATTGTTTCCATCAAATACTTTTATAAGCTCTAAATGTGAAGATAAAATAGCTCTATTCAAGCCTTCTGAAGAGAATTAGAGAAAACTATCAGGAAAAAACACATGGAGTGTAGTTTAAAGAAGCAAGCAAGAAAATCGTGACCAGAGTGAGTCTATAAAACCTTGACAGTTGGCCTTCACTGGGTGAGGATGGTAAGTGGTTTGGAAAATCAGCATTTCATCAAGTGCTTGAGTATATTTTTACCCCTATCAAAATATTAACCAGCTCTTCAGGTAAAAAATGATCATGCAAGGTTGGTCCATTTGCCTGCTCTCAGTGAGCATGAAAAGAATCATATTCCTAAATGAATCTGTGATCTCCGCTGACTTTGATTACTTCAGATATATTTCTGTTAATTGCCAAGGGGAAGGAAAACAGAAATAAAAATGCTCCTAAGCTTTAATACTTTTTATTTTCTCGAGAATCCACCCTACCCCTCCCATCAGCTTCTTCTTTTGCTATGCCAGTCCTCTCTTATGAAATTCTCCAATTTTGGCCAATTGGCTCAAGCGCTCCCCTAATACACTCTTGCAATCGTAAGCACTCAGGGGTTCCACTAAAAGGGTGGCTGGATGCAGCTTCAGGACTAATTGTATCCTATGAGTTATAGAATTATGCACCAACAGCTAAAAGGACACAATTACGAGGTGAACTATTGTGACACACACTGTGTAACGTCATACAATCAAATGCAATGTTTAGTAAACATAAACCTCTTTGTCATTTTGTATTTATTTATACAGGTTTAAAAAAAAAAAATAAAGCACACATTTAAAAATAACTCTTTCTCCATTGTGTCTCTGCAGCATTACGCAACTTTCCGGCTAGGCCAATGGGTAGGCAATGACTTGGTCAATGCCCAGGGGACTAGGTGCTGCCTAGCGAGGAACATGCAATGCCTGTGTGATTGAGTTACACCTGCAAAGAGAGAGCTACAGCCTTCCAGAGAGGGTGGGAGAGAAAAGGGACAGCTTACCAGGGTTAGCTAGGAGCTGCCTAGGTGGGAAAACCAAATTTCTGCAGATATAGGAGTTTTAACTAGGTTACTGCTGAAAGGACTGCATTTTTGCAGCAACATGTTTACAACCCATTGTGCCAGTAATGAAACATCAAAGGTTTTCTAACACCCAGGCTCTCCCCTCAGCCACAAATCCCATGGGAAAGGAAAGGGGGGAAAAGTCTTCCGTGTGTGGTTGGAGAACAGGTAAACCTCTGACATGTCATAAAACCAGGGAGCTGAGGTGCAGCTCTCCAGAAAGCCAAGCTCCTGCCAGTTTGCCCAAGGATCCACAGTTTGTCCCACCACATCTCCATGTCACGTGAAGGCACTGCTTTGCTGACCTGCAGCAGGACTGTTGCCCTCTATTCTGGGAGCAACAATGCACGTTGCCAGACAGCTCTGTCTTTCTTTAAAGACAGATTTTCCTGGCACCTTGCCCTCCTCCACTGCCATCCTCCTTCTCTCTCCTCCATTATTCTCATCCTCATTTATCTCACATGCAGGCACATAAGAGATTCCAACGCAAAAGGGTGATCTCAGCCTATTCACCTCTAGCCTAAGCTGATGAAACTTCCATTGGCAAAGGAAAGCAATCTGTAATTCTGGCAAAATGAACAGCTTTCTGTTTTTCTCACTAAGCCACAGAAACAGAAAAAGATGATCTAGTGACAGGTATCCAAAATACTACTGAGGGAGCAAGGGGTAATCATGCTACCAATCTTTAAAAACAACGTAAGTTGGTGAGTCTAGTGTAGGTATGATGAGTGCTACAATTAAATCATATGGGGAGAGGCCGCATAATTTTTTCAACGGTTACTGAATTATAGTAATTTTTTGTGGTAGCAGTTTTAATCTGTGTTTTGAATACAAAGCAATTACAGTGTCAGATGGCACTATTTGGAAAAGAAAGTGACTATGAAATTCAATTGCGTTCAAATCCCAGACTTATTGTGGCACAATAGGAATTACCATGTCAAATTTCAACTCCATCTCTGTACTCTATAGCTACACATTTGCACTGTATGTGTATGTATCCATATATTTTGGACATTCAATGTTACCTTTGGCAGACATGTGAAAGGAAGATCCCACATGGGTTGTCCAGGGCCAGCTCTATTCAGTGTTTTAACTACTACCAGCATGGACAATGCATATTAATAAAATATCATCTAAGTCAGGAAGGACTGCAGAATTTCAAAGGTTGAGAACAAATGTCAAAATGCACTTGACCAACTGGAAGAATGATGTGAAATCAACAATCAGAAATTCAGAAAAGGCAAATCCACATGGGAAAGAGAAATCAGTGCAAACACAAGGTGTGGAAAAACTGGTTAAACAGCAGTTCTGCAGAAGCGTATCTGAGGTTGCACTTGGTCACTGCTTTGCCATGAGTAAAAACTGCGGCAATGCTACAAAGCCACCGCATCTAATCCTTACTCAATTTATTTAAAGAATAACATACAGAAAACATGGAAGAAATTTTTTTGCTGCTCTCCTGGGAGCTGG
Source organism: Patagioenas fasciata (assembly GCF_037038585.1). Classification (NCBI taxonomy): domain Eukaryota; kingdom Metazoa; phylum Chordata; class Aves; order Columbiformes; family Columbidae; genus Patagioenas; species Patagioenas fasciata. The sequence goes on along the minus strand of NC_092520.1, from coordinate 106,398,481 downwards.
TGAGTCTTCAGCTGAACACTGTGGGCATACAGAAATGAATGAGAACAAGAAGTCAGGAAAATACACCTTCTGTGGTAAAGCCTATTTAATTTAGGAGAGATGAACTTGAGGAGAACCACAGTAACACTTTTCTGTATGAAAAGGATGTGTAAGAAGGACAGGTATCAAATGTTTCTCGTGTCCCCTGAAGGTGGGATAAGACAAAATCAGCTTAGTTTGCAGCAAATGCAATTCAATTTGCATATCCTAATTCCAGGAATAGGTATGCACTAGGAGTATGCTGCCTAGGCTGGCTGTGGAACCATCTTTAGCAGGGTGTAAAGACCAAGTTGCTTGAAACAACTTAGATACTGGTTCAGCCCTTTTCTACAAGAATCTAGTATTTTCCAACTCACTGCCCCAAGGTTGCCCCAAGCTATGTCCGTTTAAATTTACTTAGATGGGGTACTCAGAAACAGAGGCACCTAGAATTGCTTGTCATATTACTTAACGTAAAAGCTGGATTCTTGGCCTGTAGTGGCTGGGTTGTGTTTTAAAAAAAATGGGAGATTTATGTATCTGTAGCTAATACTTTTAAGTATGGCAATTTAAAAATTTGTAGCAATTCACCCACAAGTAAGTGGAGAAAATGCGGTCTTCTACTGTTTTCTGATGCACAGTAATATGTAGCTGTGAAATCAAGCTCTTCCGCTCACAGAAAGACTCCACTATAAAACATACAGTAAGGATGGTCCAGGAAGTACAGAATAACAGCAGAAGAAAGAGACAAATTCATTCGCTGAAGAGACAACTATTGGAAGTTTTGGAGATGAGAAATACCAGACTAAATACTTTCTCCATTTCCTTCTTGTGAATCAGTCTTTTAACGAGTTCCTATCGGCCTATGCAAATAATGCACAATGAATAATTTATCTGATTTTTTTTTTTTCTGTTTGTGGGATATCTATAAGCAAATTGGTTTCCTCTCACATATTCATTATTCAAAATTATGATGGCACAGATTTAGGTGAGTGCATTTTTACTGCAGTTGCTTTGCTTCACAATTGAGTATTCATGCCACCTACCTGAGGCAAGCAACCCACCAGATTCCCTTCATCCTCAACTCAAAGATTACTTCACACTGAATTAAGGTCCTGCTTTCAACAGGCTCTGCACGATCTCTCTCTCCACCGATGCAGTGGATGGGGCTGACCTCCTAACTTGAGCATCTGAATTAGATTGGGGCATCTGGATTAAGATAGCGAGTGGGAATTCCTGACAGTGCCAAACTAGGGACCCTCTTGGGCTTCCACTTTCCAAATAATTTGGCTAAAGAAAAGCAAGATTTACCACGGAAACAGAAGCAGCACTCCTCCTGGCATCCCTTTTCTACCACTTATGTCCCCCATTTCTTCCATATTTTTGGCTGAGCTGCTCTCGTTCACCATTATGTATATGCTTACACTTGGTTTGCACACAAGTGGTAGGAGAATGATTGTGACCGTAGTCTCAAATCTCATTTTAATAGTCCTACCCAAAGGAAACGACCACCCTACTGGAAGTCTCCCCCATTTTAAGTCAAAGAAGTTGATAGGGTACGTTACAGGGACCAACAGAAGAAATCCTCCGTCTGCTGCTTGGAACAAACAATGAACTGTTTGTTTGGACCTCTGTCATGAAATTCAGAGATGCCAGACAGACTAGCTAACACAGCAGGCATTGTTGCTGGTGTGTAACACACCAAGGATGCTAAAACGTGACAGAGAACTGGCAAGGTCCTTCAGCAAGAAAATTTTGAAGAGGAAGAAAAGCTTAAACAGGACAACAGTTGTTTTTCCAGATATGCTCAGATCTTTTTTGATAATCACACTACGTGGAGGCAATTCTATAAATTTCTCTGTGACTTCAGTGGAGACAATTAAGAGGTTCAGTAACTGAACATTATGAAATATTTGTGTTGCAAGCAGCACTTGATAGCAAGACTCGCTGTATTAGATGTTTAATACATCCATCTCCATCAAATGCCTTCTTTAAGCATGTGTCCTTTAACTTTTTCAGTGAAGAATGTCATATACACCACAGCATTTGCCTTTGCAGAATTGTCTTCCTCACAAGCACACCTCAGACTCCCTTATTCACCATTTCACACTGCTAGAGAAACTCATTCAAAGTTATCAAGAACATTTTTATTCACAAATGGAAAGGCTTGTTTTCTTTACTGCAAAAGACAGGCCATCTAAAACTGCTGACTGCTTGTTGCTGACCTATTAAAGTAAAAATGGGAGAGCTTCCATGATGGAGATAAAAAGGGGCAAATGAAAGAACAGAAAGCATGCAAGGAGAGAAAAAAGATTAAAAGAACAGGGGGAAAGAGAGGCAAAGAAATAAGTAGAATGGGGAAAAAAGGCAGAAAAAGAAGGTAAAATATGCCTTAGTGATGCCCTTGGTAGAAAGGAAATATCAGTAAAGAATGAAAAGGATATCGGGAAAATGCAGTGATGATACCAGATCTTAAAATAATTCTGAGAAAATAGAAAGTGATGTGAAATCCCAGTAACTGAATTCTTGCCTTGAAAAGACAGTAAGAGCTTTGCTTAAACATTCAGCCACATAAAATCAAACTTCACATCTCAATGAAGTCAACAAGAATCAATAGGAACAGCAGCGTTCAAATCTATGTCATTTCCATTATGTAAAATGCAAACACAACACTCTTTCCATACCTACACCATTCTTCCCTCGCTTTGTAGCCTCTAACATACTCCTAATGTATGTCTATCCCAAAACCATAGTTGTTAGCCAGTCCCTATTGATGGTATCTAGCTGAATAGAAGCCAGAAAAGGAGAGCTCACATATTGTCTGTTCTTAATAGACCGACAGCACTGCAACGTTCTCCAACACTTAGTCTATTTGCCTTGAGTCAGTTGCTCTGTACTTTCTCCCTGTTCTTGCATAATTGAATACAAGATTTTTGTTTGTTTGTTTGTTTGTTTTTCTTTTTCCTGTGCAAGGACTGCTCTCTAAAAAATATTGTAAACTCATTCAAATTTCATGAATCCACACTGGACCTAGTGCAAACTAGCCAGGAAGTGGTACAGGAAAATCAAATAAATGAGTAAATGAGCACCTCTCCACTAGCCATCAATAGTTCTTCTTTTGCTGTTTCTTTTGACTGCTACCCTCACCTGCCTAGCCTCTCCCAGCACCTTTGCAAAGTACACTGAAAAATTTATGAGTAGCCAAAACTTATTCATTCCATCCTCTTCAGACTTACAACATGCCACATAAAGTGTGCATTCAAACACTTGAATCATCACCCTGAGACCACATTTCTTGGACCACTGATGTTTCCATCCATCCACCTGATGGGTCTGATAAGACAACTTGCAAACAGGGGCCAGACAAGGCAGCAATAATGTCACATAAGAGTAAAGCTTCACTGATGACACCAGTCCAAAAATTTCTTGGCAGTTTAGACAAAAACTGAACATTGCTACCCTAAGAGCCAATGAGCGAGTAGGTCTCCTTTCAGACACTTGTGAAACTCAGGTGTTGGTGGTGGAGAGCTGTGGGTAAGCACAGGGGGACACAGTGTCACAGGGGCTATGGGCAGGGAGTCCATGATGCCCATGGCAGTCTGGAGGGGCTGGTGGGTGGCCAGGTTTCTGGAGTTTTTGGGGATGCCCATTTCCCACCTTCCCATTGACCTCACAGAGGCAGGAGCACAGTCTCCCAGCTGATATCACCTCTCTGGTGGGGCTCTGGTCTATAATAGGGGCACAGCAGAGCACCAACCCTGCTCCATCAGGAACCTCAACCCCTGCCTTCTGGTGAACGGGGTCAGGCTGCCCTTGCACCACCCCACCCCAATGGCACAGGAGAGCCCCGCTTCCTCCCAGACAAATGGTTTCCACCACACCAGCTCCAGCACACTGTGCTGAGGAGGGGATGGGGCAGGGGCACCACAGGCACCACTACCCGCAGGTCGCCACATCACCCTGCCTGTCTGCTGGCACATGAGAAGATCACCTCATTGCACCATATGCACCAGCATGAGTGAGAAACACTAATGTGTGAAAGCATACCCAAAAACGTGATGGCTCGGGTCTTCAAGAGCATCTTGTCAGTCTAAAAGCCTAATGATTCTTCATTTTAATGTTAGTCTAGATACCAGAGCCATGACAATCCATAGGGAGCCATCAGACTTGTCACCTTCTCTACATGTCCCATGTGAGATGGGAAGACAGATAATAGACAATCATGTGAATTAGCCAGAAGGAGTGACTTACAGTTTTGCGTACTCTGTGCTTTGAATTCTGACCACAGCTAAGCAAAGGAATGAATTCAGATATGTTCCTGAGTGGCCTCTACAATCAAACATATCTATATCTAGGTCCTAAAACAGGAGGAAGATTTCTCTCCCTTTTAAAAAATCAAGGTCCCCAAGCACATAATACTGAAGGAAAGAAAACTTAATATTTCCCTCTAGAAGTCTTTTAGCAAAAGAACATGTCACAATGATGTACAGCAGGTATGGCAAGAAAACAAATTTGATAGAATAAAAATACTGAATAAAGACTATTTTTAAGGACACTGTTCCATAATATTTTTTGTTATGATGCAAAAGTATATCTTCGTTTTGCATGATATGAGCCTTTCCAGAAATACTGCATCAGTTGTAAAATGTTGGGCAGTAAAGCAGAATCATCCATCAAAAGGCAGAACAAGCAGGTTTCTTATTTAGAAAGTGTTAGAGTTCACCAAAGCTATGAGGTCAGGTCAAATGAATAAGTAAATTCTCTGGATTTTCCAGTCACTGGGGTTGTGAGGAAAACCCTTTCTGAATTGTTCCCCTTTATGTGTCTGGTATGTACCTGCGCAGCTCGAGGTTTCTCGTACACAGAAAGCAGAATGCATTAATCATGAGGAACGGAGGGCCTGGAGCTGCAGTGTGGCACTCCACATGGAAAACCTCTAAAATATGCTAGTGTCAGATCTGCTTGGGCTGAAAATTATGTACTGTACATAATGTGGCATCTGAAAACAGTGAAATTAGTTGTATGCTCTCCAAAATTTTGCTGCATGTCTACTAGCAATTTCTTTCCATTTCTGCGCTACCAGAGCATTGTCATTTTGATCTGTGTTTCAAGCACGTTCCTTCTGTATCTTTCACCAGACCTGCATGGACCCTGCCTGCCTTTCTCAGGCAAGTTCACCTCAGTAAAATTACTGAGGCGAATGAGGTGAGCAAGATTTTCCCATTACCTCGTGGGGAATTCACTTGCTGAGGTTTCACTCTCTGAAATGTGCGGCTTCTGTTGCTGGACCCCTCCACATGGTTACCCACCTAGGCACAATTATAATCTGACTTTTTGATGCACGGCTTTCTCTTCGTGTACACCTGCCAGATGGTGGTGTGTATTAGCTCTGAAGGCGAACACTAAGCAATGAAGCCTGCTTGTTGTCATACTGGAGCAAGAGCAGTCTCGGCCACGTTCCCAAGCATTTACTCTTTGTCTGGAGTTCCTCAGATACTTCAGTGCCAGCCGTACATCACAGCTTTAAGAGCTGAGGTGACAATTCAAAATATGAAAATCATTGCAGAGTAAATGAAGCAAATGATCATTTTTGACAAATACACATGAGTGTGGCACTCAGAAATCTGGCTTGAATGTCTCTAAATAATTAAATTTGTCTACCTCAGTAACTACATTTGAATTGCAAATTAATTCTCCAACTCAGCCCTGCCGCATATGTGCGTACCTACCACTACCCTGAGCTCTCACCGGCTGCTCTTTCTAAGGTGCATGAGCACCTTTGGGCAAAAGTGTTTCAAAGCAGAGGGCACCCAAGGGGGAGGACACTCAGCACAGCTTGCCAGAAGCAAGTGAGCACCAACACATGGCATTTTGTCAGTCTCCCTCCTTGCACTTTCTTTTGGTGCCTTTAACTCAGTGCTGCCTTGTGCAGTACAACCATAACCCAAGGAGCAGCTGGTAGTGCTGAGCACAGGGCTCCCGAGGCAAGGTGCCTTTGCAAACGTAGCTTAGCTCCCTCAACTGTGTGTTGCGGTACCCTTTACCTGAGTGGGCATACACTGTCCTCCCCACAACACTCCTGGCGTTTCTCTTTTTACAGAGAATAGATGGGACATAGCTGCTCACCTGATATTCCTCATAGGGAGAATGGTGAAAGAGCATCTACCACTGTCAGAGTTAATTCCTTATATTGCTTCCATCATTGTTCGGTGCTCCACTAATGCCCACCTTATGACAAGTTACTCAAATTCCGTTGTAGAGACAGAATTATCCATCTCCCTACGTACTCCTCAGCATATGAGCATTTTCCCAAAAATTATGACTTTGTTCTCCCAAATGACTCATGAGATGAGGAGACTTCCTTACATCCATGTTACAAATAGAGGCTTGAGGCACAAATATATTAAGGTCAACAGGGTTAACTCATTTGAAACATTAACAGTTTGACTTTTTTAGGGAACCCGGCATTTTATTGCACTATATTTCTCCAAAGCAGAGCTCTCCTGGTCTCTATCGGAAACTCTGAGCATTCTTCATTTCATTTCAACGAGTCAGACTGAAGGGCTCAGATAAGAAATCCAGAAACTGAGGAACACACAGACATCACCTGTGAAAAATGTCAGTGAAGTGTTGTGATTTAAATCCCTGTGGAATTCAGGCAGCATCAGGAAGAAAATCAAGTTCTCCGGGGCAGTATTTAACAGCACATCCCAGGAGACATCCCCTTGCTCCATCTTACTCACTGCACACTTTCCCAGTTCCTGCAGCACATAACGCAGAAGTCCTGGAGGTGACAGCCTTTTTCCCCCATAGCTGTGATACATCCCCAAGCCCATGTAGGCTGAACTATTAGCAAGCCTGTGAAAAATGCTGTGTGTGAACAGGTAACTCAAGACCACACCTGTTACCTTCAGTTTAGCAAAGTCAGGTTTGCAGAAGCAACTTGGAAACTGATTTTTTTTTGTTGTCCCATGTCTCCCTCTGGTGCTGTAAGCAACCCCCTTACAAGTGAGGAAGGGGCTAGGAGCTTGCCGGGTTGCATGCTTGCAGCCCCAAACTGTCTGATGAGGCAGGAATAATCCCCTGCTCAGGTGTCACAAAGATGCCAATGGGAAATGGCCACTCTGTTTATTAGCAAAAGGGCTACACTTGACAATGGCAGTAAGTGAATTTTTACCCCTGCACACATTACCCTGACCTCTTTTATTCCTCAGGCCAGGTTCAACACTCCTGGCAGCTCATGACTCCTGGTGCCTCCTGCTCAGTCCTGCCTGAGACCCCCCTCCAGCCCAGAGGGCTCAGTCCTGCCTCCTGCTCCTGCATCCTCATTCCTACCCATCCCACACCCACTCCCACATCCCTCTCTGCCATGGAAACCCATCCCCTGCATGCAGAAATAAATAAGACAACATAAACCACACTCTTTCAGGGGTATTTTCACAGGGAAAGGAAGGAACAAACCCTGACATCAACCCAACTCCTCACCCAAATTTCAGTCCTGCTCTAGAGCTCTACCTGTGCTAAAATATTTGGAGCTTTTCCACTCGAGCAAGGCAGACATCTCTTTCTTTCAAGTAGCCAAATTGTTTCAGAGAGCAAAAATTGCACACACGTTTTGACAGTGAACATTTTAAATATAAACACTTAAATTTTGGAAGTTCTAAACCGCAGAAAAATAATTATATGAATATTGCTCTATCCTAGAGTAAGCATCGATTCATGTTACTTTATTTAAGGAAAGCTTTTACAAATAGAATGAATATCCATATGGGCTCCGGATAACCAGATAACCTCAGCTGACTAAATGACGACACTACCTAGTGTAATTTTCTCTGTCATGTGGCCAATCCTCTGCCAGTCAGAGGTTGCGGGATAAATTCTCTATATAATGGCCTTTCTCTGTATCTGAAAGTAAAACCCAAAGCTTTTTAGCAGCACTTCTAATTTATCTTTTCCACTAACAGGCATCACCCTCTCCAAAATCTTTTCATCTCTCTCCACAATACTAAATTACACAGACCTAATCCCAACTGAATCAGATGACTGTGCTCATCTGCACTGTGGAGGGATTTACCAGTAACTTCACCCAACATAAGCAGCGTCTGTTCTGCGAACAACATACCTACTATCCACACCTAAAAGCAGTTACAGCTGATTGATGAATGTAATTTTTATAACGTGAGTCCAATTGTATACTATTTACATAATCTGTTTTCTATGTATTATTTATAATTAATAAATAATATATTAGAATAATAGCATAGCATAATCAATTATCTGGTAGCTTTATTTATTTATTTGTATAACCAATTTATAATCTGTTAACCGAACTGCAGATTTAGGTGTATATGAATGTATGGGGCAACTATAGGCTACATGGTACCGTCTATCATAGTTACTGATACCATGAGTGCTACAGAGGTCATGGATAGCTTTGACGAGGGGAGGATGTTCATATGGGTGTGGTCTGTATATTTTTAGGAGGAGTTTAATCAAATCTGTCAAATCCATCAAATGAAGAAAGGATGTTACGTCAATTCCAAGTGATGCCCTTACTGCAGCTGTGTACAAAGTGCTGGGCAGCCACACCGCCTGATCGCAGCTCACACTCCTGTGCCAACCGGGTTGCAGCATCACCTCTCAAACCCAGACAGACACAGCTTTCTGCAGCACCTCTAGATCACCATTTAGGCCCAAGCCTGAGGTGTGAGACCAGAAGCCAGCCTGTCAATAGCCAAACTAATCAGCACCCACCCAGCTTAATACTAGCTGGTGCTCCAGCTGTACCCCATGTGCCTGCAGCTCCAGGTGGGCTCCAGCAGCACAAGGGAAGCTCTGGAAAATGGCTCAAGTTGGGCAGACATTTGTGAACAAAACAAAATGTAAGAAGCTGAAGGAGCTGCTGTCTCAACAGGGAGCTCCTTCTCACTCAGCTGGGATGCTGTGACCATCACTGAAACAGCTCCAACTTCTTAAACAGCTCCAAATGCTTTCAAATGCCACTGCCCATGCCCCAGGTTCACTCACAGCAGGTGTTTTCTGCCCCAGCACTGCAAGCGTAGTGTTTAAGGAGAGATTTCGAATTCCCTGTGTGTCCCCAGGGGGGCTGGTCCGGCAGGAGCTGGAAGGCTTCACCCATCCAGCAAAGACCTGCAGCCTTGGTGTGGCAGTCTGAGTGGGAAACCAGGTGTGGGGTCTGCAGCCTGCTCTCAAATTCAGGGAAAACTTGAAATGCATATTTCCCTGAATTATTGCTGTAGTAGCCCCAGCACTAATAATAGAAATAACGACACCTTGACTATGCTTATTATATGCAATAAATATGTATTCCTCAATGCTGGCCAGCCCCGGCTCTGTCACATTTCTGAGAATGGTGGGAGGAGGACTGCATTGTAAGCATGGTAGCAAAGCCCAAAATGAGCCACAGCTGCAGGAGGGTGCCCCACATACCTCAGCCCTGACAGAGGCAGTGGGTCAAGAGCAGGTATCAGGAGGTGCCCGGTGCTTTCCCAAGAGTTGTGACTATCTGCTTGGCTCAGGGAACCAGCCCCGCAGCCCCACACTCACAAAAATGACATATCGGGCCTCATAAGATGGTACTTCAGAATTACAAGATTTTTGAAATAGAAAGCATTCATCTTCTTCTGCACTCTAATTTCTGAGTTTGGAGTGCCTATCCAAGCTGGTCTCTTTGACTATGAAAACCTACCAATAATGCAATATAGTAATGTGACTTTGGATAGGGAAGCTTCAAGGACAACATCAGAAGCTGCATCTCCTGCAGCAAAGCTCCCGGAGCTGTTGGTGCTGGGAAGGCATCGCAGGCAGACTCTCAGCGCACTGTTCACCAAGGGCCACCCACAGCTCTGGCCGCCAGCCCCTTCACTTTTCTTCCAGTTCCACTTCACCGTCTCTCATCGAAGTGACAGGTGTGAGACCATGGATCTCAATTAACATCTGTTAACTGCTTGGATGGAAGCTGATAAAGTATAAAATGCTATCATTAAATGCATAAAAATAACTAAAGGGAGGCTGAAGTGCACATATATATATAAAACCATATATTTCATACACATATATATATAATGTTTTTTCTCAGTAAGCAAATGAAAAATTATTTGCTTTTATCCCCTCTTGAGATTGTTACTTTCTAATTAGGTATAGCATAGACAATTATTCCAGTGCTTGTTATATGAAACACTAGAATGTTTCATATGTCAGTGATGGCTTTCTGGAAATAATTACCTTTTTGACATAACATTATTTATATTCTTCTTAGTTTAAGGATCCTGCAGGTTGATAAAATTGAGAGCCAGATGCCTTGAGACAAATTAACTGTTTCCTGTCAAGAAAATGTAGTGCTGCACACTTAACTTATAGGAAACACTGATGCCATGAAATGTGTTAGGCTGCCTTTGCTATTCATCCTAATGGAAGCACTGTTATTATTGCAGCCCTACTACTACATGGCATTAGTCCACAAGCACAGAACAGTTTATCTAAATAAGGGCCACGAGCAATATAAGATGGTTCTGCACTGAAAGGATCCATCCGACTTTCAATTTGCTTAGTCAGTCTTTAATTCATTCCTCATCTGCAGGATTCAGTATATTCACTCAGAATCAGGACGTTTCGACAAATGTTTCAACAAGGACAATGCTCTGCAGCTATTTGGTACTGCTTCTCAACGGGCATTTATGCTGGTGAAGATGAGTCTCTGATGAGACTAAACACCCATCTAAGCAACCACACAGTTGTTAACAGACAACTTGAGAGAAGAAACATTCCAAAAAAGGATAAAAAGTTTTTCAAAACCTCCTGCCAGCCTATAGGTTTCTAGTATATTTATAATTCATATAAGAGTCATTCTCTTCTGTAAACTTTACCTAAGAAACATTCATGCTCCAAACTAGTTTGAAATAAGTCCATGAGATTAATTTGCAACTGGCACAGTTAATTTTGGAAAACGTGCTGCCATGCCATGGTTAAGCTGCATTATGTTTTATCATGTTGTTTAACATTCAAAACATGCAGTATCACCCTCAAATGTTTACCACATACTTTTTTTAAAACTTGATATTTATGAGACGTTCCACAAAAAACAGTAATTTAGGCTCTAAGTGCCAAGTAATTAAAAATCAGTCAAAAAATCCCCGTGCTTTCAGTTTTGTGAGTTTTTTAAGCCCTTATACCTTGACAGAGACAAAACAGAGAAACAGAAAACATGTATATACTGCAAGTTTGTTGGCTTTTCAGTGGCTTTGTGCTTGTGTTAGTCACTAACAGTAGCCTTCAACATTCAGACTTTCAGCAATCAACCAACGGAAAACAAATCTTCTGACAGTTTCTCCCATGCTTCAACATAAGAAACCAGCAACAAGTTTAAGGGAAATCAAGAAATCTGTTCATTCATCAAAGCTTTTGACTCCTGTAAAGTGCCCAGTCCACCCACCCGTTTCCCTTTGTATTTATAGCACCTCAACTCGTGCCTTGAAACAGCTGGGTTCTTTGTCCTCCCCTCCTGAAATGACTGAACAATAACACCAGCCAATAAAAACAAACAAAAAATAATCCCCTTTTTTACACAGTAGTGACCTTTTCGCAAGAAAATAACAGTTTTGATAAAAGCTTATTGTTTTTCCCAGACTCCTGGTGACCAAGAAAGAAAAGGTCAAGTTCCCACTAAAGCATTTTTCATGTGAGCAGTCTTGAGAGGACAGAGAGCTCAGCTCGCTGAGGGGGAAGTCCCAGAGGTGACCATGTCACCCCAAGCAATGGTTGCCACCAGTGGTCCAGCCCCCTCCCTCCAGCCCCAGTGCCAACACCGCCACCCCCCAGTCTGCCTCCCTCCCTGACACAACACAGAGCAAACCCACCAAAACGCAACCTCTCCTGTGCCACCCTGCCAGAAAGCTCTATGAGAGTCTCTAACAGAGCAAAAGACACTTTCTTTACACAAAACAGAATAGTCTGCTATGAACTGTGTGGCTTCATGAGGAAAATCGGGAACTGGGAAAAAAAAAATCCCAAATTTTTTCCATCTTATGATAGCTATGATAAAATGCACCCACTTGAAAAATTATGGTACATGGCAAGGACGTGGTACCACAATCTTTTCAAAACCATTGGTGGTCCTAGAAGGGACCTCCCAGAAGCTCCAGTTGACCCCCATCCTTCTCCCAGTTCTGCTGTGCTCCCTTTACCCCTCCCATGGACTGGGATACCCCTGTACGCCTCCCTGCTCTGCTGCAGAGCGCTCCTGCACCTTGTGCTGGAAACAGCAATAGCAGGAGGCTTCCCAGCTCACCCACCTGAGCCCTGCAGCCTGGAAAACAAGGAAGTTTTCTTGGATGAAGAATATAGCAACATGGATGGAGTAGGGGAACATGGATATTAAATTGCTGCAGAATACGGATTAATAGTCGTCGAACCTGGTTTGGCACAGAAACTCATTCACTTCTATTGCTTGTGCAAAGTTGTATTGGGCCAATGTGCTTGTAGTTTCTGGTAAAGTTTATTTCTAGGCCAGCTTTTTTTTTTATTTTTTTAGTGCAGAGTTATGAAGTGCTGATGGCTGAGTTGCAGCAAATGGAATTATTAACATCTTAAGGGTGGATGTCAGGAAGATGGGACCAGACTCCTTTCAGTGGTGCCCAGTGATAGGATGAGGGGCAATGGGCACAGACTGAAGCACAGGAGGTTCCATCTGGATATGAGGGGAAACTTCTTTACTTTGAGGGTGCTGGAGCACTGGAACAGGCTGTCCAATGAGGTTGTGGAGTCTCCTTCTCTGGAGACATTCAAAACCTGCCTGGACACATTCCTGTGTGATCTGCTCTGGTGAGCCTGCTTTAGCAGGTGGGTTGGACTAGATGATCCCCAGAAGTCCCTTCCAACCACAAGCCATTCTAGGAGTTCAAACTGAAAGTGATAATGCCTCCTAATATCCCATAGAAAATTAGTTCCTGGTGTTTGCCAGAGGAATCTTCTGTTCAGCGCCGATGCATAATATGCTTTGCTGATAGGCGAGCCCTTTCTACTGTTGTATGTCTGCCTTTTATAGTTATTAGGGAAAGGAAAAAGCTTATCAGTGCATTTTACAAAATAACTGTTCGGCTTTTTTTAATATAAAACCTGCTCACACCAGTCAAATTACAGTATAAAAAATACATATACAACCCAACAGGTTGATTGCAAAAGTCCAGAAGTACACAATGTATAAATGAAAAAAATACGTGTGTTTGCTGCATGTTGTCACACTGTTCAATTTCCTTCCAATTAAACTTTCCATTTTAAGGAAAGTTAGAATAGGCTTTTAATTCAACAGCAACTCCAGGAAAAAAAAAAAAAAAATGTATACTTCATAGCTTCATATTTACCCTGTCAATGAGTAAAAAGAAATTAGCATTTTCACATTCTGTCACTGAACAAAATGTCTTGAAAGGCAAATGACACATTTACACATTTAGAATTTACAAATTTTTATTCCAGGAGAGAGGGAAACTGTTAAATACAGCTAACAAAAAGTAAATAAATCAAAGCAATGAAATGGGGGAGGGGGAAGCAGCAGAGCTTTATTAGCTCTAGAATTCCCACCTCTTCAGGGAAACAAAGACTTGTCATCTGCTATCTTCACAAATCTGACCTGTAAATACAAACTGAGCACTTGATACAATGTTGAGATATTTCTATTTTCTATTTAATACTGTTTCGTGTGTTTGTTCTAATAAAGGTCAAACTAGATGACCCTTCACACCACGCTCTACACTTTACCTGCCAGAGTTATAAAAGCCAAAGAAAATTGGTGCATTTAGATTGTGAAAAGAGGAAGACTCCAAACACTGTAGTGGAGTATGGTGTTTGTTCCTGCACATCATTTCAGCAGTTGTTTACAACAAAAACATTTAGGCAGAACTGGATTTTTATGATAAATCCTCATGTGTTACTAATGTTTTACTGACATCAGTTTGATTCCCCTGGATCTTTCATTTGCCCCGGTGAATCACGCTGCTCATAAAGCAAATTGCCTTGTCCTGACTTTCATTTTTAGTGTGGCTTCAGGTATACGCAGCAGTTTACTCCCAATAAAATTCAGCATAGTCATGCTAGCACAATCTTCATCCTAAATTAACAGTCACAACCACTGTACAATGAATTAAAATAAAATAAAATAAAATGAAGCAAAATAAAACAAAACAAAACAAAACAAAACAAAACAAAATAAAATAAAATAAAATAAAATAAAATAAAATAAAATAAAATAAAATAAAATAAAATAAAATAAGTGGGAATTCATTCTTAAACACTTCCACTCTAGAACAGCCTTTTTGCCTGAGACCCCAAAATCAGAACCAGATTCAAAATAAGTTAGACAACTTAACCACAGATGAGAAGCAGACAGAAGTTTGTATTAAAATATCTGCTTGTCCCCTTTGACTTTACAGACTTCCTTTTAGCCTCCCTAAAAGATCAGTTAATCCTGCTTCATACTGCAAATACACCAGCCCCTTTTTAACACTCTCAGTGGTCTGAAATACACACCTAAAAACCCCTCTGTGGCGTCCCACAAAGAGCCATAGGCAAAAAAGCAGTTGACTAAAGTCACCTCTTCAGATCTCCACATCCTTCAAAAGATAAGAGCAAGGTCATGAACATAAATGACTGCCTTGACTGAGAAGTGATCAATTCGGATTAGAAGTGCCATAAGGAAAAGATTTAATGACAACCTTTACAATACATAGAAAAAAATCTCAGATTGCCCTATTGAGAGAAAGCCAACAAAAATATGCATAGAGTAGCAGGGCATAGCACAAGCGTTTCCATTCTTTCACCAAATAATCTTTAGCTTAGGTGAACACAAACTAGCAGATCTTGATGTGTCCACCGATCAGGCTAGAGAAAGCGTTATTATTACAGGATAAATGGTATTGTCCCTTGCGCAGAGTTGGTAAACAGCAGTCTACAGGGAAGCAAAAAAACCCGTGTCCATTGAAACAAATTACAATAAAAACCCCTGTGTTACCACAATGTTTGTGATCACTCAGGATGAGCCAACACCAATTAAAACCCAAACTCTGCTTTGAAAGTACAATCTACCCTCCCATTTACAGCAGCAATGACAAAAGAGGCAAATATTGGCCATGACCTCATCTTTTATTAATGTTCTAGGTACCAGTAGCCAGAATTACAAAGGTATTTTTTGAGCTAAAATTGCATATGGGTCCATTCAAACAGAACAGGGATTTGTAGAAAATCCTTACAGGATGCCTGAAGTGGCTTTTTAAATTTTTAATCACAAACAAATGAATTGTGTTAGAAAAAGTACACACAAAGGAAACTATTACCATCGCCACCAGCACTGATAGTTTTAAGAAACCTGAATTAAGCTTGCTGATTCTAAGCACTTCTAAGTTCCTTCTCTCTGTCATATGAATGCACAGATACAGCCTGACAGAATAGTCCCAAAATTAAAACATAGATTTATATATATGTATATATATATATATATATAAGCTACACAATGCCAATTATTAGAAAAGCCACCATAGTACAGTAAAATTCTTCCATTATTTTTTCTCATCCCATTAAGCCCTTCTCTCAATAAGTTTTCTATATATTCAACATACAGTAGGGACTACTCTTTTTTAGATATTTGAAGATCTACAACAGAGTTGAATCTGAGTTTTTTTCAACATAATTATTCTGAACTACTTCTGTCCTTTTTCGTATAAATATATTGACTTAAGTTGCTTTTTGCATTTGAATTGGAACAACTGAAATTGAAATTGAGCGAAACATTTAATTTTCTTAAGTCAACAGATTCTTAACACTTTCCAAATATGCTTCTATTATTTTAGGGGAACAATGTGAGCTATCCTTACTAACTCAGACTGCTCTGGTGATTTCCCAGTATAGCAGGCTAATTAGTGCCTCTTTAGTCTAGAAAAAAATCTCATCTTTTAAAATATTGAGTTATGTTGTTTGAACGATGTATTTTGTCGCATCACGCTGCTTTGGGTTTTATTTTGAAATGTCTTCTTTGAACACTTTTTTACCTAAGTTGGTAAAATGTAGATTATCTAAGTGTCTACAGCTGTCTGCATCCTTCTTTTTATTTACTGTAGTCTACAGACCTTGAGATTCTGCATTTGACAGCAGTGCCATCATCCAAGCCACTTAGAGAAAAAACAAACAAACAAACAAACAAACACACAAACTCTGAGTCTACAGCAACATCTTGAACCCATGTGCTAGAGGGTTTTTGCATTTCATAGATATTGTTCTTTGATTTGAGGTGGGGCCTACAGTTCCCAAGAGCAAACTGATCCCTTCTAGGTAGCAGGTGATGTGTAATGAAAACTGAAAGGGAAGCTGAGAATAATAACCTGTTGACTGGTGTTTTTTTCCCAAGCTGTCATTTATGCCCACACCCATGCTTTCTTTTCTGTTTCCAAGTTAAATGTTTTAATTTCAACCAAGCTTGTGCGGAAATTCAACACAAATCTATATTTAGGGCCCAATCTAACTCCTATTCAAGAAAGATGGATTTAATTTCTGTGAGAGCTGGGTTCAGAATAGAAAATGTTCCTGTATTTCTGCTAAGACAAAGGCCAGAGCAATATGTCAAGCTGTTGCATCCAGTCGTGTCAGAAACATTCCCTGTGCGTGTCTTAATAAGGCAGCATACTGATGAACTCGAAAGCCCTTTTCCCACACTAGTCCCATCCCAAGCTCCTCCTCACTTCTTATTGGCCCAAATCAGTTGCTCAAAGTCTTGTCCACATTTTTTCCATTTACTTTCCTTGTATTTACTGCCCAGTTTACACCAGCCTTGCAATGAAGCTGGCTAAATGTCTCCCTTTTATCTTGAGCAGAACAAAGTGGGATTTTTTTGTAAATAATTTTTAAATGAACAATATTGACAGTCCTAGAGATGAACTGAAAAATCTACTATAAGAACTGACAATTACAATTAGTAGCAGTTCTTAAATGAACTTAATTGGGTTTATCACTGGTGCTTGCTTCTTCCTTTTTCTCTCCTCTCTCATTTTCTCTGTCACCAGCACCAGCCATTTTCACTTCTGACATCGCACTGTAATTTAAGAAAGCTCTTGTTCTCTACTTTAAAAACCTATTTTTATGGCTGCAACTATTCAGATATATCTTCTTCGGGTCTTTGTGCTATAGTTATTGAAGCAAGTAGGAGTCTCGAAATGTCTCTGAAAAGTGCTTATTAAACTTGTTATATCTAAAAGAGACTTGCTAAGAAATCTTTTCATAGGCTTTGATTCCATGAAGCATCCATGATCTTCCTCCAAAATGCGCTGATCAGACAGTCAAAAAAATACTTTGAGACGAATTAGAAAAAGAAAGGGGTGGGGGAGAAGAAAGAAAAATACAATATGAAAAACCGCTACTCTGAAGCAGAGCTCACATCTCAACAAAGAAGAAACTCCAAGGATTTAATAAAATTTGAGAGAAACAGGACAGCACCTGAATCCTTTATTTTAAGCATAGACTTAAGCATTGCCCTGCGTCAGGCCCCACACCACCAGGGCAGCCCAGATCTTGATGGGGAGCCTGGGAGAGCCTTCTCACCACACTGCATGAGGGGCTCCTTCCCCAACACAGGAGAGGTGCCCTTTGAGATACGACAGCAGGAAAGCTGATCATGTCTCTTGCATGAAGAATGTTCAGTTCTTCAGTGACTATCCAGTCACATGTTATGAGTTTGCAAACTATGTATCCCTGCGTGTGAAAAATAACACGGAGTCAGAGTCTTGCAAAGCAGGAGCAAGAAGCCCATGGCACAGCCATTGTCTCCCCACTTTGCCAGAGCAGCTTCATCTGGATCCCAACCCGAAAGACAGTACCCGAGAAAGAAAGGACTTCAAAGAGGATCCCAGAGCAAACCAAAGCATCTGAGGAGATGAGGAAGAGGAGACCAGGCAGGTCCAAGTCCCCAGCTGCTCTGTTATCCCTGCATGCAAACTGAAGGAAATCCAGAGCTCACGCCTACCTGCAGCCCCGTGTTCCCTGGCCTCCCGCTACAGCGGAGCAGCTTTGCTCTGCACCTTTCAGAGGTCTGCAAAGCCTTATCTGAAACAGTTAAGTACAATGAAGTATAATTTTAAGTTCTATCTGTTACTCACACTGAGCTATTATTAATTACTTATTAAAGGGGGAACATTACCCATATTATAAATGCTGCATGAGTAAACGAGGAATATGAATGAGTGAGATGTATTCATCTCAATGAGCACATCTCTCCTGGAGAGTGTTACAGAGCCACGGGATGTCTCCAAGTTTCAGATTTGCATTCCCACCTCTGGGTTAGATGAAAGACTTGCAAAAGCGTATGTATGTAGATAGCTGCTTAATGACTCCGTCACTCAGGGGACTTTTGTGCATTACTTATGCAGGAGAAAGACGGCAATAGGTTGTGCCATGCACACTTACCAATAATAATTGCTATTTAAAGAGCTATTTTCTTCTAAAAAAAAAAAAAAACCAACCAACTTAACAGTTACCTACTGTTACCTACTGTCAGTCTCCAGAAAGAGGGAAGGCTACTGATCTTCCAAAGATGCAGATAGGGAGTTGTGGGGTAGCAAATGAAACCATTTCTGCAGCCTAAGGCTGCTTCTACAGCACAATTAGAAGATACATGTGGAGATAAACAGCTGGTGCCAAAGACCTAATGTCCACATTAATAAAAGACCGGGGAGGGCGGGTGGAGGTGGAATTTACTTCAAATGAGCTCTAGTCTGGTCTGATGGACTGAATGATCATGAGCGGTGGGAGTGCTTGTCTCATTTTCATCCAAGAGGAGTCAAGTTCATGAGCTCTGAGATCGCCTTGTAAAGCAAACCAAATTACATTAGTGCAGACAAATGGAAGAGCCATTTCAAAATGCATTCCTGATCTGAACAAAACTACTAATGCAAATGCACACTTCTTCATCCTGTTCCTCAATGCCTTTGAAAACACCAAAATACGTCATGTGCAAAGGCACAATTCAAGGAGAAGAAAGGTTGCATAGTCATTTCTCTTTTGTCCAAGCTCTTACACCATTCATGTTGCTTTGATAATAAAGAGAACAAAAGTCTGAGGCAGAGATATTCAGCTAAACTACACTACATTGCTTGGTTCTGAAAAAAGAAATTTCAGGCTTTCCTACCTTACCTATTGAGTATTCCAAGACAGAAAATTTTCTATAATTTTAAAGTTTTTTAGATTTTCCTCTGCTTTAATCAGACATTTTTAATTTTATTTCTCTCTAACAATTCAGCACTTTTCTCAACGTAACCATTCCACCTCCAATTTCTTTAACACACCTATTCCTGCATGGCAGACAAGTGCGCTACTTTTTGTTAAGCAGTGTCTTTCCAGCAGATGCTGTCTCCACAGTGCTGAGCACCTCTAACAGCAGTATCAAACTCTTCTTCACAGACATTCAGTGCCAAAGTTGGGCATTGATTTTGCTGCACCAGAATTAATGCTCCTGAAGCATCCTTCCTGAAACATAATACAAGGGGACCCATGTTCTAGTGCGGAAACTATAACAAGGGTGGGTAGAATTGCAGCATCTCTCTCTCCTGGGTTGGTTGGAAGGGCAGGTACTTCATTTTGCACCTTTCTTAAACTACAAATTATTAAAAAAAAAAAAAAAAAAAAAACTACTTCTTTTTCCAGTCTAGATGCTCACAGCAACACTATTTCTTGCAGCTATAGGGAAGGTAAATGGCAGCTTCCAATCAAAGTGATTCTGTTTCAGACAGATACTTTTGGGTTTTTTCCCTGAAACTACTCACTTGCCCTTCCACATGCCCAGCCTGGTGCAGCGAGGTCAGGCAGTCAGTACAGAAACTGCTCCCTGCCAGGAAGCTGAACCACAGGTAGATGCTTCCAGCCTGGCCAGCCACTGACCAGGGGAGAGAGCACAGAGGAGAACAAGCACAGCAAAAGCTGGTTACAAACCATGTCAAAGGGACCTTCAAAGGTCATCTAGTCCAACCCCCTGCAACGAGCAGGGACATCTTCAACTAGATCAGGTTGCTCAGAGCCCCGTCCAGCCTGGCCTGGAATGTCTGCAGGGATGGGGCATCTACCACCTCTCTGGGCAACCTGGGCCACTGTTTCACCACCCTCATTGTAAAAAATTTATTTCTCATGTCTGGTCTGAATCTCATCTCTTTTAGTTTAAAACCATCAACCCTTGTCGTATCGCAACAGACCCTGCTAAAAAGTCTGTCCCCATCTTTCTTATAGGCCTCTTTTTAGGTCCTGAAAGGCCACAATAAGGTCTCCTCTGGGCCTTCTCTTCTCCAGGCTGAACAGCCCCAACTCTCTCAACCTGTCCTCGTAGAAGAGGTGTTCTAGCTCTCTGATCATTTTTATGCTAAGTTAAATTAGGAAGTTAGGTGGAGAGTAGAGTGACATTTTCACCTAGATGTCAAAGGAAGAGACAGGCCTGGCCCTGCTATGAGAGAAGCAAAGGATGCACACTGCCCTGTCAACAGGTCTTTCCATGATGCCAACTCGAGCTTTGCAAAGGAGTGGGGAACATTTCCACTGGCTTCACTTGATCCCACCTCAGCATCCTAGGTCCAGTTACTCTATGCTTTAAAAAAAATAAATCCTTTTTATAGGATTGGTCTGTTTCTACTCCTTCATGATATGCATGGTAGCAACATGACAGAAATATAGTACATGCCCTTAATTTAGTCTCTGTAAAGCTCTCATGTTTCTGCTTAATGTAATCAATTACTGAGTAATCTAAACTGTGCCCACAAAATGAGCATAAATTGGCATCAAGGCTAGGACAATGCAAGCAGTGTTGTTAATTCCCAACCATCTATTGTAATCCTGTATTCATTGTAGAGATTTCTCTCCTGGTAAAATTTAAAAGCTCTTTATATAAATGACAGTTTCCTTTGATGTGGAACAATAGGAAATGTCTTTTGTCACTAAAATTATAGAAAACATGCTACACATATATGTACACAAGCAGAACAGAACAAACAGTATTTATATAGATTCTGTGCTCATTTCCTGGAGTGGATAAATACTGGGGTTTTTTAGTTAAAGCCTATATCCAAAAGTGCATGACATATCTGCATTATACACATTCCTTCAGTACAGAAAACCGCCTTAAGATTTATTTGGAATTGCACTTTGCATTAATTACGAAATAAGCCACATCACTCTTGCAGACGACAAACCGCGAAGGGGGAATGAATTGTGTTATTGCAGAACAAGGTAAGGCGAGCAGCCTGGAGCCCTGCCCTCCTCTCAGCTCCGTAGTCCCGGGGGAAAGGAGGGAGCCAGTGATGTTGGGAAGATGACACGGCCGCGCTCCCGCGCTCCCTCTTCCTTTCACTCTCTCCACTCTTTCCCTTCTCACGTCGCCGCAGAGCTTTCCAAATGAAGAAGCTGTTTCCATGACACCAAACCCTTAATTTGAAGCCCACATATAAACAGCCTAGGATTGTGATCACAATGCACCATTTCATATTTACTTTATTCTTTTATGGTTCTGCTTTGAACAGAGACAGGCAATCCTTGTGACAACCAACAAAAACTACTGGTTATATCCAGGAAGCAGTTTCACCTTTAGTGTTTTACAAATACTTTGATTTTGTTCTCTATTAAATGCCTTGTCATGATTAATAAACCTAAGAAGTAGACTAGCTGGTTAATCAGACTGCATTGTGTTAGTACTTTATACTTATAGCCAGATCCATCTCCCTGGTGCTTTTTTCTTTCGGCTAGGTCTTAGCTCAGCACATTCTTTCTTCTTGCTGCTTACTTTTTCTCAAAAGTTTTTTTTTTGGTCACTCTCTTCTCCAGGAAGATATTTTATAGTCTTCTGTCATGGCAAGTGTACAGTAAGAAACTACAAATGTAAATATTATTTGATTTTTCTAAATATCTCTTTCTCTAAAAGACAAATAAAAGAACCATCTTCTTGCATATAAAAGCTGTAAGAAAATACATGCCACATGAAGAAAGACTTAATTTCGAACTGAGCAGTAAGCAGTACTACCATCAATGGAACATACCGCAAAAAGTCACTTTATTTTTTAATTCCTTAATTGTAGCTACTTAATCACACAGATTTCTTTGTTTCTTAAAGAATGATTTCATCGAAATATCCTCCGATTAAAACACTGTAATTGTTTAACTGCCAGCAGAAGCAGAAAGTAAAGATGGCAGGAGGATGAAGGTTTTGTGCATCCATAACAGCATCCCCTCTCCCACCCAGCTACTGCTACAAGTGCACTGCGCTGGCAGAAGCATCATGCAATAGCAGCTAAGTGTCATTCATAACCTTAGCTTGGTTAACAAGCCCGAGACACCTGCAGCACAGACAGAGTCCCCAGTGAGGGAAAGTGTGTATTTGCTAAATGCGTTGTTTCCCATTGCTTGGCAGTGGCAAGGTGGCTGCCTGCGGGATGCCATGCCCTCCACTGGCTTCTCAAACACAGCAGCCTGAGTCCTGCTGCTGCAGGGTATGAATTAGGCTGTGGCTGCAATTCACCTGGTGTTCCTGAGTATGCAGGGGGGAAGCAGGGAAAGCGGTGGGGTGGCACATCTCCATCTGGCCTTCATTGGTATGCATGCTGTGGAGTAGAAGCTTGTACCCTTGGGCCAGACGTTTTGCTGTCCTGGAAAACATGAACCAACAAAGAACAAAAACATTGGGAGCAGCATTTTAATATGAAGGCCTGGAGACCACTTCCAAAAGCAGCACACAAAAGACAGCACAAAATAAGTCAAGCAACTCGGTGTAAGAGCACAATCAGCACTATTCCTTTTTTTGTTCCCAGATTATCGTAAAATCACAGAATCATTTAGGTTGGAAAAGACCCTTAAGATCATCAAATCCAATTGTAAACATAACATCCAGAAATTCCTGTGCACAAAGGAAAGGAGCAAACTCCACGGCTTTATGCAACAAGACAAACACCAACATACTTGCAAGCAGAGTGGTATATTCAGGTACAAAATGCAGGGGGATTTCAGAATTGGAACAATAAATTATTTCATTATATTTTTATTGTATTTTATTATAATATTATATTATTATAAATATATTTTAATTATTACAATATAGACTATTCCCCAAAAAACAGCCAGTTCCAAAGGCCAAGGAAGGCAGCAAGACTCCCTGCACTGAAGACACTGGACTTCCCACTAGGTAAAAAGTGCTGCATGTGACATGGGCAGGTGGCTGTGCCACCACTGAGTACCCATCCACAGAGGTTTGCAGAAAGCAACCACATGAGTAAAGCTTGAAATCCCCTAACTAGCAGAAAAAATGCAGGATGTAGAAATGCAAAACACAGGAGCAATCTGCAAAGCCTGGAGGATGACATCCAGAACTGAAGGGGACAAGATGGATAGGTGACCACCAGAGTACCTTCATGCCTGTGCATGATGGTGGCTACTTCAGCCAGGCACAATCTCCCCTCCAGCCCAGTCACAAAGAGGTGACAACAGTCGACAACATACTCTAGTCCCAGTACTGTGACAGTGAGCCTGGCACTTGCCACCAAGGTGCCTCTCTAATTTGATAACCTCTTTCCTAACACAGTACCTGCTTCCCTCTCCAAGGGGAGTTCCTTCAACCCCAGGGAAAAAAGCTAGCCAGGATAGAAATGGTCTTGGGATGGCAGCAGTGGACCATCAGCCCCATCTCACCATCCCCTCATGCAAGGGGCTGCTTGGTCCCTAGAGGCTGTTGTGGAAAAGGGTCAGTTAAGCACAATCTGGTGAGTCAACAACAGCAGTGTCGTCCTCTCCAGGCAATTCATGTCCAGCTAAAGGCTGATGGAGCCACTGACCCAGTAAACATCACTCTCTAAACCTGTCCAGATCTGGGACACAATCACAAGTACTTCTGGGCATTGTTACCCTACATATATTGACAACTGTTGGATTATTTAGCCATGGCTTTGTGGGAAGGCTAAAAGGAGAGGAAGAAGGTTGTGGTATTAGTATTTAGGGCACTAACATCAGACCACAGAAAAGCCAGACTTCAGACCCACTGAGGGCTCTAAACACCAGGGCACCTGCTGAGGGATTCTTCATCGCTCGCAGAGAGCAGGACAGTCTCTAAAGATAATTTGAGATATGACAACAAAATGAGACAACAACAGGTTTGAAAGTCAGCTGTAGGAAAGAGACAGGGTGACTAAGGAAGGACAGAGTTACTTGCTGGATCACACAGACAGGACAACATCAGAGATAAGTGATTTGAACCGCAGAAAAGGCCTTTTCAATAGTGGGTTAGGGTTCATAACATGAGGATGCTTCCATTCTGCATGTTATTCTTAGGGCTACTCATGCATCTCTATCTTTTAATGGAATTATATTGTTTTCCTTTAATAAACTTGCTTATTAAGTCTCACTATCACACCGAAGGAGTAATTTGGATTTAATTTATCTGTCTCTGTGTGCTTTCTGCAGCCATTGCTCCTATTACTTTTTCTCCTCTATCTGCCAGTCTTTTTAATTCTCTGTGTTTTGTGTGAGCCTTGTAGGGCAAGGATCATACCTACTTCTATTTTTGGAAACCACAAACAGGGAATAAATTATGGTAATTAAGTCCAGCAGGATTAGATTGTAGTGACTGCCAGACATGGAACAGTCACTGTCAGATATTCTCAGAACAATTTCATCTGGTTTTTGCCCTCAAGGGGGAAAGAAACAAAGAAGATACACCAAGTCAGTATTATGAAAGTGCCTCTATCTCTAATCTATGGAAAACTACATGGTGAAAGCTGCCTACAGCCAGGGAATCACGGAGAGATCTCCAGGCATTTGAGCTTTACCACAGAAAGGATATCATAACGTTAGTCACTGCTGAATTTAAAACTGAATTCTACTAAAGTTCCCATTTGAAGCTACACTTATTCCTTTGCTCAAGGTTCTGGGCGGGGTAAAAGGGTGGAAAAAAGCTTTGAACGCAATTTTCATTTTACACATTTCTGATATTTGAAAAGTTTCAAAATCGTTGACGCCCTATGTCCAGCCTCAGTCCAAGCACTGGCTTACCTAATATTCTGTCGAAGAAAATAAATTAAAATCTGAAAATACTATTTCTCATATATTATAACTAAAATATGACGATTTATGTAACAGAAAAAATGGTCGACTATCTTAACATCTAAGTAAGTGTACAGCATAGGCCTCCCAGAGGAAAAAAAAAAAAATAGATTCCTATGTGAAAGTGCTCAGTTCAGCAGTTTTAAGGTGAAGGATGCTGAAGCTGAACAGCAGCATATTTGACTCAGGCACTTCAAGCTGCATCAGTGTGATGCTCTAGAGGTAAGGCAGTTTGAGAAGAAAGGTGCAGACTGAGTTACCCTAGCTTCCTCTTGACTGCTTTAAGCAGCTTTCCTCTCCTGATGCCTCTAAATGTTTAAAGATGATCCATGAGGAGAAAAAAAGAAGGTGCTTGTGCCCTTTCCTTGCTTCTTCTTGGTGTATTAAAGACACCTTCAAGAGTTGGAAATCTGGATTGTTTTCTGCTGGCTTTTTGTATCAAGAATGCAGTTTTGCTTCTTGTATGAGTGACAGTTGTTTGTAACCAGGGCCAAAGAAGTCCCACCAACACCTGGAGCCTGGCTTTCAGAGCTGCAGAGCACACTGTTACCCTGCATCCAGAGCAGGTCTGGGTATCTGCACAGACGAAAATTAGATTATTTTGAATATGTTTTGCCTTTTTGTCTAACTGATGCAACCACGATAATGTGGATTAACATATTTGTCTTCCCGTAGAAAGTATCAGTACAAATTGCAGAGCTTCACAGGCTTTTACTATGGTGGGTCTGTTTCTGTGGCCTCTCTTCCCAGTTAAGGAACTAGTATCCCTGGAAGGGCTTTTCTTTCCAGTGACAAGCCATCCTGCCACTGTAAGAGGAAAGTGAAACACTCCAAATATTTTTCTCTGTGCTGAGAATCAAGACACACAAGCAACATGATTGATGAAGCATCAGGAGAGGAGAAAGGAGTAGACATGTCACGTACGTGGCAGATCATCCTTTAGTCTGTGGCCTGCCAAGGGTGGCTCTTCTTCCCCAGAGCACCGCAGTGCAGTGCTCTGAATGAGCCCAGGGTGGAGCAGTAACCACCTGGAGTCCTCCCAGCTCAAAGAAGCTCCCAGTATCTGCCTAAAACCTAAAAACTTCTAAATAAACAGAACAGACGGGGAGATGCATCCCTTTTCAGTCAGGATTTATATTCTCTCGCATTTGTATTGCAAATGTTTTCTTGCAATCAACCCCTTTGAGATTTCTGTGATGGTTGAAATAGAGAGGATTTCTGGCAACACGGTTGAAATCAAGGGCCTAAAGCCCATAGTCTCCAAGAGGTCAGCACCTTCCCCTGTGAATCTGTGACTGATGGCAGATATTAACACCTCCTCAACTGCCCCTAATAGCCTTGAGTAAGGAAGCATTTCAGGACCCTCAGTAATTAGTCTCCTGTATCACCTCCTTTAAAGGACATACACTGAGAAGGAGGCAATAAAGAAGTTTAAATAAATCAGCCCTTTTTCCTATATGTTTTCTTGTTTCCTCA
Organism: Patagioenas fasciata; assembly: GCF_037038585.1. Lineage (NCBI taxonomy): Eukaryota > Metazoa > Chordata > Aves > Columbiformes > Columbidae > Patagioenas > Patagioenas fasciata. The sequence continues at coordinate 106,371,874 of NC_092520.1, read as the reverse complement.
GGCCAGTCCTAAGGAAGAGACAAATTTCCAGTTGATGGGTGACAATCCTACAATGGTTGAAACTTCGGTCATCTACTGTTTTCCCTCTCTTAACAAGGATCTATTTTTTTGGCACTTGTGTGATATGTTGTAGATGTTTCTTTCAAGATGTCCTGGCTGAAATAGCTCCCCAATGTTTACTTTCCTTATTCCAACATGCTTTCAGAATAAATTTGTGTACACCTGGTGAAACGACGTGTAAGCCAAGCAGTTTGAATAGCTCTGCCCATCAGCACTCTCTTCATCACTACTTAGCATTGGGAAGTCTCCATGATATCTACAAGATACGTATCACAAAGATTTTTACCTTATTTGTTAGTCATGATTGGTGAGTAGTTTGGAGAAAACAGCCAAGGCTGAAGAGTTTAGTTAAAACTCCCCTGTTTAATGACAACTCTTTACCAATCACAGGTTTGGGATTCACTCAGTTTTTTCTGTCTTACTCCACCTTCTGTCTCCATACCAGCTCAGCTAAAAAAGCCCATATTGTATATGAACAATGTATATAAGCAACCAATACATCTTACTATAACATCATAGATTGCATGTGTTTGCAGATAAGGACCTGCAAGAAATGTGACATACAATTGATAAGAAAGCAGCAGCAACCCCACACTGTGCACACGAACACTCTCTCTTTGGAAACAGGAATCCCAGAGATGCCACCCTGTGAGGAACCTACAGCTCAGGCTCTGTGAGAAAAGAGTGCGAAAATCTGTTTTCTCGAGAAGCTGATACAGTGTCACTCCCATAATGCAGCTATTAAGTGCTGTCTGGTGAGCAGCACCAACTGCGTTTTTACACTATGAAACTGTATGGTTTTTTAATTAAAAAAAAAAAGTTGTCTGCTGAGGCCATTTGTATCCATATTTCCTGTGCAAATTTTAATAGCCAAACAGCAAGCAACTAGATAAAGAGATTTATAATAGAAATGCTGACAGACCTCTGACTATCCTAAACCTGCATTATAGCAAGCCTATATTATAGCAAACCTGTATAGAAGTTTCTACACCCACAGAATTTCAGTCCAAGCCCAGCTCTTTGAACTGCTGTATTCCACTTTTCAAAGAAAATGTAACAATTATCTGGATATTGAAGGATAAACCTGGGCAAGTTACATGAACATTTTAATTAAAGTACATCTTGACACAAGATCAAGAAGAGAATAGTGAGTTAACATCCATTAAAAAAGTGTGGAGAGAGCTCTGATATATTTTCCAGTCATAGAAAAGGTAATTGGGTGAAGTGAAGGGGAAACAAATTCAATGTGATAAATGTAATAGATATCTAGTACTACAAAAGATTAGCTGAAATTACCTTCAAGCATGAGTTTGATGCTAGATTTTATAATTTGATGCGTAGAAACTGTCTTTCCCTTTCATACTAGATAAACGTATTCTATTATGATGTACCGTAAAGAGAAAACGAACAAACAAACAAAAAAACCCCAGCACATTATGGATTTGCTTCTACAACTTTTTTTCAGATCTCCAGGATGGGACCAAAATAGTGTTGAAAGTACATGGAAGACAGAGGCGAGGCAGAATTCTGGTAAATACAGAGTATGACCTTTTATTTGTGTAGAGAAAGCCCCTGCGACCTCCGCTCACCAGGAGCGAAGGCACAAATGGAAGTGCCTAAAGGGAGGAGAAATAAAACATACCCAGAAAGACAGCAAAACTTTCTCAGCCATGAGCATTCTTTATTGAATGGGAAAGTGTTAATTTAAAATATCTACACATACTATGTGTATGTAAATACGGGTGACATATTCATTTCACATCTATACTAGTTCCTTTCCACAGGTTGTAGTGAAGCATGTTGCATTGGCCATTGTAAATAATGACTCGTGCTATCTATAGCAGAGAAGGGTGGCACAGTAACTACAAATATGGAACAAATGTGTGGTTTTTATAATTTCTGTCTTCTTATAACTATCCTCTTCTGCTCTCCAAGCAAAAAATCCTAAGTAGTAGTTTTGCCTAAACAAGAGTGTTATAAACAAGTGTTACAAACAAGGGGTGTTATAAAGAGTTGAGAACCTACATTTTAACAGCAAAACAGACTTGCTGACATCTATAACATTACAAAGTAAATGGAACCTTTCTAGACTGCAGTCTGTGCAAAGAGAGGACCTGTGTCTGTAAGACTGTCCCTAGCACAGTAGAGTTGCTTCTACAATATTAATAACAAACTATATACACAGCACAAAGGGTGGGACCTTTTGATTAAACTGGAAAAAAAAACACAGAACAAGGATATGACACCATCAGACACACTCACTCCAATTTGTTCTAACTCAGTATTGACATTTTTCTCCATTATCCATCCCATCCGTGATATTTTAATATAATTATTTCAGAACATTGCTAAGCTCTTGTCTGTTCTTGGAAAGATACCAAAATAGCTACAATTATTCTGAGACGGTTTATTTCAATTTAAATCCCAAAGCGGGCACTCTTATTCCAAAATAAGAGTTCCTATTTCCAATTTAATTTAATCTAGTTCTAAAATATCCTCCTGGGAGCTTATTCTGGAATAGCTATTTCAGTACATTTCCAGCAAGCCCAAAGTCAGGGATTGGAGACTGGAGTTTGTTGAAGAGAAAACTCTGTTTCCACTTAAAAAAAAAATCCAAACCAAATAAGCTTAAGAAATCCACCCATTTCAGAAATACAAGCCCTTCTATAAAAAGGATAGAGATCCTCTTTCAATAATAGCAGCTACTTAACTGTGCACATGTTGATATCAATTAATGTTTCACAACACTAATCCTCATCAAAGGAACCACTCACGAAACCCCACCGCCCCTTTTTTTCATCCATATATCTACTGTCAAAGAAAAAGCAGAAGAGCAAAAAATAAGAGAGTAGGAAACTAAGCCAGTAATAATCTAGTTCAGACAGTCTTCTGACCCTGAGAAAAGAGAAATGCCAAAATCTCCACTAGCTCAGCCAAGGGCTTCACATCAGGTGCTAATTTTACACAAAAGGGATCCAAACACTGAAATGCTAGGCAGTATACAAAACCTACAATAGAAAACCTTTAAAAAGAGCAGAATGAAGCTTGTACACCTAAGTGGAAAAGAAAGGATATTTGTCACTTCTGAAAAACAACTATAACTTTTACTGCACTGAAGCGTAAACTTTCTAAAATGTCTAGAATACAAAAAGGAACTTGCAGAAGATCTCATTTTCTGTATTAGCAGAAGACTTTTGCACTAACTTAATTTCTCATACAGCCCTTCTAAAGTCTGTGGAACTTCACAAGGTATTGAGTTAAATATTTCATACTATTTCTCTAGGATTTCCACTATATTGCATATTTCAGACATTTAAACAAGCAAGCAAACAAAAAGAAATCAACAGAGCTTCCTAATTCACTAAATGTAGATCCAACTATGTTATTTCTATTACATCTGTCCCACAGGTGTTACTAAGAGCCATGATCTATTCTTTATGGATTTTGAAGACTGGTAATAACACACCCTTTTTGTTCATTTTCTATTCATCAGCCTAACAAGAGAATTTAATGCTTTCTTATTTTCTTTAGAGCTTTTTCTGCAGCCTGATCATTGACAAAACATGCACAGCAGCCTTAACCAACACTGTCATCAACATCTCACAGAGCCAGAACACATCAGATCTATCCTGCATCCCATGGTTGGCTTTGAAATCGCTCCTGGGTACCAATGATGTGTGGATCCCCTGCGCTTGTGACTGTGCTCTTCCCTGGGACTTCCCGAAGCCCACCCTGAGCCACTGGGCCCACAAGGACCTGCAAAGGCAGCAGCGCTGCCCTTGTGAACAAGCCTTCTCAGCAGCCCGGCTTCACCCTGGGTCATGGGCAGTCAAGACCGTGGCGTCAGGGAAGGAGTCTCCTGCTGTGAATGATGTCGCCCTTGGGAAGCCAAACATGTGGAAAGAAAAGGAGTACAAAAAGCAGCTTCAGGTCCCTTCCCCATCCCAGAAAATACATTAATGACACCTGCAGCAGCAATGCTTCAGGTTCCACAAAGGCAACATGCCATGGCCTTGGTTCTTCCTCTTCCATGGGCAAGATTTGTCCCTTTTACCTCCAGCTGCAGAGGAAGAGCAATGGTCATCTCCTCCCCCATGATACTGAGCTGTGTTTCGCAGCCAGAAGAGAGACCTCAGCATGTCCAGAGCTGCACAGATGGTCTCTGCCTGAGATGGAGACTGAAGAGTGAGAAATGAAAAAGAAAAAAAAAAAGTGCAGGCTGCCCCATATGTGACACCCTCCAATCGATCCCTTCCTTGGGGATGTCACCGTCCCTCCTTGGGATAACTTTAACCCAGTTACCACCACCTCATGGTTTGCTACTCGGCTAAATGTCTCAACAACATCACCACCACGCCGAAGCTCTACGGGGTACAAAGACTTGCAAAGTGAGCAAATATCCCCATCTAGCGTCCCTGAGTACTAAAGCGCCTACTCTGCTTGCTTCCATCTCTCTTATCCCTTTGCAGCTGCCCTGAGTCTTGGTTAGAAGGAAGTTGGTGGATTTTTCTTGTCATCAAACGACAGACTGAAAACTACCACTGCCCACCAGATGGGCATTGTGCAAGCTCTGGGTGTGCAAACAGCTCAGCCAATGCGTTGCTAGTTACATTTCTGCAGGTCTAATTCGAGCTTTCTCTTGAGCAACAACTGCTTATTATTCCATCTCACATGGTCAATCTCTGCGAGGTTTCTCTCTTGGCTCCATTCTGCTAATCTGACCACAAGGAATTGGCAAATTATTTCTAGAGGATAAATCAAAGGGGGTTTTCATGTGCCCCTTGCCCCCTGTTTTACATACAGTGCTTCCAGCTCACGACTGTCTCCTCAGTTCTTCTAGAAAAGCTCTCTGGCTACTGTAGCATGTTATTTGAGGGTGAAATACATTAGCCTCTGTTTGCTCCAAATTTAATTCATCTATTTAAATAATTTAATACAGCATCCATCAGTATGAAAGCTGGGCAAATTGAATCCAATGGATTTGAAGACACATAGATTAAATAAACTACCTTCAAATCCTGGCTCTCAAATTATCACTGTCCCTGGATTAATACTACCTTAATTAGACCACATAATCTTCTCAGACTGATTAAATTAGTGAAATAAAGATGAAATAAACATAAAGCAAAAGCAAATGGAATATAAACAGCCAGAAAGCATAAGACATAATACAGAGCCTTAAATCATACACTGAAACTCTTTCAGTTTAGGTCGTCATTAGAGTTCTCTAAAATCATGAGTGGCATGAAGTAGATGAATAAGGAATTTTATTTCTCAAAATACAAGAACTAGGAGGGGCATCACATGAAATCATCAGCTGGAGCTTTAAAACAAACAAAAGGTAGAAATTTCTGACAGAGCAAATAATTAAATTGTCAAACCCATTGCCACAAAATTATGCAGATGCTGAAAGCATAAGTAGGATTTGAGAGAAGAAAAGTTCACAGAGGGTTATTAAACACAAAGATCAGAAAAGCCGTAAACTGCAGAGGGGTGGGAGAGCGTATTGGGGAAATATCACTCAACACTTTCTTTGCTGTTACACCCTTTCCTTAATTATCAGCTATGGTCAGAAACAGGATACTGACCTCGATGGGCCTTTGGTCCAGCATAATGGAGCTATTCTTATAATCAGACAAGTCCTGACTTGGATATACTTTGAAATGTTGACACTGGCTTCGGAATCTTATATCAGAAGGTGACTAAAGAGCATCCAAGCTAAACTCAGCTAATGGAGTTTAGGATAACAATTAGTCTTTCAGGCTTATCTAACTTGCAAGAGTTGTTCATGTTGCAACTCCAGTTAATTGTCAAATCAATTAAGTATCACTATTGTAAATGTTAAGGCAGACATTTTTTCTATGGCAATGGCTCATGATGACAGCTAGTCAGCATGTTACAACAGAAAAGATAACATTAGTCTTGAAAAAGTCCCAGGCACGCAGCTCCATCATCAACAATGAGTTTCAGGACCAAAAAAAAAAAAAAGGTAGTAGCAACATCTTCAAAAAGACCCCACAATTTGAGGACAGAATCAGAAATACATTTGTGCAATCCGGCCCTCAGAAATTAGAGGCAGAGCAGGTCATCACATGAGAAGACAGCGTAACCTCAGTACTAAATTTAAAGAGATGTAAGGGAACAGTTCATTTTTCTACCTCTGCAGTTAAGTGTCGTAGGCCCACACCCCATCACTTAGCAGGCACCACCACCTGGCACACTGATCTTCCCCTCTTTGACCCCAATGCCAAAGCCTAAACTATAAAGCAGTAAACACCAAGTTTAAGTGAGTTAGCCTAGATAACACTAGCAGGAGAGTTGCTGGGACTCTGAAAGCTTGCACAAATATCTGTCCTGCTTTTGCAATCTGTGCTGAGTTCCTTCTTACTGCGCACCTTGCCAGCTGTACCTGAGCTTGCCAAAGCATGGGCTTACAACTGGCTCCAGTGTGGGAACATTGCACGACTGAATTGCAACCAGTTGGTTATTTTGGTCAAGGAGAAAAAGGTTTTCAGTCCACAGATGACTCTGAGAGGATGCAAACCACACAGTGTTCCCTCAAACCACAAAATGGCCTGAGGACAAATGCAGTGGTCAATAATCAATATTGCCATGCCCCAGGTCTCCTGGCAGAATTGGATCACCACAGCAGCTGTATTTTTCAGAAAAGCCAATGCTTCCATTTGAGCTGCTAGAAAAAATTGCATATAATAGGAAAAACCCCAGATTTGTGCAGCCTGCAGGCCTGATTCAGTTCTCATTCTCTTCAACAGAAAGACCAGGATACCCTCCCAGGACTGGAGTTCAAGCTTCAGAGTCACCTGGAAACATAAAACCTGACAGGACTATTCGGATACCAAAGCTGCTCTCAGAGGGCAGGTGAGGACGGCCCCAGGCCTCCTCAAAGAACATGGAGAAAGAGCGATTACCATGAGCACCAAAGTGAGTTCACTGCCTTTTTTGCCTACATCAAGAGTCCTCAAAACCCAGGCAGGTGGGTGTTCCCGAAGGCAGCATCGGGGGGTGCAGGCTGATGGCTGCTATGGGGTGAGCACCTTACCACTCTCCCACATTTTTGCAGTGCCAGCAAAACAAGCTCTTTCTCCTGTTTTTCCCCTCTTCTTCCTCCCTTGATTCCCTATGCAAGGTCTGTTCCCACCTTATACCACCATTTTGCCATAGCAAGAACAGCCAAATACCTTAGCCTGGAGTCAGCAAAATATAACATAATGCCTACCCTGCTGACTGTCCTGAGCCAGCTGTCTCCTTGCATCTTCCTTGGGGTAACAATTCTCAGCCATACATCTTTCCTCCACCAGACCAAGCACCACTCTTACTGGTGCTCACCCCTCCTCTTGAAACAGCCTTCAAAACCCTTATCAAAGGCTTCCCTCTATCAATCACCATCATGACCCCTATTCATGCAGCCTTAAAATGACAAAGCCTGAATCCCTGCCAGCTCCGATAATGCAGATCCAAACGACTTTAAATCTCTCTTCTTTTCTCCCTGCATTTTCCATCCAGGGTGTTAAGACCCACAAAAGAAAACTCTGTCTCCCTGCATTTTTGTGTAATTTGCAGTGCCACCCACCAAATGGTAAAGTAGAAATAGTTAATCATACAGGCTTGGGATATGCATAAGCTGTACTAATAGATATATTTGAATTCAAAAGCAATCTGAGAGGCAGAAAATAATACCTTATTAGTATGCTACATGTGTGTGCAAAGCAGCAGCCTGTTCTCTAAAATATGTGAACAAATAGTAGAATCAAAGCCTTCAGCCTCTCCTGTAAGAACTCATTAAAATCAGTAATCTTTATCACTTTTCTCATTAGAACTATTAAATTCATTGATTTCCATATCACATCATTTTGGATCATTGTAAAAACATCAGACATAGTAAATCTGCATTTCTGTATGCTCACAACCATTCATATCTATTTCTGGGTCCAGCCTCAGGTATCAGCATTTCACTGTTTCCAAACACCTTGAAGTTTTTCAAACATTTAGCGAAATGTGTTGAACCTGGATCAGCATAGGAATCAAGCCCTCAAAATGAGCTGTTAGTTCATCTTCTGAATATGGACTGAAAGAAGGCAGCACAGGTTCATCTTCAACTTCATTACAGTTTTTTCCAAGAACAGATGTTTTCCTCAAATAAGCTTAATTTATGTGAACTCCTGTATCTGTCTTCAACATGCTTCTGGTTTGGAGGTTGTTTTCTCCTATTCTCTTTGCTCATTGTAAGAGCAATAGCCTGCACAGGACATTTCCAAGTGCATGTATGACTGAGAGCCCATTTTAAGGGGTCAGGAACGGAAGCTCTCCATAGAGGTATGTGACTATAACAGTAGAGCAGATGAACTATGGTAAGGCAGGATCATAAGTAAAAAAATAAAATAGACAAAAGCAGTATACCCAAGCAACTAAACCAAGTTTCATTATGACTACTTAATGTGCTCTTGTTGGTCAACTCAGTACATCCATCACATCCATCACATTTACATCTCAGCTACAGGGTATGGAAATGAATCTGCAGGATACAATTTGAAAAAGAAGTGATCATTTCTTTTTAAATTTTGATGCCTGAGGGGAAGAATAAATACTAGGCTATTTGTACTTAATGAGATGTTTTCATTGACATTGGGAGGCATAGGATTTCAATGTGTTCTCTTTTTCAGCTGAATTTCACCATGAAAAATGAATAAATGGATTGTGTCACCCACTGTCACAGCACACAGTGCAAACGAGGGGCATGACAATTAAAAAAAAGCATTAGGAGAGTGCTGCCTCTAGATATTCTTCACCCTCAACCAATTCTCTAATGTGCAAGCTGGTACGATGAAGCGCGCCATAGAGATGGTGTCTCCACAAGCAAGGGGTTGCTCTTGCATTAACTCTTCATGGTTAATCAGGTCTCAGACAGCAAACCCAGGAGAGCTGAAGGTTGCTCCCATGGGCCTCCACATTTGTTGCACTTGCATTTGTACCTAAATAAGTAAAACAAAACAAAGCAAGTCCCCTCAGGCATATTCCAATCTCTTAGCCAAATCCAGTTGTACTTGGGCTGTTCATCATCTGATCTCCCAGGATCTTTAACATGAGTCAGGCCAAGCAACCTCTACCGACCAGGATGGCTGAAAGACACATGTGTCACTAGGCTGCTGTGCAGCATCTCCAGGGCTCGCAGGAGGACACGACGGACCCAGTTCCATTTCAGATGCGTTGTGCACAGAAGACAGACACATCACTAACACTGTAGCCCGACACTGCCTTTGCAAGCCCAGTCTTTCAACCTAATGTTGTCTGGAACAGCCAGGAGTTTGTATCCGTGTTGTGTCCCACACACTAGCTGCCTCAGGGGTATCAGAGCAAAAACATAAAAACAGAAAGGCAAAATATCTGTAACAAACACCTTTATTTCTGTAATCACAAAAGCTGTAGCGAATTCGGAGCTCTAGACAGTGAACCTTCCAGCTGATCCTTATTTCCTGGGAACAAGGTGGAGCTTCAGCAAAGCATGCAACACACTACATGAAAGGCAGAGCCACACTCTAGATGGATAATATGAAGCACAAGCTTCTGCTCAGTTTTCCGGAATCAAAACATCCATTCCTTTCTCCATATCCTTTTTGTAAGGACAAATCATGCCTGTAGCAATTGTGTTTTCATTAATTAACACTGAATCTGTCTTTCAGGGTTAACGGGGGAAAAAAAAAAACCACACATATTCATTTTAAAAATTATGATGAAAAAAACACTGCTTTTCTGCAGGAGATTTAAACCTTGCCTAATCACGTGCAAATCTCTAACATTTACATAATGCTTGACTTAACACTTTTTAAATTATTCACACAATTAAAAATTTTATTCTTTCTATGCTGAGTCCTCTGCATCACCTTTGGAGAGTATTCCACAAAGCATGAGTGTGTGTATGTATATTTTAAACATACTTGCATAAAACCTGTAGTGCAAAACACGAAACACTCAAAACTTATTCATGTACATATGGGTTTTTAGAGTTGAACTGCATAAAATCCCAGGAGAAATGCAAAACACTGAAGACTTGCTTACTATTTTTGCATTAGTACAGCTTCCAGGAAGATGCAATATTTCCCATCAGTATTTTTCAGTTGAATCTTTATTGGCAACATTATTATTTTGCTGACATTGTATATTGGTTATCACCTGTCTATGGAGGTTTCCATTCTGGGTTTGTGATTTTTAATATTAAAGATTGAAATTGTAGGTTTCCACCTGCCAGATCTACCATGGAAATTATTTGACACTTCGAGGTTCTTCTGTCTCCAGGTTTACAGCACAGGCAGCTTCACCCGAGAATTTAGGATCACCTAAAAAAAAAAAATAAAATATATATATATACACATATATATATATATATTAGTGAAAACTATTGCTGCTGGGGGAGCTCACTGGGTAACCGACACACTAGTTCAGAGTATTGGCCATAACTAGACCTGGAAACAATTACATTAATATTTCAGTTCTGAACTATGTCTGTTCCTCTAATCCTCTCTGTTGCAACTCTATTTGCTGCTTAGCGATATCATGTTTAATACCCAATTCCTAATTAGTGTTATCAAGCACCTCTCTCTCAATTTCATTATGCAGAACTGGATGAAATGTTAGGTCAAGTGTAACCCCCAGGGGAGCTTATATTACAGTTCGCCTCCCGGTTCCTAGCTGCACTCTTGATGTTCCACCTCGAGCAATGGCAGATTCCTTGTAAGGGCTGAAATTGTTCAGCTGGGCCCCCAGGGCACCTAGAAACACAGCAGACATCACAAAACAACTGTCAGCACCCTGACTTCAGGAGGTATTTAGCAATGACGGTGCAGCTGATAAAAGTGACTAGTCAGCCTATTAGCCAATAAATGCCACCTGGGTTAGCTGGAAAGGAAAGTTTGGCTAAAAAAAAAAAAAAAAAAAAAAAACACAAATCATCCTTCACTTAGCATTCTTCCCATTCTTTCCATCCTCTTTCTTGACAAACACCTTGAAATTTAAAAAAAAAAAAAAAATTTGAAGTTCCCATTTCTGCTTCAACTTACATAAGCAAAAACTGGTAGTTCGTGTCCACAGCAAATTATGTGCATGAAATATGTGACAACTTTATGTATTTACACGGCTTGGAGGAGGCATTCAGATCATCAGGAGCCTTAACCACATGGTTTTTAATGTGCAGTTCTAATTCTCATGGATATGATGAAAAGTGTTTTACTGCTGGCTGAGCAGTAATGGATGTGGAGCTGTTAGCTGCAGTCCACAGGCAGCCTGAAATGGTGAAATAGTGTGCACTTAATTTTGCTCATTTGGTTTTAGCAAAACCAGATTTACTTACAACTGGTGCCAGCACAAGTAACCTGGAGGTTGAGCGCTCTGGGAGAAAGGAGTATGAGTGGTCAGTGAAACCCTCAGAGAAGGGGAAATTTCAAAAGAAGCAGATAGAGAACTGAAAAGAAACAGGCAGGAAAAACAAATTAAAAAAATAATAATAATAAGTTGGAGAAACAATGGCGATAAAAGGCAGTGACAGAATAAGCACCAAAAGGGAGTGTCTTGAACAAACATCCACAAGTCTTGTTGCTAGGTAAATCTGGTGCTGCTGGGGTCCTCCCTGGAAAGATCTCATTAATATCAGTGAACTGAAAGATGTCAGCATTCCTAATTTAGATCTCAACACTCAAATAAAGATTTGGGTAGTGGATTCTCTCCTGGAACAAGAGCAATCCTGAAGCCATTCTGTTAGTCCTGGAAACACTCAGGAGCTGCATGGCCATTATATTTAAAAACAATAGAGGAGGAAATGGTTTTCAGGGAGGAAAGTTAACATTAGCTAATTTGATATTTTACTGTGGACTTTCACCTCGAAGTTTTGCAAGTAATAGCAGTCTGGTGGAATGTCAGCACAGGAGCTAAAGGATGACAACTCTGAGTATGTACAGAAAAACAGGATCTTCTAAGGCTGGCGGGAGAGTTGCTACCAGCAGGGACAGAGTCTAAGGAAGCAAAAGGCTAAAAAGGTAGAAGGAGTGAAGACTAGAAAATCTGAGCAGCAACATCTCTTCCACAAACCAGGAATATGACCCTCAGATACAGCTCTGCACCTCAGGTACATCCCAGCTCCATAAGGACCTGAAAGAGGACCCACGTTGCTCCAAGCTGTCTGCCTCTCCTCCTACACCCTCCTGCCTACCACGAGAAAAGCTGAGAGTGCATCGTGCACCAACAGGGCTCGGTCTGGATGACCAAGGGCTTGGGACCCCAGGATGTCCCACGCCACACCGCAACAGGCCACCGTTATAGATCAGTAGACCCATGACCAGGGAGAGGAAAGATCCAGCAGAACACAAGCAGAAAAAGGTGTCTCCCCATCTACTGCAGGGTGAAGGAAAAGCAAGAATGGGTACTGTGTTCTAAGCTGAATGCACAAACCAGTATCAGGGCTAACACTTGTTCAACCCACTGGTGCAAGCACCAGTCAGTATCCTGGCAGGCAGACCCTGAACCAGCCACACAGCCTGAACGGTTCTTGGCATTAACAAATGCACCAGCCGCAGAAAATCACAATAGTTCATTTTCATCGTTATAGATATTGTTACTAATGATTTCACATCACTTCAGCAGGGCCTTCGGTAGCTCCTAGCCTGGCAGAGCTTGAAGCAAGGCCAGCTCTGAGCAGACAATAGGCATATCCCCTAATTTTTAAGACTAACTACATAGTATAATTCTGTCATCACCAGCAACAAGGACTCTCCTAACAGGCAATCTTGGAGAGCCTGGGAGGGACTTCACATTAAAATATTCCCTGTCTTTACCACTGGCCAGAGCTTCATCAGTTTCCTGCAGGAAAGAAAACTGAAGAAAGAGCAAAACCCACCACTCCTGAGTGACTTGCAACAAGCACCAGTTTAAACTGTAATGTCAAATATACAAGTTTTTACCTGGAGCATATATTCAGAAGCTGCTGGTTAATTAATATTTAACAGGAATCTGAGGACATTAGAAGTATGCTGCACACTACAGTCTTATTTATAGTAAATAAAAGAGTCTAAATACCAACTAAAGTTAAATTCTGAGTTCATATACTTGCTTGTAATGGGACAGTTTTGCAATGCACCCGCATACCAAAGTACTGTAGCAATTTATGCCAGGCATGAGCAGAGCCCACAGCATAGGTGTGCTGCTTTCCATCACGCTGGAGTCGCTTCTTGGCTGGGTGAAGAACCCACCTGGAGGCTGTGCACTGCTGGAGCAAAGCTCTCTCCTGTGCCCAGTCAGCTCACCTGGCTCGGGTACCCTGATGGTGTTTAGCAATCAAAATTGCAGACAAATCCGGAAGGATTAGTGGCTGGAGAGCAGGAGCTGAACTGAGAAACTTGTTCCTCCTGCCAAATAAATGTAGCAAATGAGTCCTGGGGAATAGAAGTGGAGGTGCCATGCAAAAGCAATGCATATCACTGTCTCCTCAAATGAGGCCCCCAAAGTACTGACTGTACCAATTAAATTAAATCGACTTCATAGCCAATATCACACTATTGCACAATCATCTGTAGACAGTGTTATTTAAATTAAGAGCATTTTCTCTCAGTTTAGATTAATTCAATTAAGAGTATTTTTAAAATTAATATAAACCATTGCTGAGGTGAAATGAGAAATCTGACAGCACACCATCAGCTGATTTCATGCAAGCCTTGAAAAAGCAACTTCTCAGCAAGATACATAAAGTTACAAGCAAGGTTTTTGTTTCTTGTGAGAAGATTTATTATGACCACCATTATTTCTGAAATTAATTTCTAAAACATTGTAAGACTTGACTTTACCATGCCTGGCTTTTTGCTTGCGTGCTGCAAAGCAGTTTGTCGAAATACTGAAAAGTTTTTTGCTGATAAAAGATACAGAGAACCTATGTCCTCTTAAGCTTGGACCATTAAATAGTCATTGAAGATCTACCACCTTCCAAGCACAGGTTTTTTTAATTAACTTATGAATTAGTATGACAAATCATTAGATAGCATTTTTAAAACTTATAGGATAATTTATTATCATTATTATTATAGGAGAAAGAAGTTCTTGAACAGTGAAGCCAGAGAGGGTGTTGATAGGTGAGGACCATCCATCAGAAGCAGGACCATTCAGAATTAGCATGAAAGTGTGCACTCAAACCAACACAGATTTACTGCAAAAAGTGAAAGCATACAGCCATTTGAGTTAAATTGCTTACTGGGAACATCTATTGGACTTTCCCTGTAGTGGGGGTTTATTGTCACCTCATCTAAGGCAAGGAATATTGGAATATTTGCCAGTACAGTAATCTCCTATATATAGATGGTAAAGGAGGGGGTGAGGAGGGGATAAAGGGAGGAAACAAGGGAGAGGAGAAATTACATCATATGATGTTTATAGACATGACAGCATAGGTATATTTCTGTTGGAAAATCACTTTAGCTAACCTCATTTGATTTATTCATATACCTGGTATTACATAAATAATAACACCAAATATAAATTTTTGCTGTTAGAACCTTATAAAGCTTATAAAGAGTCCAGCTATATTACAAAGCTGTGAACAATGAAATTACTGCTGCTCAGCTAGAGGTTATCTGAGATATAATGAACAGTTTTGCACATATCCTCAATCCAGTTTAGTATGAAGTGCAGTGGGTTGGATTATTCCAACTCAGTTAGCTTGAGACAGCACTGATAGTGAGGCAGAAATCATCACCTCCTCACCCTGAACAGCTTCAACAAACAACTTGCAATCTGAGAGCAAGCTAAGAAGTCACAGCTTCTGCCTGAAAACCTTTTGAACCACTTCCAGTCAGGATTTTGCATTTGTTTAATGATACCAGATGAAGGCTGGGTAGTAAAGCTCTTCCACTACACTATGTGTCTTCTAGAGTAGTCTATGGCCATGACCCAAGAAGATACATCCTAGAGCTCCACTTGCATCACTTTGTCAGGATCTATGGTCACTTCTCCATCTCTCTTACGAACAGGCAGAAATAGCAGCCCCCAAGCCACAGATCAGCAAAGATTCAGTCCTGCCTCTGAGACCTTCTCAGATCTCAGCACCGTGGCTTTAGAACTTCTTTGAAGCCACACTGGTATGATTTTTGTGAGCAGCTCCAGCCTCTTAAACTATCCTCTGTGGAGTCTTCCTCACCTAGAAAAGCTGATAATGTCCTTATTTCAGCTGAGTGTTTATTAGCTTTCTAGAAGAAATTCATGGAGCAGGCAGAGAAGAGCAGAAGAAAGGATGTTTATTGAGAAGATACAATGTTCTTCTCTGGTAGTGTGGACAGATTGGCACATCATAACATTGAGGAATAATAAATGCATCTCTAGCACTTTTACTAGCTACTTGATCAATAGGTTCAACATACCAATGTATTTGAAAAGTAACAACAAATCCAGATATACAGCTTGTATACATCAGGATAAGGGCAATGAAGGAAACCTCTTTAAAACTACATGATAAAAAATTTGACTGAAAACTGAGAGCTGAAAAGCTCAGAGCTGGGTTACTATTTCTGACTTTTGCTGCAGAAAAGCAAAATCTCAAATTAAAAATCATATTTTTTTTCATCAAAAACACCAGCAAAGCAAAACTTGAAACTGTGATTTGAGTGACTCACATTGCCCTTGCTGTAGGCCAAGCTCTGTGGTCCAACTGCGTGTCCTGTCATACCTGAGGGCATCATTCCCCCTCACTCATGTGAAAATCATGGCTTCTGGGAAACCTGGCTTACAGGGCAGAATAGGAGCATGAGGAAAATAAATTACAGCTTTCCTAAGGATTTGGCACAGCACTACCAAAGCCTAAGGCACAGGTTTTGGGTGGACTACCTCTGTTTTCAAAGAAAATAAGCATCTATTTCTGCCAAAATACCATTGAAGTTTGAGTGATTATTTTATTACATCTCAATGACTGAAAATGTTGCCTCCTCAGATTTTGTGAATTACCCTCCTTGAACCATAGAAAACAATGATGGACTAATTTTTCTTCTTACATTAAAAAGGAGAAAATGTGGTGCTACACAACTTGACTAATTTTGCCAGACTTTCAAATCTGATAATAGCATTCTTCATAATTGATTTAGTCTTTCTCAATTCCATTTAAATTAGCTTTCTTCTTTAATTAAATCACAACATATTTTATGCCAGAAGAAAATTGGTCATTTTAAACTGCTGGTATAATTATGAAATTACACCACAATGCACAAGAGAATCCTGAGGTCTACAGCTATAAATAAGTTTAAGAGTTAATTTCATGCTTCTGTTTTCCTTACAATATTTACAGCATATTTGCATTGCTGATATGTTTTACGCTGCTATGTTTTATAATGTTTTGCAGTCAGTGCTCCAATTTTCAGCATACAATAATAGGAATTAAATATTTATGGTTGTGTATAACTTCAATTCTCTGCAGTCTTCAGAGTTCCTCTTAGAAGCCAGCACTGTCAGCTCAGAGCCTGCGCTGGCACCAGTGATGATTGCGCTGGCACTGCCTCTTGTTACAGCAAGGATTCTTCCTAACCCCAGCTCACACGTAATTTCAGTGCGTTTCATCCCATCTTCTTCACAGAAAAAAGTTATCAAAGACAAGAATGTTGCCCTACTTTTCAAGCCTGAAAAAGACACAGTCAGAGAGCAAAAATTTTGCTTTGATTTCTATGCATCTCGTGTATGCTTTGGAGGAGCAGGTTTGACTCTGTGGGGGACACTTGTAACTCATACCTCTGATCAGGCCAAGGCTTCATACTTCTCTTCACCTGGTAACAGGTCACATAAAACATGCAAGGAAGAGAAATACATGCACTCTCCGTGGCATTTGAGTCTCACTAGAGGCTGCAGGGGGGGTCCAAAGGAGCAGGTTTTCAGGGACAGTGTTTTTTCTTCCATGCAGAGCCACAACAGGACAGGACCACCAGAGTATCCAGCCTCACAGGAGAGCCAAAGCTACGCTGACACGCACAACAGTTGAGACAAGCCTTCGCCTACCTCTGTCTTGCTCTGTCCTGGATCTGGGTCTCATCCATAAAACTGATTCTGGCAATGTTCCTGAACTTCAAGTTCCTTTTCTAGCTAGGAGACAGAAAAGTCACTGAGGAATGTAGATGACAGGGGACAAGAAAATGGAGAGGGTAACTTCCAGGAGACACATAATCTAGCTACAGATCATTTCAAATCCAGGTCCCAGCAATCACAGATACCATGGAAGACCACTGCTTCCTTCCAGTCACCACAAGACACGAAGCACTGCCTTGAGATGCAGTCAGAACGAACGCCAGTGAATGGCACTGGCATTTGGGCTACTGGCCTTGCCCTGTTAGTGGCAGGTCATCCCACATATTTATTCTAGAAATGTAAAAATTAAATAAGAATCAAAAATCAAGTGCTATTAACATCTGTTTAAAATGTCTAGACTTTCTATTACTTTCTCTGTTCCTTTATCTGACCATCTGTTCTGCCTTAAAAACAGGAACTCAAGTTGCTGTTATCTCCACTGTACACTACTGAATGGACCTCATAAATCTGTAGGCCCCTCCCTGCAACTTTTGCCCTCTGCTATGTAAGTGATGTTATTTTATGAATTTATTTTAATGCTAATAGGATATGCTTACATTAGGCTTAATTTCCTTTCAACAGGGCCTCAAAAAGTGGAGCTTATTTACAGTCTTCAAAAGTACTTTTATTTCCATATAGCCTGAACCTTTCTAATAAGAATTCTTACAAGACAGGGGGGAACATGAATTATCTGTGCCTGTATTCACTCATGAACCTTTGAATATTCGTGCCCATTTCCTTCTTGCTTTCTCTCCTTGTTGGGTTTGTTGTTTTCTTCTCAACATAATCTGTTAGGGAACTGCGAAATCATTTACATCAATACATGTTGTCATTTTCAAACCTCAGTATAACCATCTGAAGAAAAAAAGAGGTCAAGAAAGCCAAATATTCCTGTACTATATGTACTCCTGTATATTGTTCCTAATATGATTTCCATTTTTATCTGTCAGAATCTAGGAAGGAACAGCAATGATTTCTTTTAAAAATGACAAAAGCTTAACGAACTATGGAACAAGATGTATGCCTCCAAAGACCTATTCACTCAAAATGCCCAGTGTATGTCAGTATGAGTAGAGTTACATACCTTCTCATCTGGACATTAAACTCTTCCCTGAGTGCCCTCTCTGAAAGAACATCCAGTCTGTAACTCAGACACTCATTAAATTGAAGGGAGGAAATCCTGTTTATAACTATGTGCATAGACACAGAAAATTATCCCTTGTGTGTAAATGCATGTGACAATTTCAGTTTTTTGTACCTGTGTGTTTGTACATACATGTTTGTGTTTATTTTCCATATAATTATAATTATATTAAGATATTATTAATGACTCACAACTAGAATGCTGCTGCCTATTCTGGTGGTAAATTATTTAAGAAATTTCCCAAGGGATGTTGTCACTGCAGTGGAATTGGACAAGCGGGATGGACAACTGCTATTGACAATCCCCTCTTCATACAGAGATGCATTGACATTATAAACCTTCGTATGTTTCCATGGAAGATTTCTACCTAAAGAGCATCAGCTCTTTACATGAAAACATAGAGAAAGCATTCAAATCATGTGAAGACTCATAGCACTGAAGTATCTGAAACTATTTTATGAAAATATTAAATATTCTAATGAGATAAGACTGTGTAGTAACTGAACTGGTTCAGAAGGTGCTTGATGTAGTCATGTATGCAAGGCAGCGTTCCACAACATCTATGTGAAGATCTCTGTCAATCCAAAATTAACTTGAGTTTTAACAAGGACTGCAAAATGAAAACAACTAATTAAAGGGAAAGGAAAAAAGTAGCGGCTTCTTAAATTTTAGATTCTACAGCTATGATCACAAACAAGTAGCGGAATTCAGTCACCGACCTTAGATTTCAAAACACTTAGAAGTCAATAGCTGAAGACAAAAGAAGTGAAGAAAATAGTTAACCGAGTCAATACATTACTGCTATACAGAAATACAACATACAAGAAATCACATTAGCAAGAACACATGGAGGAGGATGAGGAATGATGCATACAGACGCAGACAGAGACACAGACACAGAGTTCTTACTAGCAGCAAGAGCAGATCCAGGCAGAGCTGAGCCAAGCTGATCTGACTTTTATTAACAGGTTTGAATTTATAGGTTTACAGAAATGGGCCTGGACCAAGAGGTTAGACAGGATGTTTTTTCAAAAATTGTCATTCCAAACACACCACACTCATGTTGTGACTGTTTTCAGTCACATTCCCATGCATATCTTGTGGGCAGTATTCTGATGCACTCATTCACACGCCCGGGCCCAACATTCACACATCATACATACAGTTGCGGTTTTCCGGCCCAAGATGTCATTCTCACTGGCCTGGGCTATCACTCCTTACACTTATAAAAAACATACTTCTGTATAGCCTGTCCAAGGCCCTTTAGCTGGAATTGCACATCCTGCCGTTCCCACAGAGAAGACCTAGTGCTTTTCCTGAAAAATGTTATCAACTTCTCTATGGAAATCTTATTTGGAAGCACAATGGCTTTTAAGGCAAACTTTTCTCATATATTGATAGTTTGTGGATAATGATTTTCTTCATTAAGTCAGAGCTACAATCTATAGGACTAACAAAAGAATTCATGGTACTTCGTCCAATTTTCAACTGATTATTATCCACTCCAAGCAAAGCTGTAGTAAGCAAAAAATGAACTGACTCATTCAAAACCAGGACAAAATGCTTTTCTATCAAAACCTAAAATGTCCTTTTTTGGGAACACAGTGACAAATTTAAGCAAGAAACTTATTTATCCATGATCTACTCAGCATAGGACTTATTTCATATATTATTGTTTACTTGAAGTAAATAAATTTAAGAATTTCTAATACTCAAGTACTTTCTTACTGGGCTCTACTGGGCTTGTATCAAAAAAATCCTAATTTAGTTTGAGAGTCACAACTCTCTTTAAAAACTCGTGCAAGTCTGGCCTGTATCTTATATAGAAAGGACAACTTTGCTGTAATCATCTAGCATTATTAACATGAAGGAACTATTCAGGTTTAAAAAATGGCACTGATGTATATAGAGGGGTGGTTCTACAACAACTTTTGTAATTTCAGTAATAAGCAACTGTGCGTGAAACAAGAAGGCCCACTGCACCCCGGAATGGACACTGCGGTGACACTGTTAGGTTGGGTCAGGTTAATGTCAATACAGACCATGCACTTCACTGCAGGGATGGTGACCAGACCACTTGCTCTTCTGCAGTGTCACTTATAAAATTTAACATCTGGCCTTCTCTAACTTGCAGCCCCAATCACACCTCCAATGAGGCCAAGAGCAATACTTCTCACAGAGTTTGAGGTGACCTGTGCCATGGGCAAGAGAGATCTCCAGGATGGCCTGTGAGGCACGAGAGGCTCACATGCTCCTCTCAGCTTAGGGCTCTTTCTCCAGTACATCTCAAGAAGCTTTTGGTTTGAGGGTACCAAACCTGCCTACAGACTTCAGCAGGCTTGCAATGAGGAAGACCCTAAGCATTTGGGAGGGTATTCAGGGACGTATCCCTGTGTACTTTCTCTGATCTTCCTTTCTCGCTTGGGTATCTGCTCCTGGACAAAAGGCAGGATATCTGTTTAGGTGGTCCCTGGTCTGACACAGTATGTGTTTTCTTGCGTTAGGTAGGAGCACTGGTTATAATCTGACATCAGAATTCAGAAAAAGAATGAGGCAACATCAGTTTCCCTACATCTTTTTCTTCTTTTTTTTCTGATATTCCTAGAAGTGAAATAACTCACTGTTTTTAAGAAGTCAATAAAGACTGTCATGTCCTTGCAAGTAAATGAATGACATTTAGACTTTCCACTATACAAGTTTGAATATCTAATTGATTTTATGCTGGAGAATTTAGTTTAGGCAAGCAGTACCACTAAAGTCTCATGCATCAAAACAAGACAGACTTTCGTTTGAGATGTCCTGAAAAACAGAGTGAAACTGTGTGTCTAAACTCTTCAAGTACTCTTGGATTGCTTGACCCTGTATGAAGCACTCTGAGAGCTACTTCTGTCACCCAGGGAAGTGCAGCGCAGAGTGAGGCTATGGTTTCGTCAGCGTGGCCTCCTCTTTGCTATACAATTCTGTATGAATTATAAAAATTACCTCAGGAATGAAAATACAGATTAAAAACTGGGGCCAAGATGTTCTCAGAACAAGAACATTAACAACAGAGCATCAGCTAGCAAAGTTGACAAACTTTCTGTCATCCGAAAAAGGTAGTGCAGAGACTCCTCAGACAGAATCATAGAATCATTTTGGTTGGAAGAAACCCTCAGGATCATTGAGTCCAACCACAACCTAACTCTGGCACTAAAGCAAGTCCCTAAGAACCTCATCTACACGTCTTTAAAACACCTTCAGGAATGGTGACTCAACCACTTCCCTGGGCAGCCTATTCCAGTTCTTCAAAACTCCTTCCATTAAGAAATTTTTCCTACTATCCCATCTAAGCTTCCCCTGGTACAACTTGAGGACATTTCCTCTTGTCCTAGATAGCAAACTTCCAGGGGAAGTAAGGTGGACAGTGGCTGAAGAATTTGTTCAGACCTCGAGCACATCTGAACAGAACTGGCTCCAGCTGCACCGGTGACTCCAGAAGGCCATGGAGAACTACAGCTTCCAGCCCAGTACTCAACTGCAGCTCTCACTCATCCTGGGGAAGGAGCATCCAAGAGAGTTCTGCCCACTGAATGCTAAACCTAAATCCCACATTCGCAAACTGCAAAGAAGAAGTTGGACTGGATCCCAGTTTGTAGTAAACTTATGCTTAAACCTCTGTGAGGCAACCACAGGTAATCCATTGGGAAGAGAAATATCTACGCAGGTAATGTCTTCATTACTTGTTGGAAAGTAGCTTTGAAACTTGGATTTGAACCATCCTTCTGTTAGATGTTGGTGTGATCTAAAGGCAAAAAAAATCGAAAAGTAAATTGACTTATTATTACAAATTCTAATTTAACTGGAAATTGATAGACAACTTACTGACTTGTAGAGCCCAAATTCTGTTCCTGTGCATTCTCACAATGACAGTCCAGCTACTTTCTTTAACTGACCAGTCTACAGTTCAACTTAAGCATCTGATTTAATTCTGAATTTTCAGATTAATTTTATCTTTTCTTACTGATGTTCTGTCATTTGACTGGACTTTCTCAGCCAGCTTACTAAGGAGAGACTTTTACCCAAGTTTTAAATTATTACAGCGTTATTCCCTGGGACTATGTGCTGATAATGCTATGCAACTTCTGTAACCATTTTTTTTAGATACTAACAGAAGTAACAATTTTATCTGAAGAGCACAAATAAGTCTGAGGTGACCAACAAAAACAAAACAACATTTTATTAACTTAAATATTCTACAAAGTCAACACAATAACAATGGGTTGACTGAAAAACACATCAGTCAATAAAGCAACAATAATAATTTCAAATCACTCAGGGAAAAATATGTTTATCTGTGGCTGCTTTTAAGAGTGGAAACTAATTTACCCCAATTTCAGAGGGGAATAAATGACCTTTTGCCAGAGCCACCATAGCAAAATTGTATTCACTTTCTGACTTCTAACATGATGGCAAAACCCAGAATCCCATAAAGCCTGTGAGTTCAGAGTCCCATCAGAGATCAAGGAGAGGATTTTCTATATAAGCAATGTTAGTCCCTTTCAGAGGTATATATTTATAACAACTCTGATTTTATCAGGAAAAGAACACAGAGCAGGATGAATGAATGTGCTAGCTCAAATCCACAATAAGGTGTGCTTCTGCATTTTGAATGAATTGCAAGTGGCAGGTCAGTTTTACCAAACAAGAAGGGAGTCACAGGCGTTAAATCTCAGGAAAGCACAGGTTATTATTGCCAGATCAATACACGATAAATAACAGCGTATCCCACACAGACCATGTATCTTAAATCAGCCCTGGCAAACTATGTCTGTTGAAGCAGAGCTAAAAATGACATTGAAATTTTTCATGCAGCTTGTACTTCAGAGTGAATCCATTCAAGCTGAGGAGACATAAAGCAGGAGCGAATCCTCTCAGAGAAACTGCTCTTATCTAGCAGCAGCATTCCTGCTTTGCCAGGGCTGAGGGCATTTTTAATGCATCTAACCAGCAGTGTCACTCAGGCATCCCTTCCCACATATCTTGAGTCCTAATTTGACAAGTACGCGAGGCATAACATACAGAAGCGAAATCACGACAGCTTTATATCCCGTGCCCTGCTCATCTCCCCAGACAACTCCACTTGTGCTTTCAGTGACTAGTTTCCAAACTTTTCTGACAAATGAGTCACTACCCATCCACCCCAGTTTCTTTCGGCAGAAGGAAAAAAAAAAAAGCCTTGTGCAATTTCCAACATGCCGAGAGACAGCAACACAGCTGTGCAAATGGCCCTTGCTGGCAGGTTGCTGCGGAGGGAGAGCATGGCACCAGTGTACAGACCCACGCACCAGCCTCTCCCAGATCGCAGCGACTGCAGAGCACCCCCAGGGACCCCCACCTCAATCAGAGGGAAAGGGTTGGCTCCCCAGGACTCGCTGAGTCAGGTGTTTGGGTGCTGAGAAAGGCTCGCCCATCGTAAGTCAGGGGCTCACAGAGCTGGAGCTGCAGGAGAGTAGGCCTCAGCACCACAGCTCCCATTGCTGGGCACAAAATACTCTCAGAAAATGGCTGAGGGTCCCCGTTAACACAATACTGCTCCTGACAATTATCTCATGCATCGGAAGAGACAACTTTTAAATATTTTCCCTGAATATTTGAAGGAACCATCTCCTAAATACCACCTTCCCTTTCAACCTCTGAGTTTACCCATGTTACACCTGACTCCATAACCACCTCACCCTGCCTGACTCCAGTTTTCTGACCTTCATTCCCTCCCCGATTTGTCTTCTCTATTATCAGTGTGCTTCTGCTTAGTCTCATTTAAAAACTAAGTTTTCATGTCAGCTAATTAAAGTATCTTGATCTAAGCTTGTTCTATTGAAAAAGAAGCAAATGGCATTAAGCACACTTGCAATTTCTTGCGCAAAGTATAATCTGAACTGAAATACACCTCCAAGGATTTCAAAGCCACTGCAGTTCCTTATCGTATTATATCGATAGTAGCCCTATCAGCTAATTAAACATTTTACCCTCCTTGAAAATGTGTGCCCCGTTTATTTGCTTTGTTTTCTCAGACACAAAGTTCTGATTTTGCTAGTAGCATCTGATTTTTTCTGGAAGACATCTCCTCCAGACAGACATTCTGGAAACAGCAGCAATAATTTCTGACCTATTATGGGCAAATCAGCAGTACTAAATGATCTTCAAAACACTTCTGTGCACGGTGCAAAATGTATATAAGCTGCTACAGCCAGTTATTGACAAAATTATCTACCTTCTGGTGCCATTACACAGAACAGCCTAATAAGCATAATTACAGTAATTATGCAGAGTACAGCACAAACAAAAACAAAATTATATGCTGCTTCACATTGGCACTCTGTCAGCCAAATTCATTTTCACATTTACAGCATTGCAAATATGGACAACATTATTAAAGTAGAATTTTAACATAATTATGAGTACCAACTCCACATTAAATTGGTGGTTTCCATCTTCAGTATGTTGTAGGTAGCTGCTGTGATGTCATTTTGGTGGTACACTAAACCACCTGAAGTCTAACAACATGTAAGACTATCTCTGCTTTTCTTTCAACGGTATCACTGGAAGTTAAATATTACAGCATCTGTAATCACCTGCTGCCTTCAAGCTGGCAGCCCTTGCTTTACATAGCACAAGGAGCTGGTAGGAATTACCAAAGAAGAAATCTTGACTTTGGGAGCAAACAAGACCAAAATCACGTCTTCAGGTAATTCTGAAAAGAATTTATGCTCTCTGAGCGAGTAACAACCTGCATGAGCACAACTGTTTCCAGAACCTACATCCCTCTACACCCTCTGATAAAATTTCAAGCTACTGTTATTTTAAGCATGTGGTTATACAAAAGGAGAATCCCTGTTGGGACACAAGACTGCTCCAGCTTTGGGGCTGCCACTTTGGCCAGTGGTTTGCTGCTGGGAGCCATACTGGACTTTTTCCTCCCGCCAGCCCCAACAGCTGGGCAAGGCTCCAGGGCAAGGACAAGAGGCAGCCAAGGTTTGCTGGCAAGGATTTTAGGGGATGGTGTTGAAGGTACCTGCCAAAGACTCATAAGGCCCCAGCAATAAGACATTGCTGTGGCTGAAAGAGCATCCAGAACCTGTCTAGAAAAGCAGTAAGTGGTTATAGTGCTGGCATGGGACTGTAAGTGGCGAGTTATTCCCAGCGCAAAATACCTGCACTTGGAAACTCAGTAGCTGGAAGAGGAAGGATGGCCCAGTTTAAAGCCTCCAAGAAAAGAAGCTTAATACCAGCAGCAACTATAGGAGTCTGTTTCACCTAGCTATTTGGATACCCGCTCTTTTGATACTTGGGAGCAGGAAAGGGGAGAAAGAAGGATCATTGCAAGCAAGCTGCTGAGGAAAGCAAAACTCTGAATATTTTGTTAAAGGACTGAATTAGAAGAAAATTCTTCTACATTGACGTGTTAATGATGTCCTTCTTCAGCTCAGAGCAGATACCCTGGCAGACATTAAAACCAAGACCACCAGGAAACATAGAGCAAGAAAGGGTCAGCAAAGATTGCAAATGTGAGAGGAAACCCATGAAGCCCTGCCATGGGTCAGCAGGTCAGCAGAGACAGGGCAAGGTTCAGACATGCCCAGACAAATCAAGCAGGGGAGGGACACTGACCTGTCCTTGAAGGTCCCCAGGTATGAAGAACCACATGAGCAGAAAATCACTCTCTATTTCTAGACATACCTCCAGTCGTCTTTGGTTCTCTTTCTAAGAATGAAAGCTAAAATGCTAATATTTCTTAAGGAAACAAGGATCTTGGTGTCTGCACCCATGCCTGTTTGTCTTTTGTTTAGGTGTCTCTTCCCCGACCTTTCATGAGCCCATTAGCCAATTTTCATCTCATAAGACAGGCAAGAAGTCTCAAAGACATTAAGTTCCTACACGTTTCCGGAAAACAGGATGTGGGTGGAAGAGAAAGACCTCATTAATGCCGCCTGTGAGGGAAAGGCTGTCGAACAAACTCCCACCTCTTCAGAAATCAGATTGCACATGACAGAGAGAAAGTAAGCAGTTATGAATATCTCCAGTGTGGGCAAGACTTCACTTAGCACTCACACCTTAGTAGGCTGCAGAGTACTCAGACACAAAGCCCAGAGCCGCAGGAATCCAAATTTCCTCTTTCATCTGATTTTCAGTCTTACTATTTGGGATAATTCCACGTTTTTTAGTTTCACGACCTGAAATGAGAAGGGAGCCAGATGTGCTTGAGGTCTAAGTGTGCACATCTGTTAGCTCACATCAACTTCGTGTGGGAAGGAAACAGGCCTCAAGTAACACACAAAATTAGTCCTGTATTTTTAACTGTCCTGAGACTGGGAAATTGCCATCTGTTAATTGCTGATATTGATGACCATTGATAAAACCGATGGAGCCCTGGCTGTTGAGTGGACTGTCCTATACGGGCAGGGCAACAGCTTACAGGAAAGGAAAGGAGAGGCAGCATTTGGTTACCATAAAACAACTTACAACTACGACGAAAGCTTTATAATCAGAGTTGTGGTTGTGGTTCACATATTAGATAAATATTCTGCTTCTGTGTGGAGATGTTATCCAGCTGAATAGATCAGTTTTGACTCTTTGACAAAACTATCTATTTAATCTAATTTAGAATCAAATAGCAGCCATTAACTTATTAACGTCTTCACTGTGAATATAATTTGTTTTTATATGTTAGCATGTTGCTATCTATGTAGTCTCCGACTGGATCTCCACCAGGTGCAGAAACTCAAGCCTTCACTTTTCCTGGCAGAAAATCTCCTACAACTC
The DNA here is from genome assembly GCF_037038585.1 of Patagioenas fasciata. NCBI lineage: Eukaryota > Metazoa > Chordata > Aves > Columbiformes > Columbidae > Patagioenas > Patagioenas fasciata. The sequence continues at coordinate 106,344,780 of NC_092520.1, read as the reverse complement.
CCCTAAAGTTCAAGCCTCAATTCTCACACTCTTACAGCACTCTGACTATGTGAAGGTCTTCAAGTTGCCACTTAGGAGCTATGGCAACCACTTGAAGAAAATGACCTGAAGCAGCTTTTCAAACATCTACTTTCTTTATCTCACATTTATTTTAATCCAAATTTCTAGAGAAACAAAATACAAAAAGATAAAAATATTTTAAGTAGGGTAGATGATATTTTAATTTAATTTCTTTGATCACAAGGTTTTCAAAAACGTGTCCATTTCAAAAGAAAAATTTCCACTGTAGATACTTGGAAAATAAAATGCTTTACATTGAACATTTTCAGCTTCTGTCTTAGAGTAATGACATTTGATTTCTGCATCTGATTTATTTTGTGGGAGTGTTCTGTCCATTTTACTTTATCCCATGATGTTGTTAGAATGAATTGATTTTATGCTTAGATCAAGCCACCATCCTAATAGGTTCGTTTATCCTTTCGGCCACGCTCCAGAACACGGTGCCAAAATTGCTGAGTCAGTGCAACACCTATCAGCTTCCAAAAACCAACGCAGCCACAACAGTCCAGCACTGCACCTGGGCCAGGTGAGGTGAAACACGCTAACATGGTGCTCACACTGCTCTCACAGTTCCCAGTCTGCAGCAAATGCGAGAATCGCCAACAACTGTCTCGGGCATTTCTGCATTTGCAGAACAGAACAGAGAGGTGTTTCTTTTAGAGTAAGGAAAAAAATATTAAAAATATTAAAAAAAAAAAACAACACACACATAAAAAGAAAAAAAAAAAAAAACCACAATACACAGCACTGTGTTTGGACTAGGTGAAATTAGCTCTCTGCTGACCCCTGTAGGCAATTGAGTCCAATACTGAAAGACTCAAAAACTGAAGTGTGAGAGTTTCACTCACACACCAGATGCCTAGTGCTACATGCCTGTCTATAGGCACCTGCATTTTCAGCCTTAAAGCTCCTCTGGCCCTTGAAGTTCAGACCCTGAGCATGCCCACACAGTGCTGAGCGGACAGGGACTAGCCCAAACCTGGCTTCCCAGCAGGGTCTGAAAACGCCGGCATTTGTCCATTCACGTGCCTCACTTCTGCCATTCGCAGGTGGTGCTAACAGGGTCACTTGAGGATCCATCAGCCCACAGGGGTCAGGGACACAGCAGACGCTGAGTACACCCAGGACAAAGGATGATCGCACAAGCACGCCAGTGGGAAGCCACCATCCTGCGTTACGTCCTGCACAAGACGGATTAGCCCAAGCTTCTTCCCTCCGCACCAAGCAGACAGTGACAGTCAGGATGATGCATCACTGAGAGACAATCACTGGACTTAATGCTGGCCAAGAAGGAATTTTCCTAATCAGCCTGATTAAGAGAGACTGGAAAGGTTTTTCTGCCTCCCTCGTAGTATCTTAAAAGATAAGGAAAGCTAGCATTAGTATTTACGACAGTCTGTCACAAGATGACTCCGCAATGCAAGTCACGTATGGCCAAGGGCCAATCTTTCACAGTTTGCATGGTGGCAGGCTGATAAATCTCAAGTCATGGTCAGTCCCTGGGAGAAAAGCTGTCTCAAAGTTGCATGGGACTTTGTTTTTCAGGAGAAGAGCAAAAAGCTGAGAATCTTGAGGACCTCAGTTTGATTCAGTAGGGGGAAACCCTTTTTGGATTCTTCTTCAGTTAGCCCTACAGGACACCTGGGTTCTGCTGGCTGCTCCTGTTCCCATGAGAAGGTCCTAACTACAGAGTAAAAACATGTTCTGGGTTCACGGAATCACTGATTGGTTGAGGATGGAAGGCAGATCATCTAGGCCAAGCCTATGCTCAGAGCAGGGTCAGCAAGAGGCAGTTGCTCAGGGCTGCGTCCCATTGGTTTTTCAATATCTCCAAAGACGGAGATTCCACAACCTCTCTGAAAAACATGTGCCAGTGTTGGATCACCCTAAAATATAATAAAATAAAATAAAATAAAATAAAATAAAATAAAATAAAATAAAATAAAATAAAATAAAATAAAATAAAATAAAATAAAATAAAATAAAATAAAATAAAATAAATTTTCTTATGTTTAAATGGAATTTCCTGTATTTGAGTTTGTGCTTCTCATCCTGTCATGGGGCATCAATGAGAAGAGTCTGGCTCCATCTTTTTTACATACCCTGTCAGGTATTTAGACACATTGATGAGGTCCAACTCTGAGCCTTCTCCGGGCTGAGCAGTCTCAGCTTTCTCAGGCTCTCCTGAGAGATGCTCCAGTCCCTTAATCATCTTCACAGTGCTTTGCTGGAGTCTCTCCAGTATGTCCATGTCTCCTCTTGCACTGAGGAGCCCAGAACTGGACTCAGCACTCCAGGTGTGTCTCACCAAGTACTGAGCAGAGGGGAAGGATCATCTCCCTCACCTTGCTGGCAATACTTTGTCTAATGCAGCCCAGGACACTACTAGCCTTCTTTGCCACAAGGGCACATTGCTGGTTCACATCCAACTTGATGTTTACCAGAACCCCCAGGTCTTTCATGCAAACTTGCTTTCCAGCCAGCAGGTGCTGGTGCCTGAGGTTATTCCTCCCCATGGGCAGGACTTGGCCTTTCCCTTTGCTAAATTTCATGAGGCTCCTGCCGGTCAATTTCTCCAACTTGTCAAAGGCTCTCAGAACAGCAGCACAACCAGCTGAAGTATCAACCACTCCTCTCAGTTTTGTAGTGTCTGCAAACTGACTACACTTGGGTACATATGTCTCCTTCTTGAAGCAGTTCCAATTGCATTAGTCAATCACCTGAAAGCACTATAAAAATTTCTTTCTGGATAGAATATCAGTATTTACCTGTCTTTTAGCAGAAAAGTAAGATTTTTGCCTAGGGGTACATTTTCCTATAAAGTTCAACATTAAAAGAAGCAGTGTTACTATAAAACCTGTACCAATATGTTTAATAAAAGATGCCATCTCTCCCTAAAATGTCACACCTCTTTTTAGACAAAATCGTTGCTACTAGTACTACTGCTATTGCTACTATAAAATTTCAGTCTTCCTATTTGGGTTTTAAGAGGAGATTTTACAGATTCTTTACCGATAGTTAAAAACCGCTGCCTCTTACCTCCGCATACTTGAATAGATTGCTTCATATATTCTGTTAAATTACTATTAATCACATTTATTACTTGAAGATTTAAGCCTTCATTTGAGAGACCCATATAGAAAGTAAGGAGGTACACACTGTTGGAGGGGCACATTGCTGAGCTGTCTACTTATTCCATTAACCAAAGTCTCAAAGGAGAGATCTCCACCAAAACAGGCTACGCTAGTTCTCACCAGGCAACGATCTCCCTCTAACGTCTGAAAAGCATTTCTTATTTAACAATGCCAGATAATTAAATAATCAGAGAAGCATATGCCTATAGAGAATCAAAGAAGTATATGCCTGTGGAGATTGTTCAGTCCCAGGCACAAATGTGAGAATGAGGTTTTTTCCTTTAATTAGTGTCAAAGCTCATTTCCTCCTTAACTCTTTATCTTACTGCTCATTTGAATTTCTCAGAAGCATTCGTTTTGACTCTAAGAAAAGCTGCGTTTCAAATACTTGCACCTTTGCTGATGCTCAGATTAGATCTCCCCGCAGAGCAAAGCGTTCCCCGGAACAGCTCTGCTTAGCAGGAGGTGGGGCTCAGTATTTGTGTGAATCAATCCAGACCGTTTCAGGGTCACTTTTAGCAAAGGAAAGCCTGCCTGTTAAGACCAGATAAGAGTGAGGTCATTGATTTATTTTTTTCCTCATTATCTGGCAAGGTTTCAGTTGAAGCCTAAACTCATTATCTCTGTGGAAATACAAACATAAGTTGGTCCCTTGAAGCAAGTTAATTTAGTTTGAAAACAGTTAGGGAGTTACCTTCTGAATTCAATTAGCTAATAACTCCTGACGGGTAAAGGCCAAGGCACCATGCTGGTTTAAGTTAAATGCAATTCCAGGTAACATCAGAGGAGCACTTTTCCCCTTCTGAATCACCGCTGCAGCTTCTGGCCACCACCTTCAAATTCTCCATCAATAACAGAGCAAATTTATGCCAGAAGGGAACACTTTTGGGGATGAGAACAGCAGCAGTACCTTTGAGCCACAGCTCCTTCAAAGTCTTCCCTTTGTGCAGGAAGGAAATTGGCAGGGGAAGACCTCGCCCCTTCCAACCACACCAGATAAAGCCCCTCTACTCACCTACATTAATCAGAATAATGTGTACATGAAAATCCAAATCCCTCCCTGTAGCAAAGTTGCACCCAAAACCAGGATCCATTTTCTATTTCCAGATGTAGAGAGGTTTCTTGCAAGGCCTCATGCCACAGGAGAGCCTGCATTTCTGAAGGACATAGGACACTTCTGGATCACTCGTGGGCCGCAGAGGTTGCTTCAGGCTGTGCTGGGAAAACATTTCCAGCTTAACAGCCATGTTAGAAAATAACACTATGATAGAAACACTGACAAGCTTGATCACAATACAATAACTGTTGGTATCACTCTAATGAAAGGGAAGTAAACGGTGCAAGGGCGGCACATTGTAATTGTTCTCTCTAGGAAATGCCGGGCTCTGAACTACCCCAGGCAATCACCAGCTACAAGCAGCTCCCTCTTAGAGAAACAATTTCTCATGTTACAACGTGAAAGCAAATTTCTTGCCAGTTTTAGCTCAAGTCATTAGCTGGATTGTAATTCTTGTGGGTTTTTTTTCCAAACTGATTTCCACCTTAATTTGATTTTGAGCACCTGATTAAATTTACCCTCCCTGAAGAAACAGGCATTCAATTTAACTCCAGATCAACATTATCAATGTAGCAAAATACAGGTCTCGTGGTTGTACTTTTAGCTATAGAGTAATTTTTACACTATTTTACAGCAGCATGCTCTAACCAGTGACAGTATATTGGTTTGCTCCTGCACACCTGTGTTATACACAAGCCCAGAAAACAGTTAGAACAATAAATTGTGCAACGCAAAAGGTGGTGCAGTAACTCCTCAGAGAACTACAAAACATTGAATTACAATATGAGGAAAGCCATATATCACGCATTGCTCAACACAGGTTACCTTTCCCAAGTGACTCTTTTCATCTCACCAAGACGCACCACAGCATAACGTGCAAGGTGCAGCACCATTATTCATTTTATTTACTCGTCCCACAAGGACCTGAATTCAATACCCAAAAGCATGGGTGTCTCTTTGGTTCATTACAATAGTCCTCAGGGCTCTCTCCTCCTCAGGTGGCTGGATCAGTGAAACGTTCTGGATAATTTCTCTTCTGAGACTCCAAGTGGACACCCCGGCTAGGTCTAAATTCTTTAAGTAGAGATCAAGCCTCAAGACCCTGTGCATCTCTGGGGTATTTTATGTGTCTTTCTCCCAGACTGATTCTTCATAAAAACATTATGCAGAAGAATTATATCAAATCAGATCAAAGGTCCACTTCGTGCAGTATCCCTCCACTGGCAGGAGTCAGCAGTAGATACCAAGGGAAACAACTTTTAAAAGGAGTAACCACACAGGCATTTTCTCTGCCGTGTCCTCCCCACAGCCAGCAGCCTGCCACGCAGGCAGTTCTGCAGGCAGGAATGTCATCTTGCTGTCTAATAACCCCTGGCAGATTTATTTTTTTTTCCCATTAATTTGTCGGGTCAGTTTTGAGCCCGTCTAACCTCTTGATGCCCGACAGATATTGTGAGCCTGGCTGCAGCTTAATCACACACCACAAGGACCAAGTTTTTTGCTGTTGTTTGCTTAAGCCACTACCCAGTAATTCCACCTGATGTGCCTTGTTATTGTTCTGGGAGAAACGCAAATAATCATTTGCTACTTATTTTCTCCATGCCACTCATGATTTTAAACACCACTATCGCATGCCTTTCTACCTTCTCTTTTTCCATCTAAGGAGTCTGTTTAATCAATCTCAATTCAGAAGCCATTCTGTATTTCTGAAAACACTTGTCAGGTTTCTCTGTCCCTTTCAGGCTCTGCTGTAGCTTTTCTTAGACAGGAATACCAGAACAGCATGCAGTAATCAAGAGGTGAATGCACGGATTATTTTGTTTTCTGTGTCTTCCCTAGCAATTTCTGACAATCTATTTGCTTCCTTGAGCATTGCTCTCCCTTGTGCCAGCATTTCTTAGGATTACTGACAGCTACTCTGAGCACTCTTACCTGAGTGGTAAGAGGTAGTTTAAAGCCCATCTTCAGCATCATACAGTCAGGTTTGTTTTTTCCCATGTGCATTATTTTGTGCTTATTGGCACCGAATGTGGGCTGCCATTTTACTGCAGTGCCACTCAGTATTGTGAGATTCTTCCACATTTTTAAAAGTAGATTTTTATTTTTCCTGTCCTGAATAACTCGGTTTAAGAAACATTCAGCACATTACTATTTAACACATTTTCCAGGCCACTTATGAATATGCCAGACATCACAGATCTTAGCACAGATCCCTGTGGGATTCCACTTGTTATCTCCTACTGAAATATCTGTCTATTGCTACTTCTCACATCAGTTCCAGAGGGGATGTTTCCCTTCATCCTGCTACAGTTTTACTTCTTTAGTATCTTCCGACTGAGGAGCTTACCAAAAGCTTTCTGAAAACCTAAGCACACCGTATCAACCAAATCACCCTAATCCACATGCATGTCAGTGCTTCAGACAAACAGCAGCGGATTTCTTTCAGACACAATACCTCTTGACAAAAGACGCATTGACATCTTTCCAAAGTCTTTTATTAAAAATTGGTGTCAAATTGCCATTTTCCTTTTCTGCGGTCCTTTAGTGCAGTGAATTTGGGGGGAGGATGCGTGGGGGTGTTCCTGCTCTGAAAGTTGGCTGAATCAGAGTACGCTGGGGTTGCAATGACCTAAAGTCCCTCCAGCGCTAACCATGCAGACAAGGCACCACTTGCTCGTCTGACCGATGCTAAACACCCCTTCTTCTCCTGGGGATTCCCTGTTTGGTAGCTTCAACAACCAGCCACCCATGCTGGTTACAGCAGTAGTCTCCCTCCCTGTCACAACACTTTCCAAGCCTACCCAAAGGCACCCACCAACACTCCTATTTTTTTTTTCCTCAGGTGCTCAGTTCTGTTGCCTGTTCCCACTCCTTTAATGCCCTAAACACCCTCAGCAGAATAACTTTCCCCTCAGTAGCCAGGCCTCTCCTACAGTCAGGCTGCCCTGGCCTTGCCAACTCAGGCCCTTCCAGAGCTCACCTGGAGGGGCTGCAGATCTGGTTTTGCAGGGGTGAGGCCCCTGCTTTTCTCAGCCCCCACTCTGAGGAACATTACCTGACAAGCTGTCTTTTAAGAAGGGCTAACAACAGTGCAATTTACAATTCATATGGGCTGCCCAGTGCTGAAAATTTTGAACAGACACAACCCTGCTGGCCCTTCCCTTTACAATTCTAGGAGGTTAACCATCTTAGTGTTACAGCTACTCATCTAAAGCCTGGGACATTAATTAAATGAATGCCTGTGATGGAGTTCGTCTAGTAACATCCAGCTATTTGTCAACAGATCTCATAGTTACTCCAAATTGTTGGGGTTATTCCAAATAAAATTTAACTATGCAAGCATACTTAGTTCTTTCTAATTTTACTTATTTTTATGTTAATGGCCTTATTCTTATCTTATTCTTATCCCTTTTCAGATTTTTCATGTAAACGTGCAAGTTTCAGTGGCAACTTAGCTTTTCCAAGTATGTCACAAGTTCTTAGAGCTTTATACATACAATCAATGAAAAATCCACTGGGATCTTAGGCACTGCTTTGCATGTATGAGGTGCTATCTGTAAAATAATTCAATCAGAAAATTCATTACAAAATGTGAGAAATGGCCCAGAACCTCCAGTCTAGTGTATGCAGAAGTTTATGAAGTGGTGTAAAGGGAAAATTGTTTCCAGAAGGCATCAGACAGATAAGATAGCAAAGATAAAGACTTCCAGACAAAAGATATGAAAACAGACCACACAGTGATGCCCCAAAATTATGTCATTATAATTCAGGATATCAAGGCTTTGGTTAACAGGTAGATCTATATCCACTCATGGGAAGCAAGTCTGGGGATTAAAAATGTTCCTGTCTCTGAAAACAGATACTATGAAGTGTGTTAATATTAATGAAATATTCTCCGCTAAAGAGGTAAAACCTTCCAGTGGAAAAAAAATAATTAATTTGACTTTTCTCACCAACAAATGCATACGTCTGTGTGTGTACATGCACATAAAGACACAGTGCTCATGGAGCACTGCGAAAAAACACACTTTGAGCTTTGCTGTATTTTTAATATTGAAAAGTGAAAGAGATAAGGTGGCACTACTTTCCTATGGTGAAACATCTTCAAACATTTCATTTCAGACGAAATGTTTTTTCAACAGCACCATTTACGTCACTGGGGCTACAGTATGTATCACTAGGCAGTAGCTGGTATCATTTACTGCAAAATTAAGTATACCAAAAAAAATGTCCCTCTGCAGCACTCCAGACGCCAGAAGGACACATGTACGATGAACTTTTCACTACTTTGACTCGTAAAGGAAAATACAGCAGCCTTAGATCCCAAACCCAATCATATTAAGACAATCACTGCACAGAAGCAGAGTTTGAATTAGCCGTTTCCAACTAATTAAAACCTAACTGCCATAGCAATGTTTCCAGCTCTGCATGCTTCACTGATGCTTCGTTTTTTCCATTAATGTTCATTTAATTTCATATTTTAGCAATATTTGTGTCTCCTGTTACGTTGCTGATGCCCACACTCAGTTCAGCTTCCTCAGCTCTTTATTCCACGTTAATTCTCTCAGGCGCCTGAGTTCGACTTTTCAGAAATCACGTCCCTCCAAACCCAGGCCTGGCCCAGCTGTTTTGAGGTATTTTACCAGGGCAGCAGGGCCCACTGAGCAGAGCAAGAGCAGAGTAAAGCCAAACTGTTCCTCATGGTGCCTGCAATCCCCATTTGTCCGCCCAGCCTCCGAGAACAGCAAAGCCCTGACCCTACTCCATCATCTCCCAGCTGCAGTTGCCTGCTGGGGAAGGGAGGGTGGAAGGAGCTGCTCGGCTCTCCCCCAGCCAGCCCAAGGTGGGACAAGACTGCAGGCATAGTGGGGGCTTGGTGGTTGCACAGGTCCACATGCACTCTGCCATCACAGCTGGCTTGTGTGAGAGCCAAGACCAAATCTAACCCCTAGCAAAAGAAGGAGGCTTCTCCAGGCTCTTCTACCTTCAGCTACCCAAAGGATGGGCACTGTTGTTCAGGAGCATCACAATATTTGCTTATTTTCCAAAAATTCCTCCTTTGAAAGCCTCAAAATCACATGAAAACTCATCTTTCATTTATGAATAAAACAAACCACAGTTTTGGGCCTCCATGGGAGCCCAGGCACATGAACCCTACACACACACAAGGAACCAGACAGGTTTAAAGATCTCCAAATCTATTACTGTTCCCATGTCCCCACTTTTTATCATATGGATTGGGCAACACCACTCCAAAGCTCACAGCACGTGGCTCATCCTTTCCTTTCTCCCAGGCTTTGGGCTCTTATGTGCCACTGGCAGTGCAGCAAAGGGGAGTTTCAGTGCAGGGACTTCCCCCACTGGTCTGGCAAGAAGCAGATCACTGCTGCCTAGCAGACCTCGTGCTCATCACTTGTGGGAGCATCCCTGTCACCAACAGCAGGCTTTGCATCAGAACTGTTCAGGCCAGAAGCAAAATCTTTACAGCTTCTGAAAAACAGCCAGCACCTGTAGCTACAGACAGGGCAGACTTGCATTTTCTTTGAGTGGCTGCAGAAGGATTCAGCTTGTTTACTGACCAGGCTATACGTTCTGTGGTCTGGTGTGGAGAGTCTCTGGCTGTGTGCTGTGAACAAGCCAGGGCTTGATGCGGCTGTGCTACACGGAAGGATTTCCCTGAGACACCAGAGACAAAAGGAAAGTAAACAGGAGCCGCTCTGCTCTCGACCCAGGCTGCAGGAGGGGCGTTGCCGCTGCGCATGAACAGTCTGTGAACAGTGCCCTGCAGCCAATCACCATAGTGGGGGGGGATGAGTGACTGTGAGTGTAACCAATTGTAGCCTGCACTTGCCGCATGGCCTTTTGGTATAGAGTATATAAGGCTTGGAAAAACGTGGTCTCGGGGACATTGATATTCAGTGTTGTTTAAGAGTTCATTAAAGAGTACGGATGGTAAATTCACATTGAATTAGACTCCTTACTCTCGCCCGGCCCGCCCGTTCGATCAAAGAGCTTATGCCGGCGTCTGGATTCGTCGAATTTGCTACCGCCACATTTGGTAGCAGAGGATGGTTCGTTAGCAGAGCATAACGCTTCGGATCTACATATGGTAGCAGAAAGATGGATCGTTAGCAAAGCATATCGCTCCGGATCGAAATTACTGCGGTGAGCAGCGTTCATAAAAACGGATTACCAACAAGCTTGAACAACTTAAGAGTGTCAAATGTAGAGAAAAATAAGGAACAAATTGAGTTTCAAAAACCAGCTTGCCCTTCACAAACAATGCAATCAAAGGTGCCTATAGATTCTACTGACCAGCCGCAGCCCCGACATGGCAGATGGTCAGGGGTCATCAAAGATGCCATTCTAGAAGGTGATTGGTCTCCAGCAAAATTAGCCCTACCGGTAATTCAAAATATGAACACTCAGACAGCGGTATGGGAACCACACGATTGGAAAATTTTGCAGCAAGCAAAACAAACAATCACCAACTATGGTATACGTTCAGAAGCGACCAGACAAATACTGCATTGGATTTTTACCGCTGACTTATTGTGTCCCATGGACTGTCAAAATTTAATGCGCCTATTATTAACTCCAGCGCAATTCCTCCTGTGGGAATCAGCTTGGTATCAACGAGCGCAGCAAGAAACAGCAAAACACACCAGTCCAAATGACCCATTAACCAATGTGGTACCTGATGCCTATACAGGTCGTGGACAGTATGCTACCATAGAAGTTCAACTGCGATTTACAGCTGAAATTCACCGAAAAGCTGCACAACTTGCCCTAGATGCCTTCTTAACCTTACCGGGACCATTAGCTCCCTCATTCAGCGGAATACGCCAAGGCACCACAGAAGATTTCTCACATTTTATTGACCGGCTACATGAGGGAGTAATGCAAAATCCGGACTTATCAGAAGAAATGAAAAATCAAATGTTTCGGCTGTTAGCTTTTGATAATGCAAATTCAAAGACTAAACAAATATTAGCAACTCTGCCACCAGGATCATCAGTAGAACAAATGCTGACACGAGTAGCCAGATCAGAAGAACACCGAAGTGCAGAGGTGATGGCTGCCGCTTTCGAAGGGGTCATGCAGAGATCTCTCCGACAAGTTAGCCAGCAAGTCTCATCTACAATGCAACCAGTTGTAGCAGCAGTTCAGCGATCAACAAATAAATTCTGTAAATCATCATACAATTCCTGTCATCGCTGTGGAAGTAAAGAACACGTCCGAACGAACTGTACTGCAGCAGTTTGGTGTGACAGATGCCAGTCTAACACTCACGCTACAAAAATTTGCCGGAGATCGGGAAACGGTCAAGTGAGCGCGAACGGAGTGCGCGCGAGGACACAAAGAACATCTCCGAACCTGTATCCCAATCAGCGACCAACTGTGAACCAGGCTTCTTTCACCTCAACAAGCCAAGCACCGCAGGAAGCCTCGGAGTTGATGTGGAGACAGCAGTAGATATAACATTGACCAATACTGCAATTCATAGAATACCAACTAATGCTAAAGGACCTTTATTTAGACAAGATAGTCTCATTGGAGGCCTATTGATTGGCCGTTCTTCTGCTAGTATCAAAGGTCTTATAGTAATACCAGGTATAATTGATGCAGATTTCACAGGAACTGTTCAAATCCTGGCCTACACTCTGCATCCGCCAATTTTTATTCCTCCTGGGAGTAGAATAGCTCAGGTAGTAGCACTGGAAAACTGCCTACCAATGCTTCCAGGAGTCCCTCCAGCATCCTCAACAGAAAGGCGTGATAAAGGATTTGGATCGACAGGTCCTACAGTTTGCTTCACCTCATCAATGACTCAGCGTCCCATGTTACGTGTGCAACTATTTCAGTCTGATTCTACTGTTGTTGTAGAGGTAAATGCAATGCTTGATACTGGAGCTGATGTCTCCATCATTAGTCAATTCAAATGGCCACGAAATTGGAAACTTCAAAAATCAATCTCTTCCACTGTAGCTGGAGTAGGGGGTCAAACTACTCCAAATATAAGTGTTGATCCCATTTCAATTAGATTCCCTGAAGGTCAATGTGTTACCCTTAGGGTGTATGTAATGGAATTGCCAAGCAGCCTTGAGGCGCTTATTGGCCGTGACGTCTTGGGGCAACTTGGTGCCGTGTTAACTACTTCACCTTTTCCTTAGTGGTCACTGGAAAGCAGTTGCCCAACCCTCCATTGACCTGGCTAACAGATAGCCCAGTTTGGGTTGACCAGTGGCCATTAACAGAAGTGCGACTGCAAAAGGCACGTGAATTAGTAGAAGAGCAATTAGTTGCAGGCCATATCAAGCCTTCTACTAGTCCATGGAATACCCCAATTTTTGTAATACCAAAAAAGAGTGGAAAGTGGCGATTATTACATGACTTGCGAAAGGTAAATGATCAAATGCAAGCCATGGGTGCTTTGCAGCCTGGATTACCATCACCTGTAATGTTACCAGAAAATTGGCATATTCTAATTATAGATTTAAAGGATTGTTTCTTTACCATTCCTTTACATGAGCAAGATACACAGCGTTTTGCATTTACACTGCCTTCAGTAAACAAAGCGGAACCAGCTAAAAGGTATGAGTGGGTAGTGCTACCGCAAGGTATGAAAAATTCTCCTACACTGTGCCAAATGTATGTTGCATGGGCACTTCAACCTATTCGTGCATCATGGAAACAAACAATTATTTATCATTATATGGATGATATTCTGTTCTGTCAACAAGCTGAGTTCACAGAAAGTTCCATAGTCCAAATTACGATCAAACTCAAAGAAAAGGGGTTGGTTATAGCTCCAGAGAAAGTTCAAAAGTCTGCACCTTGGAAATACCTTGGTTGGTCCATTTGTGATGCACAGATTCGTCCACAAAAAATTGAATTACATACTGATTTACAAACATTAAATGATGTCCAACAATTGTTAGGGGACATACAATGGATTAGAAATTGCGTAGGCATTACTAACAATGATATAGCACCTCTTACTTCACTTCTAAAAGGAGGTGATCCAGCTAAGAAAATAAGCTTAGAGTCCGTGCATCTCAAATGTCTTTCTGATATTACACAAAAAGTACAGACAAATTGGTCTAGCCGAAGACTTTCTGATAGACCAATTTCCCTCCTTATTAGCAATCTAGAACATCCGTGTGCAATCATCTGCCAGTGGCAAAACAAAAACGGGGAATTCCCCATAGATGTTGCTACAGATTCTTCCTTTTGTGCCACTGTCAGATTGAAAACAGAAAATGATTTGCAATTATTAGAGTGGATTTTTCTCAGTGTCCAACCAAAATTCAGTATTCAAACGAGACCAGAAGCAATTGGAGAACTGATTCGAAAAGGAAGATCTCGAATATTAGAAATTAGCGGTCAGGAACCAGATGACATCAGTATTCCGATAAATGGAGCCGATTTAGAATGGTGGCTGAGACATTCGATGCCTATACAGAATGCATTATTAGGATTTATAGGCAAGGTACATTCACGACAACCAAAAGGTAAACTATGGCAATTCCTTAGAACAAATCAGTGGTTAGAGAGGAGCAAAGTAAAAGCAAAACCTGTTGAAGGCCTTACAGTATATACAGATGCAGGAAAACAAAGACACCAGGCAGCATGTGTCTGGCAAGAGAATAGTCAATGGAAACAGCATTTAATTGAAGGTTCAAAAGAGGATTCATTGCAGACTTTAGAGCTCACGGCAGTAATATGGGCCTTAAATAATTGGCTGAAATCTGCTTTAAATGTTGTCACAGATTCTTTGTATGTAGCAGGTGTAATACCCAGAATGGAAAATGCCCTGTTAAGACAATCGAATAATCCTCGATTAGGAAAATTGTTTGTACAATTGAGAGCTATTTTAAATCAAAGAAAAGAACCCTGTTGTGTGATTCACATCCGCAGTCATCAATGGAATCTTGGTCTAGGTGAAGGAAATCAAATTGCAGATAGTTTAGTAAGTTCAGTACAGCACATGCCTCCAACAGATAAATTCCAACAAGCGAGACAAAGTCATGAGAGCTTTCATCAGAATGCCAGAGGTCTCCAAAGACAATTCGATTTAACTTTAAATGAAGCAAGAAGTATTGTACAGGCATGTCCTCAGTGTGGAAGCCAGATGTTAGGTATAGGAATCGGTGTCAATCCTCGAGGTTTAAAAGCCTTAGAATTATGGCAAATGGATGTGACACATGTGCCAGAATTTGGAAGACTTAAATATGTGCATGTCACAATTGATACTTTTTCAAAAATGATATGGGCTACTGCTTTACCAGGAGAAAAAGCACTACATGTATGTAAACATCTTACAGCTTGTTTTGCTGTAATGGGTGTCCCAGAAAAGATTAAGACAGACAATGGCCCTGCCTATGTTAGCCAGAAAGTTAGAACTTTTCTAATGAAATGGGGAGTGAAACACGTTACAGGTATACCTCATTCCCCAACAGGCCAAGGAATCATCGAGAGAGCACATCAAATCATTAAAGGGTATTTGAGCAAACAGAAGCAGGAAGAGTTAGATTGTCAACAGCGTTTAGCAAAGGTGTTGTTTACCTTGAATTATTTATGTCTAACTGGAGATCATGAGGAGCCTCCTGTGATCATTCATCATTATCAGATCAGACTAGGAAGGAAAAACACTTTACCGGAATTCATGGTGAGATATCGTGATCCCACCACTGGATTGTGGAAGGGACCGGTACCTGTTATTTTTAATGGTAGAGGGTATATGTGTCTCTCCACAGATCAAGGTCCATTGTGGGTTCCAAGCCGAGCAGTAAAGCCGGAGTTGAAACAAACTCAACCAAGTCAACTCCCTGCAGCAGAACCCTCGGAGGTCACAGAGTGAGGTGTAACCTTTGCATTGATTTAGCTGTGACATGTATGCGTACTATAGTTATATAAGTAGATCTTTAAACACCACTAGCTCTTGAGTAAGTTTATCAACACCCAGCACATCGTTTGTTATAAGTTGAGTATCTTTAAACCAAAGTTCTTGGAATTTGTTTAATCAATCCATTGCGATATTTAAACGGCAATGGAATACCTCAGGTTTATTGCAAAGTGCACTGTTTATGTTGATTGTTGTTGTTATTTATATGTTATGTATAAGTTGTTTTTTATCACATATCAAAGAAGGATTAGTACACACAGCTAATCAATCCTGGCTTGTCCAAAAAGAAAAAAAAAAAGGAGGAATTGTGGAGAGTCTCTGGCTGTGTGCTGTGAACAAGCCAGGGCTTGATGCGGCTGTGCTACACGGAAGGATTTCCCTGAGACACCAGAGACAAAAGGAAAGTAAACAGGAGCCGCTCTGCTCTCGACCCAGGCTGCAGGAGGGGCGTTGCCGCTGCGCATGAACAGTCTGTGAACAGTGCCCTGCAGCCAATCACCATAGTGGGGGGGGATGAGTGACTGTGAGTGTAACCAATTGTAGCCTGCACTTGCCGCATGGCCTTTTGGTATAGAGTATATAAGGCTTGGAAAAACGTGGTCTCGGGGACATTGATATTCAGTGTTGTTTAAGAGTTCATTAAAGAGTACGGATGGTAAATTCACATTGAATTAGACTCCTTACTCTCGCCCGGCCCGCCCGTTCGATCAAAGAGCTTATGCCGGCGTCTGGATTCGTCGAATTTGCTACCGCCACAGTCTGGAGCCTTCTTGATTTGTTATTTTTCAAAAAAACACCCACCTAGCATAGAAACAGGTCTAGGTGACATGTCCCCTTGGTGAAGGAGGACATACCCTGAGTGACAATCTTTCCCCTCCTTCCCACAATAACAACCCTGCAGCAGCTCTCCTGCTGTTATCCGAGACACCCAGGAACACCAAGATGGGAACGGAAGCAGCATGGGATTATGATGAGCTACAAACCCTTAACAAATAATTTGATACTGCCACTGCCTGGTAAAGGAACCAAGCACAGAGCCTGTGGCACAGCCAAGCTCATTCAATATCGATACCAGCTTGCCACAGCTGTTTCTGGCGGTATCCAGGGTTTTCCAGTAAGTAAACTGACCTGACAGGTAATAAAAATGAAATCACAGAAGAGATGTTGTCAGGCATTTTTAATGAGGCGTTTTTTAAGTAATTATTCCTTGCTAAACAGTAAGAGGCTCCAGTCTGTTGGTAATGTGGCTGCAGACTCACCAGGACGAAAAGCATCATGTCAGCCCTCTGCATAACCACAGCAAGTGTTGGAAATGACCTTGAAGTCTGTTTTCCTACAGGATGATCAGGAGATATGGAACCTGAGTTTTCCTTTTTTTTTCCTTTTTTTTTTTTTGAAGTGCTGCTTGTTTCATTTCCATTAACAATACCATCTGGCAGAAATCTCTCTGAAATCAACACCCCAGTCTAAGAGAGGAACTCTGGCCCACAAACTATTCTGTGTTATCAGCTTTCTTAACTGGGAACTTCAGCTCACTCAGCCAACTTTTCATAACAACTATTTCAAAGCGTAGGCTTGAGGAATAATTTCATGTAGCTTTGCAGCAGGTCAACATGTTATTTTACTTATCTCAGCAACAGTTACCATCTTCAAAATCTTGGAAAAAAATCTTATCTTAAAATCTTGTCTTAAAATATTTTTTTAAAAACTGGGCGTATTATTTAGCAGGGCTTCCCACCCAGTGAACAGCAGAAATGGAGACGACACAAATTTTGACACGTCTGCAGCTTCAGAGCATCTCGGACCTGCCTGTCCCCACGCTCAGAAACAGGCTTTGCTGCCTGGAGCAGCACGGGGTGCACCAGAGCTGTGCACGGGCTCAGCAGTACGATGCAGAACAGCTATTTAATTTTCAAATCATCCGACTGCACGAACAAACCTGTTGTCTTATTTACCACTTTAGACGCAATACTGAAAAAAACCTGTCATGTTATTTTGGCTTTTACTCCTTTATTGTAATTTAAGTGCATAAGTTGCATATCGTGCTTTGTTTTAGGCCTCCAGAGGAGCAGTTACAAGTAAATCAGCTGCACCCAACAGTAGCAAGTATAGTATCTTCTGAACATTTTCCTCTATTTTTTGTTCTGCAATGGTGACTGAGATTGCAGGGTATAAACATACAAATGCTTTGCACATAGGTAGGATACTTTCAGTGCACTATCTTCAATACATGTAGTATCTTGAAAATCCTGTGTTTTCACTTAAGAGTTTATAAACTTACAAGCCTTTCTAAACTTCTAAGAATGATGTCTTTCTCAAGAAAAAGTAAGCACATAGTAATAAATAAAACTCCTAGCTGGAAAATATGGGGGTTTTTTCCCCCCTTTAATTATGGGAAAACAACAGAACTCGATTTCAAGTTTAGATGCGGTAGATCAAATATTGGCTCTTGCACAAAGGCATGGTTTCCCAAGGCCCCTTGGAAAGCTGATGATCCAAACAGAGAAGAAGCTTTGACACAAACAGGGGTTATGTTGGTACTGACCTAAATTAACATACAGTTCACTACCAACACAATTTATACACTAAATTATACTAGAAGAGCTAACTGAAGGAGATTCAACATATAAACTTATGGTCTGGGGAACACAAATATTAGATCTATTTCAGATCCGATGACTAAGAAATTTTGCTTTGCAAGGAAACCTCTAGGTCCTTGTTCTCTGAAATGCAAGCAAAATTGAATTGGAATGGATGCTACCATAAAAAATGTAAAGTCTTCATTTATTTACAGCAATTCTAAATGGAGTATGGAGATTTCTGAAGCAGCGGAGAAGAACAAGGGCCTGTGCACTCCACTCATCTTAGTCAAACCAGAGACGGTAGCTTTCTGAACTGCTATTTAAACTCCCAGAAAAATGTGTGTAGCTAGCAAAAAAGGAAGCAGAAATGAAAATCCAATATTTATTTCAGTACTCCACAGTGATCAGGTTAAAACCTAACTTCTGTTACAAATTGCTACCTCTTTCACCACAAGTTTTATGGTTGTTTTTTCTTATTTTGTCCTCTTTTTTTAAGAGACTACTTCAGTATCCCCAGCATCTTCACTCTCCGAGGCATAATAGAGAAAGTTTCTTACTGAAAAAATATACAAGGTTGACTACCTTTATTGTTGTAAGAGGTTCACAGGAACTGGCGTTGTTTATGAGTATCGAATATAGATTTCATCTTGTATTTCCTTCACCTGTGGACCTTGAATTTTAGGGGAGAGAGAGGAAAAACAAACAAACAAACAAAAGTGTTTCTGACACCAGATCCTCAGATCTTAGGAAATTTAAGGCACTTGGAGGATACATTACTTCAATTTTTGTAATCAGTGTAACAGTATCTTACTGCCACCTAGTGAGCAATGTAAAAGCCACTAACACATCAAGGTGCATGGATATTTCTGGTCAAAAGCCATTTTTCTCTTTCACAAATAGAAGAAAAGGCAAATTTAGATATGGAACAGTGCTAGAAAACAGATAATACAAAGATCTTTTCAAGAGAAGACTGAAAAGGGGCAGGCAGGTAGGCATAAGGAGAGAAGCTGGGAATTTTTTAATACCATGTTATCCCTGTATCATGGGAATGAAGCCTCCTCTCCTCCACAAATCTTGATGTGATCACGCATGCTTCAGGCAGCAGGACCTACTTTTTCAAAAACAGTTAAACATTTCATTTTCCCCCACTTAGGCCGAATGCAAGGCAGCTAACACATCCATAAGCTTGGGCAAGGTTTTAGCGACTGCCCACGAAACAGACCTACCCAGGCATCATCAACAACCATCAGCAACATCTGTCTCTCTTCTGGTTTGAAATAATACGACATTGGGCTGCCACGGGGCTCCCTTCCACCCATGAGGCCACAGTGGCAGGCACCTGCGAAAGCAGGACACAGCTTCGCTTTTTGTCTGAGCTGAGGTGACAAATTTTCCACCTTTTCCCAAAGGCTGACTGAGCTCAAGACTTAGACCAAAGTGCATTGGCCTCAGCTCAGATCTGAGAAGGAAGAACCAAGAGTGGGACCCCAAGGGCAGGAGTCTGTGAATCCCCATGAATGACAATGATGGAGATCACTACACTTGGCACAGTGGGGTTTCTCCTCTGTGGTTGAAGGTCTCTGTTGATTAGCAACACCAGATGAAAGTAGCTAGATTATTTTGGCTAGCAAGCTCCTAGCTGTGATGGTCTCAGGGCACATCAGCAGCACACCGCCAAGGGTCTAGATGTCCAGCATTGGTTTCTAGGTGCAGCACTTCAATTGTTCTTCATAGTCCGCTGACTTGTAGACCACAGCATATGCCTAACAGGTATGGTTCAGTGTGGGCTTCCTCTGTCCTCACTGTTGTCAGTTTGACCTACCAAAAATCGTGCTAATGCTCAGAGACATTTTGGGCACTTTATTTGAATAGACGCTTGCCAATGGAAGAAAAAATGGGATAGAGCATAAATGCACTTGTAATTCACCCCTCCAGGTGTCAGCCAAAGGAACACTGACGGGGCTGCCCAAGGGCTACAGTATTTATTAGGTCAAGAAGGCTGTTTCACAGTATTTGTTTATCTTCAGCAACTTGTAGGTTCTGTCAGCACCTACAGAGGCAGAAGAAAGCTTGGAATGGGTGGTGCTTTTGGAACCGTGCTCCCCCATGGCCCAGTGACCAGCAGTTTTGCTCACCCTTTTATGCCATGCTCAGTCAAACACACAAAGACCATACTCAGTCCTGTTCCTATCACACCAACCCCGCAGGGTTTCTGACACTGATACCGCAAGAAGCAGAACCAGCTGGAGGAGAAGGGAAGGAAATTAAGCAGAACTTTTCTATGGCAGGTGTGTTTGAAGAGGAAAAGTATAAATTCATCTCCAAACACTAGCATATTCCCCAAAGGTAGGTTACAGGAATTATATAGGAATAGCTATTACACCTCTACACTGTCAAGTGGCAGATTTGAAGAAACTTCTGTTTATATTCAATTAGCCATACTGCTTCAGCTATATTAGCAGCAGGCAGAAGTCAGGATGAACCTCTCATCAAAGCAAATGGAACCGCCCAGCACTTATCAGCCTGATACACTTTTTCTTCAGGGACCCTGTGCAGTCAGTGCACACACAGCTGATCCCACCAGGCTAGCCTAATCAAGAGACAAAAAGAAGACTCCTCTAATTGGTAACTTTAATTATGATCATTCTGATCCAATACCACTTACAAAACAGATGTTTTCTACCCTGCTTTCTCCAGCAAAGTTTTCTACACTGCAGATTTTCTGTCACGCATGACAAGCAATGCAATACATTTGTTAAAATGTCCCTGTAAGCCATAAGGAGGATAAACCCAACTGCTAGCTTCACCAGCACAATATTGAGCATCTGTTTCATCTGTTCCAGGAAACGTGACAGGCATCTTGCTACAATATACTATGTTAATTTTTCCAAGATATTTTTATATTAGGTCATTTAAATGATAGTGAGGTATTTTATCACTACAAGCAAGGACAGAACCTCCATAACCATCTCTAAACTGCTTTAGTAGCGTAAATCACTCCCTGCTCCCACAATTCTAATGCCACCATGGCAATGACATCCTGCCACAGTCAAGCCCTTTGCCAAAACCAAACAACCTTGTGGGCCTGAATATGGCATGACATGCAGTTAACACAACTTAAAAGAAAGGAAGGATTTAAGAGCTTTCCCTTTACATGTGGTAAACTCTACCAACTGCAGAGAGCTGTACAATTGGAGCCCTCAGTACAGGAAAGACATGGACCTGTTGGAGAGGGTCCAGAGGAGACTACAAAAATGATCAGAGGGCTGAAACACCTCTGCTGTGAGGACAGGCTGAGAGAGCTGGGACTGTCCAACCTGGAGAAGAGAAGGGTCCGAGAAGACCTTATTGTGGCCATTCAGTACTTAAAAGGGGCCTATAAGAAACATGAGGACAGACTTTTTAGGAGGGCCTGTTGCAATAGCACAAGGGGAATGGTTTTAAACTAAAAGAGAGCAGATTCAGGCCAGACATGAGGAAGAAATATTTTACGACGAGGGTGGTGAAACACTGGCCCAGCTTGCCCAGAGGGATGGTAGATGCCTCATCCCTGGAGACATTCCAGGCCAGGCTGGACAGGGCTCTGAGCAACCTGATCCAGTTGAAGATGTCCCTGCTCATTGCAGGGGGTTGGACTGGATGACCTTTGAAGGTCCTTTCCAACCCAAACCATTCTATGATTCTGTGATTCTATGGATGAGTGCAGCACAGTGACGAATGAAGTAGTGTTTCCCATATTACATACTAGCAATGTAACTTAATTTTATCGATTTAAACACAAAAATCAGTATTCAGTTCAAGTATTTCATCCCTTGGCAAAGAAAAAAGGCTGTCTGTGCTATCCATTTGGACACTGAAGCATGACAGATATTTGGATTTCATCTTGAATTTCATTTACAGATTTTTAAACTTTTAATCACTGGCAGAAGCTTTGATAGTACAGCAGCAGCCAGAAAGTCTTCATTGTTGCTCATCTGAACTCTGTTCCATGTCTATATATACTTAATCACATAAGAACCTCAAATTAGTGCTATCCAACTAACATGTTCAACAGACAAAACACATTTCTGTCCTTCAGGATTTTCTCCACTCACAAGACACCAGATTCTTTCCTATTTTTATTGCATTGATTTTACCAGTTTTCTCTCTAATGTATTGGTATTTGCGAAAAATCTTTCAACTGAAGGATGTTAACATTATGCAAAGTACATACCTCTCAACCTTTCAACTGTTTTCAGCTTTACTATACAACTACTCTTCAAATCACTGCTCTTCCATGTGGTTCAAAATACCAGCAGAGAAGAGCAGGGACAACCAAACTAACTTTGTGAGGTCATGACTGTGACTTTCTTTACAAGCAGTGACATTTAGGAGAGCTTGATATTAATTTCAGTATGACTAGAGTTGGATCATGGAAAACAGTGATCTACCAGCACATTTTAGCAAGCTTAAATGTAAAGCATGCCTGAATCTGAAATCAGTGCAAGTGCCAAGATTGTTCAAGTGCTTTTTATCCACCAGGGCCAGAGTGCTTAACAGAAGCAAACAGATTTTGTTCATCCTCACTTTAAAGGCATGCCCTTGACAGAAGAGGAAAGTCAAACCTAAACAGCAGCACTGAAAAGATCAGATTTTATCCTACTTCCAACATTTTAGGAGGTATAATCAGAGACTGGCCACCATCAGTTCACTGTGGAAAAAACAGGACAACGGGATCCCATGTGCCATCAAGTCCATTTTTTATAATTTCACACACACTGATGAAGCCCGATAACTATGTAGATATTTTGCTTCCATAGCCGTCAGAGAGCTGTTCCAGAACCTCACCCTTCTGACCCTCAGTAATCTTCAACCCCTTCAGGTGGGCAAATATGCCAAAGTAAGGTTACTTCTGTGACAGTAACAGTATGAATGGCATTTTCCAAGCACGATGCGTAACTTGTAGAATCTAGACTGGAACTTAAAGGCAAACATGACAAGAGATGGGAAAGGAAAGGAGTTCCTTCTGAAGAGGAGTCAGAGCTTTGGAAGAAAACAACACTAAAATCACAGGGTAAGAAGTCCAAGCAAGTTTGCAAGGTCATGTTTCTCCCACTTCTGTGAATTTAATTTTGTGAAATATCTTTTTAAAGGGTGGATTCTCTTGTAGGAAACCAGAAAAACAGCAGGATTTTTTCCAGACACAATATATCATGATAGGTGCCTTGCTAATCACTTTCTTCTTTTACAGAGCCTATATTTTTTGAAAACGGCCCATGGTGTTTTCTTTTCACTCTGCTCTTTATGTGCCTGTTCCGTATCATTCTTAAAAGAGAAAAATTGTACTGTCCATTCTGGCACGGGTACCATACCATCCTGAAGGTGCACTTAGCACAAATCATCTGCAGAGACTGGATGCAATGCAGATGTTCCTCTGCTAAGACCCTGACATTGTCAGTCTGGAGTAACCCTCTTAGTGAACCATGAGTTTCCCCAGAGGATGGCATCCACAGTGCTGCAAGCACAAAAGGTCAGTGGTGTCCCCACTTTTGGTAAGGGATAGCTCCAGCCCTTTCACATCTGAATTTTTAAGGATCCTGGTTACAATTTCATTGATCCACTTGACAGATGATCTGAACTGTCCCAGTCAACGAGGTACGCCTAGCATAACTTAGTTCAACCAGGCATTGTGCTGCGAAGCTTCACCTACTGCTCGCCACAGCCTACTCACTGTCTCCAAAATTTTGCTTGTTATTAAATGCGCTGCTGAATTACCTTCTAGCTATGCTTGTGTGTGACAAATATGTAACTATTTTGTGATATGAACCACTATCTACTGGGCACTGAGAAAAATGACCTCACAGGGCAAACTTGGAACAAGATATTTGTGCCACAAAGCTCATCACAGGGCTGGAGCGCTTCTGAGAGGGCAGGTTGAGAGAGTTGGGGTTGTTCACCCTAAAGAACTTATAGCAGCCTTCCAGTACCTATAGGGATCTACAAGAGAGCTGGAGAGGGACTTCTTACAAGGGTATGTAGTGACAGGCAAGGGTTAATGGCTTTGAAATGGAGGAGGGTAGATTTGGACTGGATCTAAGAACAAATTATTTACCATGAGGGTGGTGAGGCACTGGAACAGGCTGCTCAGAGAGGTGGTAGATGCCTCATCCCTGGAGACATTCAAGGCCAGGCTGGATGAGGCTCTGATCAACCTGATCTACTTGCAGATGTTCCTGCCCATGGCAGGGAGATGGACTAGATGAGCTTTAAAGATCCCTTCCAACCCAAACCATTCTATGTTTCTATGATTCTATGAAGTAAAAGGCATTTAGTAGTCTCATTTCTGTTTAGCCACACTCTTAATGCAGCCACTTGCACTACATGGTGCTCATTCATGAATTGCTGCCCAGCTGGCAGCAATGCAAGATTTCAGATCTATGGCAGTTCGCTTTTCCACATTTTGTGTATTCATTAGGCCAGAGGGTACAAGCTGCGCTTGGCATAGACTGGTACGGCTGTGAGTGATTAAATGCCCACAGAACCCACTCTGCCACGATAAGGATAGAGACAGGATTATCTCACGTATTGGTAGAGAGTTTCCTTCTGCAATCACACGCACTGGACTACGTGCACGCTCCCTCTCCACATACACGTGTATTTTTCTTTTCTCTTTTTTCTCTAGGCACGTACACAATTTACCATTTGCTCCGGGACTTAAACCCGAAGCCACAGCCCGGCCGGCAGTGCCCGGGTTGCAGGCGGCAGGCAGCGCCCAGCCCCACCGAAAGGCAGGGCCTGGGGGTGGGTGTGCCGGGCGGCCGGGAGCCTCAGACCTCCGCCTCTCCTCAGGCAGCGGCCGCGGGGCGGGGGCCTGGCCGTGCGGCGTGTGCGACAGGCCCGGCCAAGCTCCTCCCGCCGCCGCGCCGCGGGGACGTGCAGTCGCTCGGCGGGCCATGGAGGCAGCGTGGAGGGGGCTGCGGGCGGGCGGCGCGGCAAAGGCCCGTTGCTCCGCTCTGCTGCTTCTGGCGGCGGTGGCGGTGCTGGGAGGCGAGGCGGCGGAGGCGGAGGAGCCGCGCTCGGCGCGGCAGCGGGGGGACGAGCAGTGCCATTACTACGCTGGGGGGCAGGTCTACCCGGGAGAGGCGGCTCGCCTGCCCGTCTCCGACCACTCGCTGCACCTCAGCCAGGCTAAGAGTAGGTGCCGGGCGGGATCGGGGAGTGGGAGACCGGCGGGTGCCGTACGGGTGCCCTTTGTTGCGCCGCCGCCGAGGGGCTGCCTGGGGCCGGGGCGGGGAGAGGCGCCCGCAATGCGCTTCCGCCGCGGGGCGGGCGAGGGGCGGGGGGCGGCGGCGGCCGCCCCGCGGCTTGGAGCGGCAGAGCAGCGGGGAGCGCCACGTCAAGCCGAGCGCCTTGGCCCTCCGCCGTGGGACTGCGGCCCTCCCGGGATCCCCATGTGGCTGGTTCCCAGACGGCCGCTTTGCCCGCCTCTCTGCACCAGCAGCAGCCCCTGGCTCTGCATGGCCCCCACCGCGGCGTGGCCGGGTGTCCCTGCGGGTGTCCCCGCGGGAGCGGCACTGGCTGCTCAACCCGCTGCTCCCGGGTGCTTTCCCTCCCCTCCCGTCGGCTTCCGGCCGCCGTAGCGGGCATGCGGCTGCCGGGGGGCGGGGGGCTCGGGAAGGCTCAACGTCCTTTCCAGGTCTGCGTGTTTATGATGTTAAACTGACAGCGAGTTAACGTTTCCCACGCATTCACCAACGCTTGCGGTTCCAGATACAGCGAAAGCGATCAGGGGAGCGCTTTGAACGACGTGCAGGAATGCCTTGTGTTCGCACGGGGAATAGAGATAGCCAGCGGTCACCTCTCTTGGCGCTTTCTGGCCATACTGGGCTGGGTTTGCCACTTTTGTGCAGACCCTCTCGTTGTGGTTTAAATGCTTTATGGTAGACTGAGGTGCAAGCGTCTTTACTTGAGTCGCAGTGAGATGCTCAGGGGGGTGCCTGTTCAAGTGCTCAGCTGCTCCCCAAAAGTCCTGGTTTTTTAGACTGAAGAAAGGAGAGAAGTCACACAAAACGTGTCTTTGCTGCGAGAATTTAGAGCTTTAAACCCTTTTCCTCTGCCAAGACAGGGCATAAATTCTGTTATAAACATTTGCAAACAGATGCTATGAGAAAGATGGAAAAGCAGTCAAGATACTTGTAACCAGTTCTGTTATTTTTTTTCCGTCCCTTTGTAATATTCTTACAACATTTTAGACAAGTCTTTTTCAGCTAATAATATCACTTAAAAACAGGTCAAGATACAACGTATTTTATTTAATTTCTTTTCTTTCTCCCTAGTAATCTGAAGGTCAGTTGAAGAGAATGTTTTGCTGTGATGAGATTAGATGATGAGTGTCACTGTTTTGTAAAGAGCAATATTTGAAACATTGTGGAGAGCTTAAAATAACTTGAAGATTAATCCTTGCTGTCACTTGAAAACTGTCGCATACCTACAAAGACTCGATAAAAATTTTAAAAAAAAAGAGGTCTGTAGCTTGAAATCTGGTCAGAAAGAATTCTACAGAAGACTTGAGAGGATTTCATCAAAACCAGTAAACTGAAATTATCGCTCGTACCTACTGACTCTCTGTAGTTGTATTGCTGCATCCCTTGTGGGTTATATCATGAGAATCCAAAGCCAGCTGCCTTCCCATTCACAGGCACGATGTGTCCGAAGATTTGGGGTATTTTTGGCAGTCCTTGTTGTAGATGCTCAATAACTAACAGCTGTAGGTTGTCCTAAAAAAAAAAGGAGAGACCAACAACATAGTCCTTATCCAGATAATAATTAAGATTCTCTATATTCTTCTCAGCAGCATTTCCCTAGTTCCCAGGGACTGTAGGTCAATGTCCTTGACATCACAAGTATATTCAGATCACCTTGGATCTCCAGCATACCCTATTCTTTGTCTCAGAGCTCACATTGCTATGAAAATAGTACCTGGCAGAATAATTTTTAATGGTTTTAATTCAAGGTTAATCCCTTCTGGTAGGAATAGTAGGTATATTTCATGCATTTTAATTGGATTTTTTTTGTAAAACACAATTATCATCAAGTTACAATTTGCTTAGGAGTTGTAATTTAATAAATACACACTGTGGTTTTAGGCATTTGTCTCCAAACGTGTTACAGCATGTATTCTTTTTGTGGACTTGAATTCCAAGTAGATTTTTGTATGACTAAAAACTGACAATATGAATTTGAACTGAACCATCTTATGTTTCTGATTTGCAACAGCTATTCCTAATGAAGTAGTGAGGGTTCCTGAAATCTTAAACAGCTTCCCCTTCAGTCTAACAGATGTTCTGCCATGGCCATGAGCTGGTAGCACACACATGGTTTGTTCAGTACACCCAGATAAGGTTTGTGTGGCCTTGATTATCAGTGATTCAAAGGGTTTATGTATTAGCACAAGTTGGTCAAATTATTGACTTTCCATATGTACTGAAAACTACATTTATTAATCATTCTGTAGCCTATGCCAGCTATGCACTTTTTAAAGCGATAAGAAAGTTTCGTTTTGTAACTGTGTGCAGTAGGTTGTTTTTCAAGCAAAAGGAGGAACAGTTGGCCCTGCAGGCAAGCCGGCTAGTGAACAGCTTGGTTTGAATACGTGCTTTGTATTCTGACTTTTAATTGAACTTTTCTTCGTATTTCAGTCTCCAAGCCAGCACCTTACTGGGAAGGAACAGCGGTCATTAACGGAGAGTTTAAAGAGCTGAAATTAACAGATTATGAAGGAAAATATCTTGTCTTCTTCTTTTATCCTCTAGACTTGTAAGTAAGATCACTGTAGACATAC
Organism: Patagioenas fasciata; assembly: GCF_037038585.1. Lineage (NCBI taxonomy): Eukaryota > Metazoa > Chordata > Aves > Columbiformes > Columbidae > Patagioenas > Patagioenas fasciata. The sequence continues at coordinate 106,317,218 of NC_092520.1, read as the reverse complement.
CAAGACTGAGTACAGCTACACTAGACTCATAGTTCATTAATTTTGGCCTTTTTTTGAGATCTTGGGTTTTTTGTTTGGTAGGGGCTTGGGGGAGAAGAAAGAAGCAATGAAAGAAATATGGTATTTTCATTTGTGTTTTCATCGTGCATTGGTAAAATTGTGACACAATCTTTGCCCTAATAAGTGTGTCCACTAATTTGTGTCTCCACACACACACACAAAAAAAAAAACCTTCCCATCTGTAGCAACCTTCACATTCTGTTTGATGCTGTAAATCACTGCTGCAAACAGAAGACAGCATCCTATCTATATTTCCAGAATGTATTAAGGACATTAAAAGATTACATTTTCCCTTTAAGTTCTTCCTACAACACCCTAAGGACTTCTGACATTGCCCTCATTTATTTGGTATCTGGTAACTTAAGTGGCTGAGTGGAAACACCTCAGCTCTCTACCAGACAGTCCCATTCATTTCCACAAAATGAAGACAAGAGGACAAAGATGCATAACTACCTTGACATTATAAAGGAAATAACATGGCTCTTGCCTGTTAGCTTCAAGGCCTTAGAAATTGTGGTCTTTATTTCTTCTGTAGTGGAAGTCAAAGGTCAAAATAGTTAAAATTTGCAGATATGCACAGTAAAAAGAAATTATAATATATTCCTCTGAATAAAATGGCATATTGTGCTTAAACTCAGCCACTTAATATTCAGGAAGTCTAAAGGAAAGTAACAGTAAAAACACTTATAATCAGATTGTAAGACAGCACAGGTTTGTGATCTTCTTCAGTAATAAACTGTGTGTAACTAAGCCAGAAACTGAGGCTTAAAGATTTGTCAGGCAACATTTTGGTTAAATACTTGAAGAAGCAATAAAAAAATAAGTAAGAGCTGAAATTGTTTATGATGAATCCACCATTTTAAGTTAAACAAAATTTACTGGATGTGTCGTAAAATTTTGACTTGTTTTTATCTTGTATTAAATTATCTAGTACATTTGTATGCCCAACCGAGATAATTGCCTTCAGTGACAGAATTGAAGAATTCAGAGCAATAAATACGGAAGTAGTAGCATGTTCTGTGGACTCAAAGTTCACTCACTTAGCATGGTATGTATCTTTTCCTTATCTTTCACTAAAAATTATTCACGAGCCCATCTTAGCTGAAGAACTGTATCCCCAGATTTGTAGCCTATGTAGGTGTATCATAATCTGTAAAAGCATGATACTATTGGTACAACTCTTTAAAATATTTTTCAGTAGTAAAATTTTTGAACGCTAGTGTGTGAAAGTGCCTTTATCTTTGAATCTTGTTTGATACATACTGCTTGAAATATATCATGTCTCAGTCCAAAAAATATTTCAAATACAAAAGAAAAAAAGGGATAAGGGTGCAGGTATCTGTAGAGACGTTACACTGTCCCAGTTCGTGAGCACATTGGTGTAAAGCTACTGTGACTGATAAGAAAGAGGTCATTGTTAATAAATGTGGCCAAAAACTGTGAAAGATCCACTGAACATTTTGCTTCAACTGTAAATAGTATTCATCTCCCTTGTATGAAGAACAAGAAAAATGTTGCTTGCCCGAAATCTGTTCTGATTTGTGACTTTTAACTGTGTGTAGGGAATATAAATCTTTATGAGAAACACATCTGTATCTCGTTTCTTTCAAAGGATTAATACTCCTCGAAAACAAGGGGGACTTGGACCTATGAGGATTCCGCTTCTTTCAGATTTGACGCACCAGATTTCAAAGGATTATGGTGTATATTTGGAAGATCAAGGACATACACTTAGGTATTTCACTTGGTTACTGTTCATTTTGTTCTGCTGGAATGGTACTGACTACTTCATATCTAAAGAAGCTTTTGAAATTTTTCTTTGAGAGCAATTTTTACTTGGGGCTTAGTGCTGAGAGACAAAATATATATTGAATAACACAAAAAAATTAGCCGTAATGAGTCAGAACAGGGATGGAGGTTACTATCCTGTTTAACAGCAGATACCTGGGGCAGGGCAAACATGCAGAATACCCCAGGGACCTCCCAAATCCAAGTGGAGTCAAGACTAAGAGTAACTAATAGATTGAAGAGATACATGTTTTATAAATTTGAGTAGTTGCTTTTGGGATCCCTGAAACGTCTTAGCATCTACAGCGTCCTCTGGCAGGGCCTGCCAAAGTCTGGCTTTGTGTTCTGCAAAAAAATATCCTTTTTTGGTTTTAACTTGCCATCATCTCATGTCATCTGATGCCCCAGGTAAAGAATTGTAGGTTAGTAGTATTCTAAGGTGGTGGGTATTGTATGGTGTTTTCAGAGATCAAATTCTTCCCATTCAACAGACATGCAATAGTATGTAAACACATCACTGTAATTCATTCTGTTTCCTAACACACACAAAAAAATGTTTTCACAGAGGCCTTTTCATTATTGATGATAAGAGAATCCTTCGACAGATTACGATGAATGACCTTCCTGTTGGGAGATCCGTGGATGAAACGCTGCGTTTAGTACAAGCATTCCAGTACACAGACAAACATGGAGAAGGTGCTCTTTTAATTATTCTACTTTGATGTTGAAGATTGTTTTACTTAGAGTGGAAGCTGTATTTGTAGCTTTTAGGACGAAAGGTACTCAGTAACTTTAGAGACTAATCTCATATAGGGAATTAAGTGGTTTGATTGCCCTGCTACAAGATTCTGTCGTCCCAGTGCTTTCATAGGTTGTTTCTAGAATAGTAGTTGATGTTTCGCTTCACATCCGTGAGAATGCAGAGCATAAAGCATTCCTTGCTCTGAATTAAGGTATTAGGTACCATCTGTCACAAGCATAAATCTGTACAAAATATGAGGCCGTGACAAATCAGGCCCAATATTTCAGTACGTTTTGACATACTAAAAATAACTGAGATGCCAGTCATCCTTGTCCAGTGTCATTCATTGAGGATCCACGACAAGTATTTGAGAGTGCTTCGTGCCAAGATACATGGTGATGCTGTGAAAGTTAGACCACCACACTTGTGTTTTCTTTACAAGTGCTATGGGATCATCTTCCCCTGACAAAGAAGCTTTCACTGGCTTCAAATCATTACTTTGTCTCAACAATTCGTATCCTCCTTAGCTCAAACATTGAATGAACTTTTCACATTTCTTTAATTAATGTGTTTAAATAAACACATTTTTCTATTTAACGATTTGTTTAAGTATTAATACACATGTTCAGCAGCTGAACTTCCATTTCAACTCAATTTCACCTGGCATTTGAAAGTGCATTTATCTTACGGTACAAATCATTATTATGCTTTGCTGTACAGATTTAAAAATGTAAATGCTGATACTTAGGCTACACACAGTTGACTGAGGAAATTTAACCTCTCTTGTTTAGTTACAAAGCTGTCTTACAGAATATTGATCTGCAGCATGTTTCCAGAGTACCTGCAGAGGAGAGCCTCCCTATACGCCTTAATGGCTTCTTTGCACAGAACAGGAAAAAAGTTCTCCACGATTCCTATTTGCATTTGTGGCATTTTGTGTGGCAGCATGCCTTAAAGCAGCGTGAGATGGCATAACACATTGGGCTAAAGACTCAGAGGGAGAGCTCTGGACAGATAAGAGCTTTGCTCCAGAATGTGCAACTGCGCAGGTGGTCACAGGTTTCTCTGCCACGCTGCATGTTAACCACATGCTGTAATCCCTTTACTCCTGAGCAAGGCCTCAAATAAAATCACTCATTCTCTTGTGGAATCTTTGAACTGATTTATTTGCTAAAAATTTTTCCCTAACATTGGTTTTAAAGAAAGAAAGGTAGATCTCTGAGTAGTCACCCGAATTTTGTTGCAAAACTTTTGTTTCCGCTACAATAGGTGTTCATTCTCAGACAGTGCTTTGTCTAGAAGGGCACAAGAATTAAACCAAGGCATCATATCCATCCAAAGATAGCAGAAGTGGTAGCTGGTAGCAGGTATCAACTGTTATGACACCATCCCATGTATAAAGCAAACTGCAAGTTGCAGATATTTACATATGACATTTGTGTGCTGTGTTACTTCAGGTTCAGAAAGATAATGTTAAATGCACAGAAGTAAGTGTGTATAAAAATACTTTTACTAACTTTTGTCTTTTTTTTTTTCCCTTCAGTTTGCCCTGCTGGTTGGAAACCTGGCAGTGAAACAGTAAGTCACTGTTTATATTTAAATGCATGTACTATTAAAAAACTCCGGTAAAGCCAAATCCCAAATCTTGGCAATTTTCAGTGAGATTATATGAGTAAACTCACATTATTATAGTTACAGCTTTTGGATTACTACTGATTTCATTAGGAGCTCATTTCCCTCACACTATTCCAGTTGTTTCAAACTCCCTGTGTATGAACAAAACTCTCTTGAGCAGCAGTTAGTTAGTGATCAAGAATGTTTTTTTTTCCCTATTAACACCTGGTGAGAAGAAGTTGGAAACTCTTGAATCTGTCTTCTCGGTTATTTGTCCATATAAATTCTTGGTTCTGTTAAGTGCTGCTGTGGATCCTAGCTAGGCACTACCCAGAAAGATAAAGTTCCCAGGCTGCTGTAGTATTTGGCAGAGATGGTGTGCCACTGTCAGAACTCCAGCAGAGAGCACTGCTTTGCTGCACAATAGCTCTTCCTCCTTTGTTACAACTCGCCTACATGTGACTAAAAGCAGAAGAGCAAGGGCACAGATGAACACCCAGAACCATTGAACTCATTTGTGTTCTCTGGCCTGGATCAAGCCTCAGCAGAATAATGACATTTTTACTGGGGGTCTGAGCTGCCTAGGTCGGATGAGATCACTGCCATTTAATTGAGCATGTGGTTTTCTTCTGAACCATCTGGTGATGACAGTGTTGTTGTTTAAGAGCTGTCTCAACAAAATGCAGGTCCAAGCAGCCTCTAAGCAGAGTACCAAGCATTGTAATTGACAGTTAAACCATGTTTCTTTGCTGGATGTGAAAATTGCCCAGGATGACTGGAGGCTCGGAGTCACCTCTTTCAAGCAAGCAGAGTGTCGCAGTGGAGCAAGCCGGATATTCAGACTGCAAAATGAAAGAGGGGTGGTTGACCTAACAGACATGTTTTGGCCACTGGAAAGTTCTGTCCTCTGTAACCATGGATGACCTAAATAATATGGCATTAATGTAATTTCTAAAAAATAGTCTTACAATGCTGAGATCAACAACTCCAACACTACCAATGTGAAGACCTAAAACAATACATAAGCTTTCTCCTCTATGCAAAAGATGCAGATAATTTAAATAGCATAGTGGTTCAAAAAACCTTTCTCGAAGATGTAGCCATGCCTTCTAAATGTGTTTGATTTAATTAGATCAGACCAGAGGAAGCCATGAGAGTGTGGTGGCCAAGGGAAGAACTGTAAGTAAATTCTAAGAGTCCTGATTACAAATATTAATTTATTAGCGTCTTGCTTTTGGGGCAAGCAACATAGATGTATGTGGTCCCAATTGTCAAGATTCTTCCTTTGGTAGGCTGCACTCTCTCTTTGCCCAGTTAGTTAAAACCTTCTGCTACTGTTGTTAGGTATCTTTAGAGATAAAACAGTAATCTAGGATCAAGTCCACTGATAAATTGCTCTTCGGTGTTGCTTGTGGGTTGGCCCTAGCATCATATTATGAAACATTATGCTGTTCTGGTTTTACAGTTTGTTGTGTTTATGTGTTTTGTTTTTTGACTAACATTTTCATTTTCTTTCTTGCACAGATAATTCCAGATCCAGCTGGAAAACTGAAGTATTTTGATAAACTAAACTGAGGCTTGCTTCCGTTGAATTACATAGGTCATGTTCAACTTGATTTTTGCCAATAAAATTTCAGTAATTTTGTTACTTTCATGAGTTTGACTAATATGTAACTGCAGTAGACCATTAAAGGTCTTGTTGCTTAAATGGGCGTTTAACCTATGCGAAGCATGGGTACCTAACTAGTTATCAGAAAATATTATTATGAAATACATGTTTTCCCTGTAAGTTTGTTTAGATGCTTGGTTTTCCCAAAATGTACTTCTCTTAGCATCTCAGGCTTAGATTCACGACTTTTGCTATTGATAAGATTACTTAATTTCTGCAAAAATCTTGTCTTGCTTGGTCACGTTCCAAGAGCTACAGCTAGAAAAGAGCCACTTGGTTATGGTACATTAGTCTGTAGTCCAGAGGCAACAGCAGCTAACCCAAAAGCCAGAAATAATTTACAGTTGCTGAATTAAAGTTCCAGTTTGTCCAAAGCTGGAAAACATTTTTAAACTACTAAGAACATATTCTATGCTACATAAATCAGTACAACTGCACTGAAAAAAATACTGTTCTGCCGGTTCATGTGATTCAAGGGCTGAACCAGTAATTTTTTCTGTGCTTGTATTTGTAGTTTACATGTTGATAAAATCAATTCCATTTCACATGGTCTGAATTATTTCCCTGGCCCTCCACTATTAATAGATGTACATGGTGGTCAGTGTCACGTGCTGATCCATTCATTAATTGCAGCTCCTAAATTTTAAGACCATAATTGTGGTCTTTCGTAAGATTAGTATTGATGTGTCTAATGATCTGTCAGAAGCTCTTGTGGCTCATGTACATGAATTTCTTATTTCACGGGAAAGGAACATCTCTGTGTAAGACACACTTCATGCTTGTATGCCCTGGAGAAGCCTTTCAGAAGAATGTCTATTCTTGCTTCTTCCCACCTCTCCCTCTTTTTAACATGGTGTTCTGGAGTCTGTGCAACTGGAAAAACAGCACTTGAATTCAGGGTCAGCTCTCCACCAGGATCAGCCTTGAGAAGGCCCCAGAGAAGGCACCCTCCCTGCTCCAGTCCAGCACGGCCACATTATTACTCTTGGTTGGAGCCCACGCTCTTGAGAACTTATTTCCCCTTCCCCAACAGACCATACAGTTCCCTTCCCTGTACACAGACGCTTCGGTTCTCTTCTGCAGAACTAGACCAGCAGTTGCATTTTCACTGCCCAGTTACCTGATTTTGTAGACTTCGGTGAATACAGAGCAGCTCTCTTGATCAGTCATTGCGGACAGTGAGTGGGAGTGGCTGCTTGCCTTTTGCTTCAGCTTTGATACCAATAACACCGAAGCACAGGCCTGGGGCAAAGGCAACCATGGCCAGAACAAGCAGGACTCCAGCAGGCCCCAGCCTCCCTGCCCGTGTGAGGCCTGGGGAAAGGAGGAGCTCCCCTCACTATGGGAAAGTCATTGAGGTGCTGGAGAGAGGTCAGAGATGGGCGATGAAGCTGGTGAGGGGCCTGGAGCACAAGTCTGATGAGGAGCGGCTGAGGGAACTGGGGCTGTTCAGCCTGGAGAAAAGGAGGCTGAGGGGAGACCTGATCGCTCTCTGCAACTACCTGACAGGAGGTTGTAGCATGGAGGGGGTTGGACTCTTCTCCCAAGTAGCAAGTGACAGGAGTAGAGGAAATGGCCTCAAGTTGTGCCAGAGGAGGTTCAGATTGGATATTAGGAAAAAATTCTTCTCAGAAAGGGTTGTCAGGCATTGGAACAGGCTGCCCAGGGAAGTGGTGGAGTCGCCATCCCTGGAGGTGTTTAAAAGATGCGTAGATGAGATTCTTGGGGACATGGTTTAGCAGTGAACTTGGCAGTGTTACATTAATAGTTGAACTTGATGATCTTAAAGGTTTTTTCCAGCCAAAATGATTCTGTGATCTCATCCAGAGGGCAGAGGCACAGTGGGACCAGCGCCAAAGGCTGGCAGCGTGCTGCTCCAGCCGTGTCATCTCAAAGACCAGAGGGCAGCATGTAGAGGCGCTTTCTCACAGTACTAGGCTGTAAACCAGCTGCTTGCGTTTTGCTTAGGATTTTGTTCACAACCTTTCTCAACCCTGAAACACCAAAGACGTGAACACAGAGAATGTCAAGTAACTCCGAGCAGCTGCAGTGTGATGAATGCACGCCCAGCTATTACATGGATATTCATAAGCAGCCCAAGGCACAAAGCAAACCTAATACTCGTGCCTGCTTTAGAAATGGCATTTGTGCACTCCTCCAGCCCCAACTCTCACCTCTCCCCCTCAAACACCAGCATTTTTGCTATGGAACAGAAAATAAAAGAGTAAGAAGCAGCTGATGCCCACAAGTGCCTCCAGGCTGGTAGAAGCTGTGCAAGGACAAGGATCCCCTGCTGTCAGGGCAAGTGCTCTGGCATATTTTCTATGCAGGCATCATCATCCAACTACACCTTCCACAAAAGGAATCACCAGTTTCTCTTTCATGGAAGCTGACTATTTATCTTTTTATTTTCCTGTTAGCTAGGGCCTAGCCCATGAAGAAATAATCTCTCCCACACCTAGTTAAAACTGCATTCAGAGGAGGACCCGCAACCAAACATATCTGTCGCCCAATGAAGGCTGCATGGAATGTGCAGTAAAGCCAATTAAACATGCAGAAAGTTTAGTGCAAGTTTCTAATCTATATCCTCACTCAGTGGCCCATGCTGTGCCAGCTCAACAAGTTTCTTCCCAGAATACTGAACCCCATGACATGGCTGCAAAGGAATCGCACATATATGAAGAAACGCTAGTGGAGGCTGTTACAGTCCAAGTAATATTTATTTTTTTAAAGCACATGAAAATAAACACATTTAAAACAAGGTGCTTTTTGGAGCACTGAGCTCAGCCAGTCTCACAGAAATACCCTTTTCTATCATCACCATTAAGTGAGAGGGTTAGGGCAGGCAATCCAGCCACCACAGCCTTCCTCCTCCTCACTGTACTCCAAGACACAATGGGCACAGAAACATTTACTTCCCACTGCAGAGCTACAGCCAATTACACAGATAGGTACACTATAAATAAAAAGATTTTTCTACCAATACCTTAAAGCTTTTGTGGTAATGATCAGTCATTTACAGCAGTGATGGGCTGGTCATTAAGTTGCAACATAAACTTGACATTAATTACTATGTTAAAATATTTCATTTCCCAATTTGAGATCGGAGAACAATTTTATCTCACACACAAAGGTATACAGCGACACGCATAAATAATGCCCTGGTACAAAGATACATTCAGCCTATTATCAAAGACGGTCACAACTTGGAGTTACGTTCTCAGATTAAAAAATATATGAGGACATATTCTTTGTTTATATATATTTTATATCTTTTACATATGTATATATATATATATACACACACATATTCTGCATTCTATCAACTACTGTGTTTGCGGTACTTGATTAAGTTATCATGAACTTCGAAAACAAGCTAATTCTTCCAAGCATCTTCATTTGCAGGATTTGTTTTCTTCACTGTGTCCAGAGATTCTGATGCCATGCCTTGCTCCCTACTCTATTACCTCTTTTTGTCCTGTCCAATCCCTTCCCAAAGGCTGAATTTAGAAATTATGACAAGTTAATTTTTAAATACAGCTGAAAAGGCAGTAGAGGAGGAACTTGGTATCCCCTTAACTTACAAGTGCTATACAAAACTGACCCAGGTAGGACCACTGGGTCAATGGTAAAAACCTGCAGTCAGGAGTAACACATAGTTCTGAAACAGATCCCTCCACCTTCTGCCTTATTTTTTAACAGCCAACAGTGACCCCTGCAGCAAGGGGGGAAAAGGCTGGGATAGAATTTCTGTTTGTAATTGGTGTGGTCAGTCAAGTATACTCAGCTTCCAAAGAGTTTTTAAAAGGAAAAAGCCAGAAAATACAATATATATGCACAGTCTCATTAAAGAAAAACACTATAACATCATACAGCTGAATCAGCACTGGAGTGTGGCTGAAGGGAGAAAGTCTGTGTAAGGAACCAAGAGCTCACTATAACTTCAGCACATTAATCTGATCTGGATCAGTCAACTCCGCTGTGCCTCCACTAGAAAGCAACCTAACTGGGACATCCAGGCAGCCCAATCTAGAAAGGACAGGCTGATGTATAACATGCTGGTTATTATAATACAATGCTCCTTCTCCTCACGTGAACAGCAGTCAGCTCTCAGGAGCCATGAACTTCATGCTACTCTAGTGCCAAAGGAAGCTGGTCCTAATTGTGAATTCCTCAAACTTTCTTACTCAGAATAAAATTTCAACATGTCGCTTTATTTTATCAGCCTGTTTCATGCATCTGTGCTGATTCATGATTTTACTTGCTGCTTCATAATTTAATTTTAAACCTAGCAGGGAAGCCACAGTCTATTCTTGTGTATTACAAGACATCATATTTCATGCATTTAACCATTGTGCCCAACTACTCCTTTGTGAGTGTCCTGCTCAGATACGATATCAGCCTTGATTCGAAGGTATCAGAAGTCCAATTTTGCGCTTGTGATGAATCATCCTCACTGCTAAAAGGTGATACGTGCTATCCACCCACCTTCTGAACTTCAGGATGTTGGGCTTTATCTGCCAGATATTAGAGACATTGAAACTTTCTCCACTACATCAGAAGCACTTCAGTATCAAGTACTTTCTTCCTGTTCCTTCCATGCTGTGGTTATGTCCACTGAGGTGTACCCTCTGTGGTGGGGAATTACTCTGTCCTTCATAGGTAAACTTGACAACCTTTAAAGCTGTGCACTGCTCTTATTTCATTACAGTCTACCAAGGAACCAGACAAATAATCCAGTTGAGGAGGCTGCCCTCTAGCTGTGCCACCACTCAGCAGGATAAAAATGCTCCCACCATTTAGCAGCTGACTTGGGAGCTGCTCAACACAGATTCTCTGCACCCCTAACTCCAGCATCAAATGTAACCATTACCATTTAAGCACCATTTTACTTTTCCTACTCCCAATCCCTAACAAACCAAATCATTCTGCTCTACAATGCCTCTTCTCAGTCCCACCCAATCTCACCAATCAGATCTCTACAGGCCACGAGAAATAATTCATTACGTAAAAAAACCCAAACAAACTAGAAGAGGCAGGGAAGAATTGGCTGTACACAACCAGAATCCCAGAAGAGACCATTTGGTCACCTCATTTCATTGCAAAAATCAGTTTCCTCCCAAGGGAACATGAAACCATCCAAAACAGAAGCTGCAGCAACCTTGTAAAATCCCAGCTAACGGGAAACACCTGCTTGACATTGTGCACACACTGGTGACTTCTGAGCTTATGCTGCTGCCCAGATGCATGTGTCCTTGTTAAAAAAAAAATAAGACCCTAAACTTAATCTACACAAGAACGTAGGTCAAATGGGTTCATCTGTCGCTATCTACTTATTGCACACATTTTTCTGATAGAATTTCTATCCCTTACCAAGGAAATACAAAGGAGAGCTGCAAAGGGAAAGTAGGCAGATGGTGACAAGACAGCAAAGGTCATAATGAGAGCTCTCAAAGCAGACAAAGAGAAGCTATGTAAAGCTTAAGATTGCAATTTTTCAGCCTTTTTTCCTAGCTTCGGCATGTAAAAGTAGATTTTAACAAATCCTAGTAGCAGAGTATAAAAAATCCAAATATATGCAAATACACAAATAGCACTTAAAAGGTATTTTTTTGTCCTGGAGTTTAGGTTGATTTGGGGTTTGTTTTGGGATGGGTTTTCAGTACTGCAAGCACCTGTCCGTGAGCCATCTCTGGTGACAGCTCTTTCCAAGACAGCATGCTGATGCAGCATTCACTGTGCATCAGATTTCTTTCATGGTTGCAGCAAAGTGTCGCTTCCCATCTAAATACAACATGGACTCTGAAATAAGGCAGAGAAAAGAGAGAACCACATTAGTAACTCAGTATCAATACTGGACAACTACAGAGAATGGTTAAAATTAAGCAGCAATCCACGTTGTCATCAAAGCATAAGGTGTGGTTTGCCATGAAATCCTGCTAAATTAATCAAATCGGCATAGTTCACTTATTAGAACGACCACAGAAAGTCATCTTTTCTACAGAGCTATGATGACAATGTTTTAACAGGATACTTGCCTCCATACGTTTTGGGGACAACTCGTGGGACCTCGTTTTCCGATATAAATGTAAAATGAAAGATATTGGTTGTCTGGTGCTCCCTGGTATCTGCATCATAAACCTCACTGTGTACTCGAACCTGGATGTAGTTTTTTTCTGTGTAACAGACCTACACAGTTAAGACAAGAGTTACAGCTTGCAATTTTGTCATTGGCACTGAAAAGCTCTGACAGACTTCATTGCACTGTTTAACAGGAAAATCATACTCTCTCTTAATGCAGTGTTCATTATCAGGGATTAACAATGACTACAGCAAATATAAATCATTCTTTTCAAAAAGAAATCAGCTCCTACCTGTCCAGAAAGCAGTAATAAGGATCCAACCTCAACTGGCCTCTGAAACATGATATCATCAACAGATACGATAAATGGTCTGGACCCCCTGAGCAAGAAAAAAGAGATATTTCTTCTCAAGAATAATGAGGGTGTTTGGAGAAATATAAAACATTTCATCGTTAGCATTTTAATCGAGGGTTACTAGAAAACAGCTCTCTCTCCTAAACATGGGCCACAGGAAGCACTACAGAATTATGTCATCGCCCAAGACAAAAATATCTAGAGGAAACCTCTCATGCATAAAAATACACACTCTCAAAGTAAACATTATTGCATCATTCTTGTATCCTATGACTTACATGTGCTAGGCAACCTTCAGGTCACCCTTGCTTAGGCCTCAGTTTTCCAAGCACTGACATGAAACACTTCACTTTCTGTCAAGCAATGCAGCCTCCATCACATTTACGTACTGACCTTGGCTGGGTGATGACCCCAGTCACACTTTCTAAGCACAAGTAGCTACTAGAAGAAGTTCAGAAACCACACCTCTTGTGTATGGAATGAGAACACATCATATTTATTTGATAGAATGTCTATTTTATACGGTTAGAAAGAAAACGTATCTGCAAAAGTCAATCTCAGAAAAAGGATGTATTTTCTAACTTGACATATAATGCTTAAAGACCAAGCTCCAAGGAGCAAGACGCAAATCTCTTCGTACGTACAACAGATGCTCTAAGGAAAACAGTGCTGTGCCCCAAGAGTACAAGATTCTACTAGACACCCAGGTCTTTTCTACTCACATTGTCATTAGGTTGGTTAGCTTGCCTTCCTGACCTACGTATATGCACACAGTGCTCAGGATTATATAAATATTGCAGGTCTACAACTCACCCATAGCTGCAAGCATTTGCCCATCCCAGTTCAAATGCCTTTCTCATGAGAAATCCCCCAAAGATCCTATTGAAGATGTTCCGTTCCTGTATGTGGAAACAAAACCAAACTGCTACTTATTCTTTTCAAAGCATTGGGTTGAAGTCTGCACTTCTGTTCACAGTATATAACAGAACTCGCAGCATCTGAATGTATAAAAAGCATGACTGAACTATATAAGCAAAAGTCCAAATGGCTGAGGCCATAGGAGCTCAGCTGACTTATCTGACAATATAAGATAAAAACTCAAATTGAGACAGTGACCAGAAGCCCAACTTAAACAGTTTGCAAAGGAATTTCTTTACACAAAATGAACAGTCTGGTAAGAAAATGAGGTAATTAAAAATCTTCTGGTTTGCAGTGGCAATCCATATAGATAAAAGAAAAATGGCAAAAGAAACTAAGGTCTAAGTACATTGCAAGAACTGCAGAACCAAACAAAATAACGGATTAACTAGTCTTACAAGGCAATTAATAAGTAACTATTTCTGTAATTCATTGATATTTTTCAAAATACCTGAGGATGGCAAATCTGTAGGCCTTTTAGCTTTGCATCTTCCATCCACACTGAATTGGGTGGTAATTTACGACTTCGGAAACTTACTGTCCTTTGGAAGAGACAATAAGGTTTATAGCCCAAATTAGCAGAATTCAGCAAGTCAAAAATGCACAAATAGTAAAGGCAGACACACACTAAAAAAAACCGAAATACCACACATACACACAAAAACCCCAGACCAAACAGAAATGCTGTCACTAAAAACTGTTCCAACTGACCTTGAAGCCTTATCTAACATGATACTTTGATTTGTTACTGCAATAAGCGCATGCTCCTGATCTTTCCAAAATTTCTGCTAATGTTCGAGCTTACGTAAATGAACAAGCTCGAGAAAGGTACACGAAAGAAAAAATGAATCACAACTACAAAGCACGCACTTTGTCAGAAAAGCCTTACTCTATTTTTTAAGTCATAATATGAATGAAAAGCACACAATGAGCTAACAGAGTAATTCAACATCAAACATGCAGACAGTTTGAAATTTTCAAATCCAGACAGAACATGTACAAAATACATCTGCCAATTTTAAGGCAAAGCATGTCTCACTTTGGTGAACAGCTTTGAAAACCAACAATTGTATAATGTTAGTAAGCTAAAGAAATTACAAATTATCCACAAATACAACATTGCACTAATGTCATTAGGCAATGTTCTATCACCATTGGCACTGGACAATTTCCCACAAATCTTGAGTTTAAGACAAGCACACCAACAGCAGTCACATGGCTGCAAAAGCATACTGTTCCCCTGTTTGGTTAAACATCATTAACCTGTTCGTCAACATCATTCCTAACAGCTTGCTCAGAACAGTTTGTGCTTACACTGTCACTTTCACCACCTGGGCACAGCTAACACTCTTTAATGACAGAAAACTCTTTTAAGAGATGCAGATGGCACATTAAAGTTTGTATCTGTGTTTCAACTAAAATTATATGGAATTTAAATAGTGAAATGGGAAAACAAAACGCATGCATTTATTTCAGACTACCCTCTTACGAGCACCCACTCAAAAGGCACATCACTTTTCTCTTACACAGGACTTCAGTTCTCCTCCACCCCTCCCCTTCTTGCCTTGTGTCCAGTGTATTAAGGAATATGTCATGAATAATGTTTCTTTCTTCTGCAGTGGGAGCCATTTTCAGTAAGGAAGCAGTGCTGAAATCAATCCTCTTCAGCTTGTTCACTAAACATGAAAAAGATATCAGAGTTCAAGGAAAAAAACCACACACACACAAAAAACACACACACATGTGGCTTGGCTCTGAACATTTTAACCTGGAACCAGCTCTTTCCTCTTTTCTCCCCTGTAAGTTAAAAGCTGTAATTTCACAGCCCCATAAATTGAAACAGAAATTTGGCTTTTAAAATTGACTGTATCGAAGAAAAAATAAGGCAGAAGTGCACTGTTACCAATGTGATGAAGACCTCTTATCCATATATTGTGATATTCAGTCATGACTCCTACAGAAAACTTAAGTTCCCTCCTTGAAGTACAGAAAAACCTATCAAATAAGAAATCCTACAGAACAAACAGTCTTCTTCAGGCTTTGCCCATGGTACAAGAATGCAAGTTCATGATAGAACTCATTACCATAGACCACAATGATTGAAATTTTAGCTTAAAAGATCTTTTGTTCAGTTTATTCAGTCTTTAATGTTTCTCTAATTCTCTGCTTTGAAATTCCAGCTTGAAACAAAAGATGGAGCTACACACTCTTTCCATTGCTCTCCCCCCTTCTTCTTCCGAGTTTCTTTCCAAAAAGAACGTGGGCACCCAGACAGGCAAGGAGCTGCGACGCACCCAGCAGACCCACCATGGGGACAATCAATCAGCCAGAGTACAAAAAAAGCCTGTGCTGCACCCAGGTCTAAGGTGGAACCAGCATCCTGGAAACAGAGGAGTCTTGGGGGGCTGCAGGGCACACCAAGAGCGCCCTTGTCTGTCAGTTTAGCCAAAGTGTTTCCAAGAACATGAGAGCAGGCTTTTAAACTATCTTACACTACTGATACCCATGAGACAGAACAAAAACCTGATTTTAAACAAATTAGGAGCATTTCTAAGCAGCAGAACTTCCAAAGTCTACTTCCTTCCAGCTACTAAGCTGAGCCTGAGGCAGATGTGTATGCTACCAGGAAGCATGACATACATTCCCCTTGCTTGATGATTTCTTCCTCCTCAGGGGTCTCAGAAACGAGTGGATTAACAAATGCTGGCCTACGGACAGGAATTATTTTGAAGTTACAAACATTGCAACAATTTGTCCTGTAAATACATTCTAACAGTTTTCTATGTTTGCTTACATACACATTACAAGATGAAAACACGTGCACTTCAGGTTATGTGGCAGCTGCCAAGAGAATATCATATTAGCTTTAACTCTGAAGAAGCAGTTAAGTGATCCAACCACTATTTAATTGAGAAAGAGTAAGCGATGCACTTCTGCTTCTTAAAGAGCTAAAACTGTACCCATACATTATAATGAAGATTATTCAAGCAGAAAACTGCTTAGAAACTCAGCAAACTAAGGTGTGATGACCTAGGATAGTCTAAAAGAGATACACAAAACTTGAATGGTGGTGTTGCTTGTGAAACAGAAAGAGCACGGTGCTGCAGCTGGCAAGCGTCGTTATAATCTACACATTCCCATGACAGCCTTATCAACAGCCAAAAGCTGTTTACCACACGTACCACTTATCGAAGATGATATGAGGCCGCCTCACGTACAAATTTGTATGTGTACTGCATAAGGAAGTTTACTCTAATCTAATTATATAACATTTAATTATTTCTTTTCACAAGACAAGACAAATGCTTATTTTTAAGAGCCATTCTTCCCCATTATTTCCAATTATTAATTTTGCTGAACAGTTTCACCTCTCCCCCAAGCCTTCACTTGAGCTGGTGAAAGAGGTGTGCAGAGAGGAGCTTTCCCCTTGGATCAAACTGCCCTTTCCTGGTTTGCTAAAGCACTGGATTTTAGAGACACACCAGCTCCTTCTCCTCAGCTCAGGAGACATCTACATCAGCTCGTCTGTTCAAGACCTGAGCTGCTGAGATGCAAGTTTGCTGTGGTCCTCAAGCCACACAACCACATTTCTGTAGCACTATACTGAACCTAACATAGCCTGTACCTCTTAGAAAAGCTTTTTTCTTGTATAAATACCCTGCTGACAAAGACAGAAGGCTTCCAAAACACAGCTGGCTTGTGGACCGCCTTGAAGGGCAGTCACTGAAGTTTTTATCTAACTGCACAACTCCATGTAGACTTGTGCTTAGTCAATCTGCTAGCATACAATTACAACAGATTTGATGCAATTCTTTTGCAAAATAAGTCCTTGAGATGTGAGTCATAAATATAATTTTGTGTACATACATATATTTAAATGTACAGTATGTTAAGTGGTTCGGAAAATATCTCACAAGTCAAATGAAACCAACCTAATAATTACTTATAATATTATCAGGACTAAATAATTATGTCAAGCAAAAGCCCTTCATTAAACATATGCTTCTTAATTAAATACAGGCAATTATTTGAACTAGTGAGAAAATTGTTTATTACTTTTGCAGGCTACATAAGAAAGGGATAAGAAAGACAAATGATTTTTCTGGTGCTGGAGTCATAAACCAAAACTGAAACTGAGCAGCCTGCTATTTTAATGACTAAAGAATTACAGAGAGAGTAAAACTAGAAAAATAAGAAAGTCTGTGGATTTTTTAAATTTCTGTGGGGACACTTACCAGTTCCATGTTACTTACATAAGCAAGTTTTAGGTCAAATTACTCTGATGACACCTACCATGTCTATTAGTGGATTAATGGCATTATTCACTCAAAGACTAACCATTGAAATTCAATCTTTTCCATTTTTATGGCAAGAAGGCAATTAATTCTAATAACTACTACAAGGCAGGTGGGTTTCTAGCAGGTTCATTAACTTCTGTGTTCATCAGGACAGACATTCAAACACAGGGAAAACTGGTTGAAGGAATGTCCCAAGACTAACACCAGGTCCCAGTACCATCTGACTGCTGATAGCAATGCTCTGAAGCTGGCCCCAGGGAAGTAACACTTGCCAGCAGAAAACATCAACTATGTGATTTATTTATCATCTATACTATATGGCTTCCGCACATACATAGCAAGCTGCCATGTTTGCTGTTTTCGCTACAGCAGGAGTCTGAAAACTATTTTCCTGTCCTACAAATTACCGTTTATTCTCTGGATCCCGGGCCACCATGACAAAAGTTGCATCTAACACAGGGCTGTAATCACCATCATGTAGCTAAAAGAGACAGGAAACAATTATATTTTTAACTCTAAAATTGTAAATGTGCTTAGCAAGCTATTCAAGTTGACATCAACTATTTCATCACACTGTCAACGTGGTTTACTTTCATGTTCTGTCATCTCTTCCAAGATCTCTCACAACAGGTCGAAGAGAAGGAAATAACACAAATTAAAACTCTGGTTTCATGAATTCTGCAATGGAAACATTAAGCAGGGAATGCTTGTTAACTGCTACTTTCAGCTGGGAAGCGGAGGAAATCAACACAGGCTTTGTAAAAGGACACACCCTTTATTCTGAGAAAAGCAACAATTTGTTGTCAATACCAAATTGTCACTAATGCCAGCACTGAGAAGAGTTCAGACAATAAAGGTGTAACATTATCTTCTACAGCAGATACTTTACTTTAGGAGACCAACTGAATTTAAAAAAAATACCTTTTATCTGAATTATAGCCACTAATACCACTTAAGTGTTCATAGCATATCGCTGTTACTCTACATAATTAAACAACTGAATTAACATTTCCGTTAACTAATCAATTGTCAGTAAGTACTCAACAAAAATGTTAAGAACTTTTTAATTGAATTATTAATAAGCTTTTTGCTTCCTGTACAGTGTAGCCTAGTTACACCATTCATTTATTTTCTATTATTTAGTATTTAATAACTTATTACAAAAATTATTCTACACAGTAGATAAGATGAACACAAGAGATACAATTTAATACTGAATCTGAATACCAACATTAAAATTTATAAATCTACAAAATGTAAAGGTATAACGAAAATGAAGGTTTTCAAAATCAGGGAGAAAAGAACATGCAGAGCACAGCAACCTATTTTTTTTCTGTTGGAGTACTGTGTTGCAATTTAATTTTAAAATGTTGGTTAGGAAAAATGCATGCCTTGAAAGAAAGAGTAGCACAAGAGTATCTTGCTGCATCTAGATTATTGCAAGTCATCTTGTTCTTGAAAACTAAGGCTGTCTTGAGCCCTTCAAAAGCAGTTATTTTAGAAAATCATTTTGATTGCTAATGTCATCATCCAGACTTCCCCCTGAAGCACCTCATGCCTGTTGTAAGACAGAGAGAAGTCACAGGAACCAACCTGCAGCATGTGCATCTTCACTTCCATTGAGGTCTTCCCAACCCAGGAAACATTGCCTGTGAATTTGATGTCACAGTCTGGATATATAATTTTCTTGCACAAATCTACAAGACAAACATTAGTGGTTACTGGAGACAGATCACTCACATCTAACAGTAGAAAGACTTGATTCTCCAAGACCTTTTTGTGTTCTGCAAATGGTAACACACACACAGACAAGCCAGGAAAGACAGCTGTTGCAAGGGAGTATAGCACTAGCCTGCAGCTTTTGCCTTATCAAACTTCAAAAGCCAGAGCGGGAGGAGGACACAAGCACACGGGTGGCACACAGGTGCCAGACCCACAGAGGTGTTCAGTAGAACACATGACGCAAGCAAGGTCCAGCTCCACCAGAACAAACACTGTTCAATAATGACATTAAGAAACTCACATGCCAAAATAAAACTAAACACAGAAGTGCAGGAAGCATGAAAGTTGTATTTTGAAGGGAAGGGAAATCTGAAATGGCGAAAAGCATCTCAGAGTTCAAAGCCAAAACAGGATGAAGTGAACTAAACAGAAGACAGAAGAAGGTCTCCTCAGCAACAACCACGGGAAGGCAGTAGCTGCTGGAAAAGACAAACAGATTAAACCATCTCTATTGACCAAATTGCCACTTACTGATTTTATCCACCAGAGCTGTAACTATGGACAAGGGAGACCTTGGCTGCATTTCCTGCTTGGTGTGCGTGTAGCAAATAAGAACTGTGGAAAGACCAAAAACTGAATCAGCTCAGTAACAAAAACAGCAGTGGGGCAGATCAACACCATCTTTGTGAAGCATGAGAAGTATCTGCAAAGCACAAACTAAAGTACCATACTGTAGGTGTACACATGAGTTCCACGTTTTCACATATATGACTCATAGGATTGCTATAAAGAAACCAGTGATTCAGCAGCTGTCTCAGTTATGTGCGTATTTATTTACTACAGAGAGAAATTTAGCTGAGCACTTTAAATCAATCCATCGCTCCACTTCCAGTCCCACATAATCTTTTCCCTCCACCCCTGCAGCCCACTGTCTCAGATCCTTCCTACCTTCTATTTCAATTTCATGCAGATTATCCAAGGATACATGCTGTCTGAGGACTTACTTTCAAATACTGATTCCTTTTAAGAGGTGCAGATTAGATAAACTGTGCCTTACAGGCATGAAAAGCATCATAAGAGATATTTGTCACAGTGTAATTATTACTAGCCGAACAACCATTTAAATTAATTAGCTCTGCTTATAAGAGCATGCCCAAGTAAACAGACTCCTTAAAGTAATATAAGGTTGTAAAGATTTTTTTTTTCTAGTATTGACGTGATTTTCACTCAACACAGATTTCCATAATCAGAAGTATCTGTTTGTACTTCATGAGATAAGAGAGAAAGAAGATATCTGCCCTTCCAGGTAATGTAAGATCTGTTTTACGCAAAAATTACTGAAGCCACAATTCTAAAAACTATTATACCTATCAACTCATGCCACCAATGTGATTAGTAAGAGTCTGAACAGGATTTATCAGAAGCCTATTGCCAAAGACAAAAAAGTAGAAGTCAATCAGACCTTTATGCAGTACATCTGCTGAGATCACAGAATATATTGGGGGCAGGGGGCACAAGGGTAAGATGAAACAGTACATCTTCCTATCAAAACTGCTGGCCAGCATCTTGAATATTGTGTAACTGGGATAAAATATTGATTAACCCAAAAAGATACATACCCAGCGGAACTGGCTGAAGCCCACTATGACTACAAACAAGGCAAAGATATTCTGTGCTGCAACAGGAAAAACCTAAGCTTCACAGATTTCCAGGGAAAATAAACAAGGCACAGAATGAAAAACAGGTTCAGCTCATCTACCAATGGAGGGCAGTCAATAGTTTCAAGTCTCTTATTCTAATTCAGGACAGGTACTGAAGCCACCATCTTCTAAATCCCAGAAATAAATATTAATCATCTAGCTACTTTTTCTATCCTTGATAAATATGCGACATGCATTCAGTTGTTTCTCTGCTCTCCTCAGTTTTGCCCACCTGGACCCACAAAAGGTCTTTCTTTCCTGCCAAAAAAACCCACGCAAACCTGTTCCATTCAGAACTTTCCCTTAATAAGCACTTTTTCTTCGTCAAAAACCTCCATCAAAATATTCTCAATGAACAAGAGAACCCTAATGAAGAAGGAAGTCACCTTGTGACATTTTAAGAGAAAACTATCTCCAAGTTATATTAACAACCTAGCACTTACTCAGCTGCAAAACCAAAAATCTTGAACGTTTAAAGACCATGAATGAATGAAAAGGAGGAAAGAAAAATAAGAAAGCTAACTCATTAAACAACTGAGTTGTTTGTACCCTTAACATCAATTTGGAGACAGGTCCCAAGAATCTATCTCAAGTATTTTTCATTTGTTCTCAACAGTCACTTTCTGTTCTTTCCACATTATACACTCTTCCCCCTAAACGGAAGATTAAAATATTTGTACCTCACTATGTGTTGGGTTTTGTGGCATTTTAGTTTGGGTTTTGTCTGTTTGTTTACTTTTTTAGAGAAAAATCATACGTTTTAATTTGAAATGGTGTGGTCTGCAAATTTTTTCTGATTTAACACTGTCCTGGTTTTGTTAAAAACAAGTTTCTCTTTTAGTGAATTTGCCTGTCAGCTAAAGCCTTCATGTTAGCTGCATTTTCCTGGAGAACCCGACACATGTTTTGGTTAAACCTAGCAATGGAATGCAAACTTATTGATAAGCACGGATGGACATCTCACAAGAGGGGCAACGAGAAAACTGATGACCGAGAGACTGACCAATGGTGTATAACATTCCATTCACGTGAATACTTCATATAAAAGTGGGACATCACGAGGATCTCGTCCCTTTTCCCTTTTTCCTTTTTTCCTCATGGCTGACATTAGGAGAGGACCTTGCTGGTCGTCCCTGCGAACTGAGGCCTAGTGAGAGACTGAATCCAGCTCCGGTTGGCTGCAGAGTCTAATCCAGGACTTTGGGCGCTGGCTCTGCAGTTGCTGAGACTTACAAGATTGGTTTTGTATATTTTGTATTATTTTCTCTATTCTTATTAGTAGCATTAGTAAAACATCTTTAACTTTTCCAACTCTCTTCTCTCTGTCCTTCTTTCCCCCCTGATCGCCTGTCCTGAGTGGGAAGGGGGGAGAGGGAGGGGCAAAAGGGGGAAGTGGTGGGAAGAGGAGGTTAACAATACATCTGCCAGGGTTTGATTGTCACCCCGCAATCTTAACCCTCGACAAACACTCAATGCAGATTCACAATCTAGGCTCCTTTGTCAGTAAATAATTCTGGTCGTTCACAAAATTGACAGAGACAAGAAGCTCAGCTGAGTGATTTTGCTTCTGTCTGTTCTTTATCATCCTTCCTTCTCTTTCAGCATCAGTATCCTTTCTTTTTTTCCTTCTCTTTGACACAGTGCATTGATGTGACTCCCTCCCTGAGGTCATACTATGTCACACCAAACAGCACCCAACCGTACTCAAAACTCACTTTGTCAGCATTACTTGTGCACTCTTTTCAAGGGCACCGATACATACCTCCTAAACTGTCAAGATCTTCAAGTATCCTTCCAAACCTGTAAGATACATTTTTTGACAATTAAATACCTACATCCATACTAAATGAAATTTAACACTTTCCCGTATGTGTAACATGGTTGCTTTGTTACCTTACACTGTTGTGTACATTCAGGTACTTTTCTCTTATTTCAGGTTGACTTCCTAGAGGCAAAATAACTTCCAAGTAGCTGTCCTTCATTCTCCTAGGAGGGAGATCTTCCTGTCGTTTTGCCAACAAAGTGTGAAGAGCTTTTCTTTCTTGCATTGCTTGCACGTGATCCCTGGTAAGAAAAACACCACTCTGTCTGGTATATGGCCATGGAACTGCAACCCTAGCTAAAAGATGTCACATTGAATATTATCAAAATGAAATCAAAGAAGAAGTAAAAATAGCAAGATACAGTAAATGTGTCTTGAAAAGAAAGTGAAATGTGCATAATGAGATGTGCTAAGCAAGACTACCATAGAAAACTTTTAAATAGTTTTGTGTAGAAGTAGCAAGCATGTACTTTGCTCTAAACAGATGAAGAAGATTTATCTAATTCTGAATGCTACCAAAATGGCTTCCTTTAAAAAGAATAAATCAGACATAATTTAACGTATGAGGTTTTATGCATATTCATTTCTTCCATAACTACTGTATTACAACTCTTCCTACAGTGCCAATTTTAAAGTACTGACTGTTAATTTAAAATCTCTCCCTCTTGAGAGAGCAGATGTAAAATAGTTGACGTAAAGAAGCAGATATATAGTGTTGGTTAGTACCAACAATAAAGTACTAATCTGCTAAGACCTGCTATCTTCCACAGTCAAGTTCTCCCTTTACAGCATCAGTTCATATAGCATAAACTCAATCAGCAAGTTAAAAGATAGGGAAAAATAATCTATTTCTCTTTCGATTCCTACCCAGTCATCTTACAACTCTACAGGAAAGTTACAGAAAGACACAAAACCGAAAAGGGAGCACTGCCCCTCCAGAGCTGCTTTTCCAGCACCACGAAGTCAGAGGGGTTGTAACTCTCCCAAATGAGTAAAGGCCAACTCACTGTCACTTCTTTCCAACTTACCAAGTCAGCTCCTCGCACAGGTGTCTGCGAGACAAGAACAACTTTGCCCAACATTTTGCCCGTTCCTCCAAAGTTTCCTCCCCCCAAATGTGCAACCTGACTGAACAAAGCGAGTATTCCACAACATCCCTAGAATCATCAACAAAGCACTAAAAAACCTAAGGGTTAAGCATGCAACAGTTCTGATATAAAGCCAAGGAGTAAGCAAAATGATTAATCCATTTCACAGAGCAAGAGAAGGCATAAAACATCATGTAACCAAACTGAATTTTAAACTTGTGGATATGTGCCGTTCATTCAGCCATGCATGCTGCATTGCCAAGATTTGAGTGCCATTGTGTTTAACAAAAACAATTTAAAAAAAAAAAAAACAAAACTTTAAGAAAACACAGAAAGAACTTTTTCATCAAAAAGAAAATTTGTCTTAAGTTTTGACTTTGGACAAACCCTGGGTATTAGCCATTTAAGATGAAGACTTTTTTGGCATGAGTTTTATTTCCGGAAGAGGAGAGGTACAAAGCAGTCACACTTCAACATATTTATATTCCCTCTTTTCTGTTTAATAACTTCGGGGGAAATATTAATAATCCATGATCAAAGAGAGTAAACGTCTAGCACAAAATTTCAGTTAGCTTTGTTCATTTGTCTGTTTTAAATATGAAATATGGTTTACCTCATCTGGGCAACATGACTACTGCAGAGTTCAGGCAACAACCTCCTCCAGAAGGTTACTGTTTGAAGTTATGCCACTGCATAGAAATACAACATACTACACAACTAAGGAAAGATGCAATGTCCAAGATGATGCACCTTTACGCTTTTAAAAATATTTGTTTCCAAGGCCTTTCAGTGAAAGGTTTAAGAGCAATTAATCAGAGAGTAAATCAGAAATTTGTCGACAAACACAAAGAAACCAAACAATAAAAATGTAACTATATTTTCTTTTCCCTACTTCCATCCTAGCTCCTCTGAGGTCAGCAGCAAAACTCTTCTTGACTTCAGCTTCAGAATGTACTCGTCAACGTACAGAAGTATTTGGCTCCAGGCAATAATGGTTTTTAACAGATAAATACACACTGCAGTACCAGCCATACCGTAGCAATATTTCATCTAAGTAAGTATTAACTAATATCTGTCCTAAACATTATCTACTTCTGAAATGGCCACAACTCTATTTAGGCTATAACTAGCAATTAACAGATTAACAGTCTTAATTACAATTTAAGTACAAAATGATAATAAATATATAAGCAAGATCTTTCTTGCTAACACAAGATGCCACTGGCCCTTACAAGAGAAATCACGAACCAAAGTTTCCTTTTAGCAAAATTAATGGCCTAAGGCATTCCTCCAACACCCAGTACTCCCTCTCTCCCAGCAACCCAGGGGTATGCACATCAGTCCTTCCCTAGTTCCCATCTTGGGACCCCTATGAAGCTGTTCCCTGAGGTTTGTCCTCTTCAGTCATTCCCTGGCCTAACTCAGTTAAAACACCAGCTGTTCAGTCTCTGTATGTGTCAACTGTATGTCACTCCATTTTAAAAGTGGGATCTCAACGGCCGCACGATCCTTGTCTTCCAAACCTCCTCATATTAAACACATCATTCTCAAGTACTCCCAGCTATGGGCTCCCCAGCTTTACTGCTTCATGGCACCTGAAGCACCCGGCACCATGCAAACCATTTCTGCTCTATTTTCTACAGCACAACAGACACCTATCTAAGAAAAACGCTGCTGTGCTGATTCTGGCTTCAGTCTGTTCTCCTGCCAGGGTGGGAGCAGTGAGGGAAAAGAAATTGATGGAAGATGATATTTAACCAGAGCTCTCTCAAATCTCGATCCTCTGATGGCATTTCCATATGGTGCGGTTCCTCCCCAGCCATCCTGGGCTGTAGCAAGGGTTTTTTAAAAAATCTACTTCTGGAGCCCTTTTCAGCTGAACTGCTGGAAATTTCAAGCCCTTTCATGCTTACACACTAGTCTTTCTAAGCAAAAATCAGCTTCCCTGATTCAGGCATTTTCTTTAGCATTCCTGTAATCCTGCTTAGATAAACCTCGCCAGAAGGCCTGGACACATCAGACACTCGACCCAGGCATGTCTCCCTCCATTTCCCTATCAGTTCACAAAGTGAGAAAGAAAAGCTCAGCAAACACAGCCATAAGAAAATTAACAATCAATACAACAAATATGGGACGAACCAAACTGCAAGATGTCATTCCCCCAGACTGCTATACTTTTTTCAGAAATATCAACAACAGAATTACAGTCAACTTTGGCTTATTCAGCGTAATGGAGGTGGAGGAACGTAACCTGAATAAAGCCAAAACATCAATTATTTAAATTATATGTAAAGTAATTTAAAATTAAGTTACAGCAGAGAAAATAAATGCCAAAGGTGCTCCTGACTAAGGAGACCTCAGCCCCAAGCTGACAGTTTTCCAAAGTGACATGGGTACTGCCAGGCTATTCATAACACAGCCTGCTTCACACTGAACCAGCTCAACTGCCTCAATCCAGTGCAGGATAAATTTCACCACATGGATAATCCACCGACAGACAGCTCAAGAGGTAGCAGCAACATAATATTTCCAGCCAGACTTTACCGCTTTTAAACTTCCATTGGATTCAAAGCTAATGGGAGAATCTTGTAAGACTCAAGACCACCTTTTTTTGTTCTTTTGGTGTTAAACATTGTTAATTCTACTACCACAACTCTGAGCTCTACCTGGGTTTTGCAAATAAAGTAAAATACATTTAATGTACACTGTACCTCCAGTTGGTAGATGCTCCTACTATATCCCTCAATCTGCTCCGCACTGAAAAAGAAACAAAAAATCAAAGCAAATCAAGCTTAGTTCTGCCAGTGATGAACATCAGGTTGTCTGGTGCTAAAAGGCACAATCCTCATCCCAGAACAGGAAAATTAAGCAAATTCATGCAAATAGCAGTCCAGAAACAAAAGTTTCGCCAAATTCACTGATGCTGTTAGTAGGCATATCACAATAATGGGTTGAGTAACACGATTCCGTAGCTTATTGTGTATAGCCAACAAAGAGTGTTAATGCAGTCAAACACCTGCAGTGCTAATCAGCAGCTAAAAGAGACAGCGGATCAAGATCACACTGAGGAATTTTAATGTGAAAATATTTCAGCCTAAACACAAACAAACTGTGGAGACAACACGAATCAGAAAGGCATAAAATAACATTAAAAAGAACAGTGCAGCTGGGAGACAGGGAATGAGAAGAGTAGTACTTAAATAATCCCAACCATGAAGGCAGGCAATGTCAGCACACTGGCTGTTGCCAGCAGGGTTTCATAGCCTAAGGAACAGTGTTAAGACACTGAAGACAGGTCCATAAAATTGTTTCCGGCATGGTTTGTGTTATCAGAGTTAATAATAGTTCTGCACAATTTTTTTCCTAAATTTCAAGAATAATCTTCATAAGTAGTTTTTCTGCTCCTTCCTTGGATGAGACTAAGCGTGCTGAGATCCCACCAAATCTATAAAACTACTATATCACTGTTATGCAGGTGAAGGTATGCTGTTTGGAAACACCTGAAAACTAGCAGCAACAATTCCCAAGCTCAGAATAGAAGTTGAGAATTGCATAGTAGGGATTCCTTGCTTAGTTACAAATATTGTTATAAAAAGGAGTTCAAATATTAGGTCAAAACAGTTAAGGACGCATCAAGGAAGGGCTACCAAAAAACCCACAAAATTTCATGGTGAAACAGAAGGAGGGCTGCTGGTGACTCATGAGCTGACCCTTTATATTTTTAGGTGATTAGACATCATCAAGCTTGGCACTTGTCAAGCTAAATGCCTTCTCAGAGTACTTACAGTGATCAGTAAGCTGTCCTGTGAGCGAGCAGAGCCTGATTTCCTAGGTATTTACATCATATACCCCTCTCCCTTAGCCAGATCCACTCAGTTCTGGCCCCCTCCTCCCCACATGGTCACTTCAGCTCCTGCTGCTTCCCTGCCCAAGTCCTCCACACCCCCAGCTCTGCAATACCCCCAAACCTCCTCTTTCTCATTCCCTCCCCTGCAAGACCCTCAGCTCCTGTCCCTGTCCCCCCAGCCTGCTCCTGTTTTGCCTGCTTGCTAGACAAGCACTGGCATGAGCTGTGGCTAATACCTGGAGCTATACAAGGCACTGACTGACAGCCACCACATGGATCCCTGTCGCCCCACAACTGCCAGCAACACCAGGGTCCATGATTTGGAAGCCAGTTTTCACAAAGCTTACTGAAACATGGTTCTCTTCAAGAATTGTGTTCATCTACTGGGCTGACATCAAGTAACAAAAGATTCTGAAAGAACAGGGAGACAAGAAGATAGGCAGACACAAACAGATTACTTAGGACTCATTTCTTTAGGAAATTAGGATAAAAAACATGTTTTGAAACAAGAAGAGTTCCACTACTAATTCTAAGGACAAAAAAAAGTTCAATGGAAGAAACTGACTGAAAATCCTAGAGTTGATTTTTTTTTGCAAGGAGGAGGGTCTGATTTTTTTAAGAAGCAGTGGGCTTGTTCACAGAATAGGCACTACTTTCCTGTTACTCACACTCCACCTGTGAAGGATGCCATAGCATGCATTGGGTCAACACAGTGTTAGCAGAAACACTGTAACAGCTTCTAGAATACAAAACCTCAATTTTCCAACAGTGTGCAGACTGTGCTGGGATGGAGGGGAAATAAACAGCACTTTCTCTTTGCTTAAACTAAGGTCATCTTCCTTTTCAACTCTGCAGAAGTAAAAAGCTCTGAAAAAAAAAATCTTGGGTCCAAACCTGCAAATGTGTATATACACTGTTAGTCCCATTTAATACTTCTGATTTCAATTTCAGGCATACAAGTAAACATTGGCTAGGCTGAGATTACATAATTTTAATTTTAACAATAAAAGGGACAAAGCGTGTGTTTCTAAAATGTTGCCAAGCTAAACCTAGTCCATTTTACAGCCTCATAAGTACATAGTTTTTATCTTTTTTTTTCCCCTTGGGGAAACTATATTGCTCTTCAAGATATTAGTTATTTTATGACAGAAATTTAAGTAAGTAATTAAGCATAAGAATCTGCAAATTCTTCCTCTTCTCTTATTTGGCAAATGTCTTAGAAGTGCAAAACAATTACACCAAATGGGGTTTACCAATCATTACCATGTTGTGTATTTCACAGTATCTCCTAAACTGTGGTCAGTGGAGCACCAATGCCAGAGCAGCAGGGTACTGGTGTACAGCTGGGTCTGTACTTCAGCGAAAGATGCAGATTCAAGTGTCTAAAACAAATCTAAGTGCTGCAGGAGCTGCTGCATACGAGATTTTGTATCCCACAAGCCTCTTAGGAATGGGTTAGCCAGCACACCTCCAGAAATACACCATGCTGACAGAGACCTGGTACAACAGTATTGCCACAAGTAAGATCAGAGCTGTTCACTGAAGACAAAGAGGCTTTAAGCAAGTTCACAGAGAAGAATAATAGCATTTTTCATGAATGCTGAAGTAAGGAAAGATAGTAGCCGACGAAATTTAGTGTTACAGCAAATATTAAAATATACACAGATTACCACAACACACCATTATTCACATGAATGGGTAAGTGTCCTGTGGAGTGGAAAACACAGGTTAGATTAACAATTTAAAGAAACAATGCAAATTACTTCTATTAAGGGGTCACCTGGTTATGCTACCTGCTTGAGTTCTATTTATGCACACCTGCCTCAATTTTAGTAAGCAACTGCAGGCAATTTGTCCTTGCCTGATTAACAGTCAATATCTTTGTGTTTTCAACTGGGTCTGCCTTATCTTTCAAAGCCAACTCTCCAGTTCCTTTGTCTCCTGGCTCTGTGTAGTATCTGCTTGCAGTGTAATTCCAAGTTTTTCAAACTTGGTGCTATCAGGCAATGTTGACGAACACTATTAACTTTGGGAAGAATATCTGGAGCATTTTTCAGGAAGCAGGATGACAGTTATCTTGGAGGAGACTTCCAAATTCCTGCATGGTGTGCCTTTGGGAGAGTCAAGGAAGAAGTGAGGGTATTCACAACTGGGACCTAAAGCTGGGAGGAGGCATGTGAAAAGCTAATAAGAACGAGTATTTGGTGTTTTGTGAAAGCATGGATACCAAATTAAAGGAAAATAGTTTACATGTCAGCATAAGTTTGTATAACATCACTTTAATGTTACAATTTTGGAATAGAATCTCGATTATCTACAGTTACTACAGTCCAAAAAATACTAGCATTCCTTGGAAACAAAATCAGAGGCACAGCCAAGATGGCCTCACTGCTTCGTTACTTTTACCGGCCTTCTAGGTGGTATCATTATGAAATATCCAAATAAAAGAGTGGGGTAATATTTCCAGGTATGCAATATTCTGTATCTTTGCTTCTGTCCTTCAACCTCTCAAATTGCTATGTATTAACAATAACAAAAAGAAAAGTTCTATAACAATCAATAACCCTCACCTTCTCTTTCTCTGGATTACCCGGGCTTTCTTTTTAAAGAACAAAGTGGAAAATAAGATCTCAGAAACAAGCAGAACTCCATGAAGGAATTATTTGTACCTGGCTCCAGTCCTTTTCCTCCTTTCCTTTTCTCAGTAAATGGGATTAGAATGCAAGAAAACTTTTCTAAAAACTTCTGAAACAGGAACATTATGGTGTATTACCATTAGAGCGCTAAAACAACCTTTCAACACAAAGCTCCACTGACATGAGCATTTTCATGAGGCAATGCTGCTGATCTGATTAAAATATTTCTCTAAATTAACAGTATTGACACATTAAAAGCTCTGTAAGACATTCTTTCCACTCAGTTCCTCCATTCCTTGGCCATTCTCTGCACTCATTATAGTACTTTTCTGTGCTTTGTTGACTTTCTAACTAGAGCCAACTTGAGAAGCAGTTGTCCCTCCAGAAAAGAATCACACGCTCTTCCAAGACTAAAGAACCAGACAACCCCTATATCTTCAAGTATTATACATATTTGTTGCCCTGCTACTTCCTAAATACTCACACTGTGAGCTAACAGTCAAAAGCATGTCCATTATTCAAATCATATTAACACATTTAGGGCCACCAGCTGAAAGAATAAACTCCTTAGAAACATTTCTAAGTCTTCTAAAGTACAGCAAATTACTTCACCTTCAGACATGTCAGGAAGCACAGAGGAGCCACTGGTCCCAGAAGTCAGTGTCCTAGCCAGAAGAGAAGGAAGCTTCCTCATGGTGCACAACCTATAGACAGAGCAGAAGAATTCAGTGCCATTAAAACTAATGCCACGAAAATAACTTGGGATTTATTTGTGGAATGGCACTGATTACTTCAGAAACTTCCTTTCTTATTTTTAGCTGGACTTTTAGAATGAGGTACAATCAGTAAAAAAGCCAGGTGAAATTCCAGCTGATACCTGTCCTTATCTGAAAACAGGAAGAATGACTTGCTGGTGGTAGCTGTTTTCTTCACTAACTATTCAGATGCTCTGGGACAATCGGCTTAGACAGAACAGCAGCTTCTACCTTGTAGACACCCTAACAGAGACAGGATTCATGTGCATTTAGGAAATCATCCATGACCCTAACAATGCACTTCTCATGTGCTTGGCTGGCATGCATAGCAGTGGAAGGTGAAATATACCAGGAAGGATATCACAAGGCCTCCAACACAGTCCCATTCAGCTTAAACCTGGTCTTCTCCTCCATGGCTTAGTACTGCTATAACTCAAAACAAGTCTAAAGTGCAGGACACAATCTGCTTAGCTATTCAGCAAGACGGGACAACCACAAAATCCCTCAGAGAATGCAATCCACCCAGCAATTCCGTAAGCATTCAATCAGGTAAGTAGCCAGTACAACTCCTCCAGGCAAGCAAAACTGTGACAATACAAAAATACACACAGAGGGTCAGCAGGAGTAAAATCCCTCGTGACAGTCCACAGTGTTATCGTGCCAAGGAACATGGGTTGCCTGTCCCTTAATTTTCTTCAGTAGAGGTTTCATCTCAAAAAAGAGGCAAGTCCCCAGCCACCACTGGAAAAGTAGGGCGTACATACCTACACATATATATCATGCACACACGTTTCCTTTGTGTCCAGTATCAGTGAAGAGAGTCAAAGGGGACACACAAAAGCCCCCGAGGAACCAACAGAGCCTCGTATGCACCAGAGATGTCAGGAATGGACGCGGTGACAATGTGAATGGAGACGGTGACAACTCCCTGCACCTGCTGCAGCCTCTGGACTCAACTCGTGTCCCAAGGCACAGTCAGCAGCCGCCCCGCCCGCCCCCCGCAGGTCCCGCAGACGGGGCACCCAGACCCGCTGAGCCCCACCGCCGCCGCTCCCCGGGCCGCCGGCCGGTCGCTGACAGGACCAGGCGCCACCACCCGCCGAAGCCGCGCTGCCCGAGTGCGGGGGCGCTCCCCCACGCCGAGACCCCGCACGGAGGAGGCGGGGCAGCCGCGGGGCGGGAGTCGGGGCACGGCACCCCTGGGCCGGGCGGCGAGTAGGGCTCTGCCCCACCGCCCCGCCGGGGGAACCGCTACCTCAGCCCCTCACGGAGCGACGTCTCTGCCGGCCGCCCCCCATCCCCGGCCAGGGGCTGAGCGGCACGGGAGCAGCCTTACCGGGTGGCCAGCATGGTGCCCGCCGAGCCGGGACCGCGATGGGGCCAGTGCCGGAGCCGTCAGTGGGGGCGCCGCTCGCTCAGCGCCTGCGGGGCCACGCCCGCCACAGGCACGCGGTCCTCCAGCACCATAGATTCGCGGCTCGCATGGCATAGAAAGTGCTCCCCGCGCGGCCCCTTCCACCCCGCGCTCTATGCCCTCCGCACGCAAGGACCGCTTGGTGCCGGCACTCTCGGCACTTCCCGCCCCCGGGCACCTCCGGATGCGCTGGGTGGTGCCGCTCGGTCCCGGCCTCCTGCCAGCGACCGCGCCTTCCGTGCAGGGACGGGCTGCCTGCTCCTGCGGCCCGCTCGTCCCGGCCGCTCTCAGGGGCGGAGGTTCATAGAATCCCAGAATGTTAGGACTTGGAAGGGACCTCAAAAGATCATCTAGTCCAATACCCTGCCAGAGCAGGAACACCTAGGTGAGGTTGTACAGAAAGGTGTCCAGGCGGGTTTTGAATGTCTCCAGAGAAGGAGACTCCACAACCGCCCTGGGCAGCCTGTTCCAGTGCTCTGTCACCCTCACTGAGAAGAAGTTTCTTCTCATATTGAAGTGGAACCTCCTGTGTTCCAGTTTGTATCCATTGCCCCTTGTCCTATTAGGCGTCGGGCAGGACCTGCCCTTCGGGCTCTGCGTGGGTGTCACTTTTACTGAATACCGTGATTTTTTTATTATTATTTTCTTTAAATACTCGTTTTTTTCCGCCGTCTCCTGCCATGGAGCGGGCCCGCGGGCGCGCAGCTGGGCGCTGCCGGAGCACTAGGCGGAGGCGCGGGCGTTCCGCGGGGCCGGGCTGGTCCCGCACGGCCGCGTGAGCCGGCACACGGCGGGACTCGGCCGCCTCCCCGGGTCCGGCACTCGGTGGCACTGTTGGGGAAGGTAACCGAGAGCCTTGGTGTTTTCTAGGGAGGTTTAAGAAAACACCGCCGTGCTGAATACGCCCTGCGCTTCCCGCAGGCGGAGAGTCAACGAATTTAACGCGGAACCGAAGAGTCTTAGGGCAGAGAGGACAACCCGCGCACGCCGGACTGCGCGGCCAACTCCTGCTCCGCACGCAGACGCTGTGGAGCCGGCTAGGATCTACCTGCCAGTAGGAGAACCGGCCGCCGGCCGTCTTGGAACCTCCCAGGGACCGGTGCACCGACGGCCAAGTGCAGCCCGCGGCTTTCACACCCAACAGAGTGTGTGTGGCCGTCCCCGGTCATTGCAACTTGC
Organism: Patagioenas fasciata; assembly: GCF_037038585.1. Lineage (NCBI taxonomy): Eukaryota > Metazoa > Chordata > Aves > Columbiformes > Columbidae > Patagioenas > Patagioenas fasciata. The sequence goes on along the minus strand of NC_092520.1, from coordinate 106,283,529 downwards.
CAGCAAAATGGTGCTTATAGGAGGTGGAAGTTAGCTATGAGGTTGTTCAACATGCCTTGCTAAAGACTTACCCAAGACACCACTGAGATTGTGCGAGGATATGAGAAAACAGATGTTCTAGCAATCAGTGAAAGTACATTAACCAGATTATTACTTGCAAGAGTGTGAGAAATGCAGTTGTGATTCGTGCTGAAATGTTTAATGTTTACAGATATAACCAAATGAGGCACTGACTCCGAACCTGGAAAAAGGGAAGGTGGTTAAGTTCTATGTAAAAAGTTATGAAACTTGTTTATGAAGTTATATTGACAGAGAGAACTAACATTTTAAGGGTTAACTAAACATATAATGGGTGCCTACTAACAAACTAACACTTTAAGGCTTAGCCACACAATAAATGCTTAGTTTAGAGCTTTATGTAAACTTACGTTAAGAAAAACAGAACCCCATCGAATGCCAAGATAAGAAGTTTTACTGCACCTAGCTGTAAACTTGAGGCAAGATAACAAAGATTTACAGCAAAAGGGAGCACAAGTCTGGTTTCAATCGACTTGGCAGCTTGGGTCCCAGTCAATTCAGCATAATGAGCCAAAGGTAGAAAGTTCACCGTGACGAAGCTGAAGGAGCCTTCATCCAAAGACCCCTCCTCAAATTCACCAAGTGACACTGCACAGGCGCAACAGGGTAGGGTCAAGGAGGTGACTATGGAAATGGTTATCTGAGACTCACTTTATGAATATGTATAGGCATTCCTGGGGTCATTATGAATATGTAATACCTTACTGTATTTAAGCACACTTCTTATTGTTAAAAGGTGTGCGTGTTGGGCGGAGCGAATCCCCCGCGCACCCAGCGCTGTTTTGCTTATGCTCTAATGAACATGTGTTTAAAGAATACAATTAAGGAATTGGATTAAACGTTGTTTATCCATAGAAAAAGCGTAAGTTATTTATTTCAATAGTAACATGAAAGGTTGAAGGAGCTGGGTCTCTTTAGTTTGGAGGAGACTGAGGGGTGACTCCATTAATGTTTATAAATATGTGAAGAGTGAGTGTCATGAGGATGGACCCAGGCTCTTCTCGGTGACAACCAATGATAGGACAAGGGGCAATGAGTACAAACTGGAACACAAGAGGTTCCACTTAAATTTGAGAAGAAATTTCTTCACAGTGAGGGTGCCAGAACACTGGAACAGGCTGCCCAGGGAGGTTGTGGAGTCTCCTACTCTGGAGACATTCAAAACCCACCTGGACACATTCCTGTGTAACCTCATCTAGGTGTTCCTGCTCTGGCAGGGGGATTGGACTAGATGATCTTTTGAGGTCACTTCCAATTCCTAACGTTCTGTCATTCTGTGATTCTGTGATCAGTCTTTTTTTCTAGTATCACCTTACTTTTGATAAATTGCTTCCAAACAAAAGAAACTAAGGCTATGTGAATTGAAAAGTAGAACTCATTTCTTTTTTTCATAGGAGACTTGTAATAGATTGCAGATTTTGGTTTTGAAAGACTGAGCGGCTGAAGTTGTGTGCCTTGTACACCAAGCAAAACCCACCTGGAACCAGCCCTTGCCACTAGCACGGTTTTTCTGTCATGGATGCAGTGTGAGCACTTACCTCCTGTTTCACAGCCGCGTAACCGGGCAAAAGTGAGGGGCCTGGCAGGTGATCCTTGTTCACAGAGCAGGCAGGCTGGCACACAGGGCACAATAGGGGAAAAGCTCTCCTCAGCCAGCTGACACCCCCGAATATCTTACAAGTCCCATCCCCAGCTCCAGTCCTGGTACACACCAGCCCGTGCAGTCACACGCCTCTTGCGACATGACCACGAACAGACCAGTTCTGTGTGGCTGCAGAGGAAAAAGTTGAGAGTGCTGTTGCAAAGTTGCTCGTTCATTGGGGCATGAGAAAAAAAATCTGGAAACCTGTTGCTGGTGCATGCTGTAGGTTCAAAAAACAAGATGCCATGAAAAGAATCACCTCTGGACAGTGCAAAAGACCATGCCAAAATTATGATTGTGACATATAGGAAAAGCACCTGCTCATCCTGCAAATCCCCATTAGTTTTAAGCAAAAATTTACATTCCCCAGGTATCTTTTTAGAGCCTGAGATAGTGCACCCGAGGACACCAATTTAAGTATGTTGCAGGATCAGAGACAAAGGGACTTCTACTGTATCCAAAACATTAAAGTTACAAAATTAAGGCTTGATTTTTTCCCAATATTTATTATTGTAACTTTTATACCCCAAATTATTTGCATGCATGATACAGATGATTTGTGGAGGCAGGCAGACCGCTACGTCTAAATCTCAGATTCATCATACAGGAATGCAAGGAATCTTCCTAGCGAAGGAGGAATTCAAAAATTAAAATATGAGAAGTAAAGAGAGTTTGATTAGTCAAACAGCAAATAAAGAAAACTGGTGCCCACTTTGAGCCTTTCCATCCAGACTCCAAGAAAAGAGGATATTCAGAAATCTAGATGCAAACAAAAATATGCTATCAGTTCAAGTCCAGCTGAGGTCCCATAACTCTCTGAATAAATCATTCAGCTGTATCGCCGTGAAAGGTTCTCAGGGAACTGACCTGGCTCCTTCCTATGGCTTGAGACTAGACAAGACCTCCAGCTCTGGAGAGGATGTGGGGAAGACATAGCACTCTGTATGCTCTTATTAATACCAGTTCCTGTTGCATGCTAAAAAAGAAAGTGCTGCTTGCTATTTTGCACAACATTCTCTGTTGCCCCACTTACAAGTAAGATTTAGGGAGGAGATAAAATGAGAGTAAGAACAACAATACACATGATCTTTTTAGATAATTCTAACCATTCTACCCCTCAAACATGGAAGCAGCAGCCCTTCTGGTGGGAATGAAGACGGATTCATTCAGGTTCTGCACAGAAGCAGCTGCTGGCTGGTAACAGAAAAGTGAGCTAATCCAGAGTTCAGTGCATATTTCATTACAACAGGTTATTTCGACCTCGGTTTACCTCAAACACACCTGCTAACCGCTTTCCAGCATGCACATTTGCATAATTTGAGAAAAACGTGATCCTTTTCAGGAGACTTACCACTATGCATTCGCTTGGAGACAAGTCCAAAGAAACAGGCTGACCGCTCAAGGATAAAATCTGAGCCCTGTGAAAGTCGCCAGAGATTTCACCACTGACCTCAGTTACACCAAGAGGACACAAAACCTGCTCAAAGAGAAAGAGATCTGAGACAAAAGGCAGGAGCTGTACAGTATAAGGCCCATCAGTTTGATTCATTCACAAAACTGAGTTCTTTTAGAACTTCTCTGTAAAATATTCTTACACTTCTTATTAATCTTAGTTATTCTGAAAAAAATACCTCTAGTATAACTAAATAATTGCAGCATAGTCTCAGAAATCTAGGTATCTTAATTGGATATTTTTCTTTTTTTTTCCTCTGGATTTCCTATTGTTTCCTGAAACTATTTTTGATACTTTGGGGAAACTTTAAATTGTTTTTTCTTCTACCTTGTGAATTTGAAAGCCATTTCTAATGAACTCTATTCTCTGGGGTGGCACAATATCAGCATATTTCTGAGCAAGTTAAAGCAGGACTTTCAAAAACAGTCAAGGTGGACACTGCTTATTTTTGCTGAAGCCTCAATTTCTAAAAATCATGTCTTTTTTCACTTGAGAATGAAAGAAACCAGGTACTTTCTGCTCTTACGTAAGAGTAGGTTTCCAGACAACGTGACTTCCTCGTTGTGAAATACAAAACAAAAAGAGCTGACACAACACAAACACTGTTGAACCTTTCAGAGGGACAGTATTCCCCATTTCTGATACCACTCAGATAATTTCTAGGCATTGAAAAAAAGTATTTTCATTAAATATTTGTAGTTAGGCTAGGTCTGTTTGCTAGTTTATCCAGATTCAGTCTCCCTACCAAAAGCCCTGTCCTGAAGGATTTACGGATCCTTAACACTTTCTGAAACATATCTTAACTTTTCTGCTACCAGCCATTGGCTGTTGTTTTGTGCTTTGGAAATGCTTCGGTGCTTTGGGCATCTCTGTTTTTGCTGCAATAGAGGATACACAGAGCCAGTCAGGGTGTTTGCATAAACCCTAAATCACTCTTCCAGAGCTCCAAGTGCTTTCCACTGTGGCAAAGGATTTTTTTTGGCCAACACCAGCCACCAGAATACACACCTATATACAATTCTCTTGTAGTCTCATGTTCCATGCTGGTCCTCTGTCTAAATGAAGGTGAACCTTGTCGGATACACTGAAAAACAGGGCACGAGTGTTCTAAGACTGTTTGGGAATCCAGGTTTTAAGGATTGTTATTTTGCAGCAGTAGCATGACTTAGTGTCTTCCCATATCCCAAATCATTCTTAAGTCTGATTAAGCTAAATAAAAGGCTTCTTTACAGTACCTAAGAATGGACATGACGGTTGCAAAGTTTATAGAAGAGGGTGAAAAGAAAATAATGCATATGCCAAATAATTTTTTCTATACTTCTCCGGGTGGCCTATAGATCTGCGTGGTCAGGATGCAGCTCTCGTTCTGCAGCAGATATAGAATCACAGAACCACAGAATGTTAGGGATTGGAAGGGACCTCAAAAGATCATCTAGTCCAATCCCCCTGCTGGAGCAGGAACACTTAGATGAGGTTACACAGGAATGTGTCCAGGCGGGTTTTGAATGTCTCCAGAGGAGACTCCACAACCCACTGGGCAGCCTGTTCCAGTGTTCTGATACTCTCACTGAGAAGAAGTTTCTTCTCAAATTTAAGTGGAACCTCTTGTGTTCCAGTTTGAACCCGTTACCCGTTGTCCTACCACTGGTAGTCACCAAGAAGAGCCTGGCTCCATCCTCGTGACACTCACCCTTTTACATATTTATAAACATTAATGGAGTCACCCCTCAGTCTCCTCTTCTCCAAGCTAAAGAGACCCAGCTCCCTCAGCCTTTCCTCATAAGGGAGATGCTCCACTCCCTTAATCATCTTTGTTGCCCTACGCTGGACTCTCTCCAGCAGTTCCCTGTCCTTCTTGAACTGAGGGGCCAAAAACTGTACACAATATTCCAGGTGTGGTCTCACCAGGGCAGAGTAGAGGGGAAGGAGAACCTCTCTGGACCTACTAACCACCCCCCTTCTAACACACCCGAGGATGCCATTGGCCTTCCTGGCCACAGGGCCACAGTGCTGGCTCATGGTCATCCTGCTGTCCACCAGGACCCCCAGGTCCTTTTCCCCTACACTGCATCTGTAGGTGATGTTCATATGATGAGCTGGGCTGGGCATAAGTCTTCCTGCCTTTCATACTCCAAAGCCATTTTGGGGAGTTTATGCAGATTGAATTTCTCCATCACATCATCCATACCTCCATGGGAAAGGGGTCTTGGCCTCCCTTATGGGAGATGACTGGCAGACCCCTCTCATTTTTAAAACACTCTGCTCCTTTGTGCTTCTCCCGGCACTACCCCTTCTGGTATAGCGGGTTGGTTATTGTGTGTGCGTCAGGCTGGAAAATGCCCAAAGTCCACAGTGAAACTCTGACCCTTTCTCCATCAGGTCGCTCCTGCCCTTGGTACGAGACAGCCCCGCTCCGCAGGGTGTGGTACGGGTCGCTATTGAGTATTTCAAGGAAGTACAGAGGCTTTTTTTTCTCTCTCTCTTCATACAGCAGTGAAAAATACTATGCCGAAAGCCGCCGTCCACCCTGAGCGCTGAGCCAAGGCGGCGCCACGGCCCCCAAGATGGTGCCGCGGTGCCCAGCGTCCCTGCCCCGCCCGCCCGGGCTCGGTTTTCGGGGTACCCTGGCAGGCGGTGCCGGGAGAATCCGGCAGCCCCGAAGGGCGGCAGGGAGGGGTCCCCGGGCGGCGCTGGGTGAGTGCCCTGAGCCCCGGGCCCGTCGCCCTGCACCCTCCCTCCCTCCCTGCCGCTCAGCGAGACCGGGCGGGTCCGACCAGAGCGCCCTGCAGTGCCGCCCGCCTCCGCTAGGGGGCGCCACCGTGCGGGGAGGAGGAGTGGGCGAGTCACGAGACGCCCCGCACCAACTGTTGCCGGCAGGCTGAGGCAGGATTCCGGAGAGGGGCGCTATCATTGGCTGAGGGCGAGCACCACAGGCGCTCCCATTGGCTTGCATGCCGGGAGAGGAGGAGCGTGGGCGTCTATAAAGAAGGATCCCGGCGCCAGTATCGAGCACCGTTCGAGTCCGGGACACAGCGGCTTCTGGTCGAAGGTCGCGTGTCTGCTGAGCGCCGCCGGGACATGCTCGGAGCCTGACTGACCGCAGGTGGCCGCCGCGCCCGGGACACGAATGAAGAAGCAGTTGCTCCTCCTGTTCACACATCGGGGACTCGTCAGCCGAGGGGGCCGCAGGGGGAAGCGCCGTCGAAAATGGCCTCGTTCAGTATCCGCGCCGCGCGTCCTGAGGACTGCTCCGACCTGCTGCGACTGATCAAGGTGCGGGAGGGGCGGCGGTTGCGGGGTCGCTCCGGCGGCAGGCGGGGCTGGCCGGTGCGTGTGTCCCCCCCAACACCCTTCCATGGCTGTCCGGGGAGGGGCCGGAGGCCTCGTCTGGCGCCGCTCTCCCCGCGGAGCGAGGGCGGGTTTGGGGCAGATCCGCAGCCGTCATAGGGGAAGCGGGGGGGTGTGCAGCTTGTCCTTCGGTGTGAGCAAAAACAAGCTCTTGCGCAAGGCGGTGGCGGGGGGGTGGGTGGGGAGCGGCCAATGGGAAAGTCCCCTTACGTGTTGTTATCTTCCAGGAGCTGGCGAAATATGAGGACATGGAGGATCAAGTGGTGCTAACTGAAAAAGGTAAAAAAGCGAAGCGGCACCTCTTCACCGGGTCGGTAACCAAGTGAGGGTGTCTGTAGCTCAGGTGCCGGTTTAATCTGTTTTTTTCTAGAGCTGCTTGAGGATGGTTTTGGCGAGCACCCCTTCTACCACTGTCTGGTTGCTGAAATTCCAAAAGAACAGTGGTCCTCTGAAGGTGAGACTTGCTGATGCTTAAACTTCAAATGCTAAATGTGTGAGAGCCATCTTATACTTAATGTTATCACTTATACATAAGGTTCCACTAGTAAATTGGGGTAGGAGGAATAGGTTAACCATTAAATGCAGTAACATACGGTAATACTCAGCTGAAGTGGTTGCTGATCCTGGAGGCATGGGAAGATCAGGTATAACTTAATGTACTTGACTCCAATTAATTAGATGGCTTTTCTTGTTTGACCCTGACTTACCTTGATGTAATCCTGTTGAATCACTTTTTTTTCTTTAATTTGTCCCCAATCTTCAGGTTACAGTCTCTAGCTTCGCCATGTACATGGCCCTTCTGTGTACATGGATGGGCGGGGAGGTAACTAAAAGATCCGTTACACAATAAAGTAGATGATCATAATATGAGGTAAGGTCTACAGGGACAAGTGCTGTTCCCAAACCTTTACCAAAGACACAGTAGAACAGAAATCTGTTTGCACGCTTCTGTTACAGTATGTGCAGAGTGTTATGGCAGATGTGGTTAAAATACTTGAGGTTTAGGTTTGAGTGGGTTGCTGTTGGAAGAGTTGATTTCTCTTCCCTGTTGAAACACAGAGTTATAATTGAAGCTTGAGCTTTGCTTACCTTGACTGTAGGGTGCTGAAGGTAAAGAAAATGGTGTGGTGCTGTCAGTGGAAGCATAAGTTGCGGTGTTGGAAATGCTGCTGTAAAGGTGTGCTGTGAGCATGCACTCCCACACAATGTAGTTGCTGAGGAATATGCATTGGAAGATCAGTGTTGTGGAGTTTCATAGACTTTTGGTTGCTAAGGAAGCAGAGTTGGGGCAGTCATCTGGATTGTGAACTGTTGTGTAAAGTTTCTACCTGTGTTCCAGAATGGAAGTACTGATAAATCAGTAGGGTATACATTTGTTTGTAGAAAAAAGCTTTGCATTCAGCCCTTACTATGATAGTGCTTTTGAGGATTTCAGGGTATGGCAATGGCAATCTTCATTCTGTTAGGTTGATAAAATTAGCCAGAACTCATGTTTTCAGTAGTGTGCTTATTTGTAAACTTCATTATTAATTCTAACCTAGTTGCCAATATCTGCATGTCACAGAGAATCTGTATGTTTAAACATGCATGTAAGACTTAATATTTTTGCCTCTTAAATTCAGACTAGCTGAAGTTTCACCCTTTGTTTCAGAACACTGCATTGTGGGATTTGCCATGTATTACTTTACTTATGATCCATGGATTGGGAAACTGCTGTATCTTGAAGATTTTTATGTGATGGCTGAATATAGAGGTATGTATTACAGAATTAGATGAGTTGCTTCCTGTAGGGCTTCTTTAAAATTCAAACTTAGTTTCTTATTGTGGTGTTCTTGGTTTTTTTTAGGACTTGGCATTGGGTCAGAAATTCTGAAGAACTTGAGTCAGGTATGTTTAAGTGATAAGTCTAAACAAGCAGAACTGAGAACACATGGTAAGGCAGTATTCTTGCTCTTCCAACTGCATGAGAGCTTTTCCTTCAGCACTACTCAGAACTAAATTAAAGGAAGTGACAGAATACTAGACAGCTTAAAACGCTGTCTAGAGTCTGAACAGTGACAAGCACTGAAGTGACTGACAGAATGAACTTGATGACCTGTGGTGATACACAGTTGCTGAGTAGTCTCACCAGTTCTCACTGGGCTTGTCATCTGGAGCTGTTGATGGAAATGTGTTGTGTTGCACACTTTTGCAGGTTGCTGTGAGGTCCCGCTGCAGCAGTATGCACTTCCTTGTGGCAGAGTGGAACGAACCGTCGATCAGGTTCTATAAGAGAAGGGGTGCCTCTGATCTGTCCACTGAGGAGGGGTGGAGGCTCTTCAAAATTGACAAAGAGTATCTCTTGAAGATGGCAACAGAAGAGTGAGAGATGATTCCAGCAAATAAATTCTTTCCGTGAATGCACACGCTCTCTGAATAAACTCCTTCTTGCTTTCTGTGTACAGTTTGTAGTGGAATAAAGTAGTGTGGATGCTAATAATTAAAATTATATGCAGGCGTGGTCATAGAGTAATTGGTACTGTGATCTGGATTTGAGGCATCTGTGAAGTTGGGTCCATGTGCTTGTGTGCATCCTTTACCAGTGTGGGCTTGTAATCTTTGTATATGGAAACTTCATTCTTGTAAGTGTCATTCAAATGTGTACAATGTACACACTGGTAGGGTTTGTTTTAATTATTGCCTTTTATAAAAATAAATAGTGTTTTCACTTCATGGCAGTAGTTCTGACTCTAATTCTCACATACAGTTTTCAGTTAGATAACATGTGGATTTTAATAAAAGACTCTCTAATTCACCCTAACATTTTCATGGGCCTTACTGCAGTCCCAGAGTGCTGAAAGGAGCACTGTGACTGCAGGACCTAGTAGTGAGCTGCTGGGTGTTCAGAGGGGTTTGAGATCAACCCCTACTTTGTGTGTGGTGCAGAGCATGCTCTCTAGTGAGCACGTTCTACAACTGAGCTATGTGTGAGGTGCAGTTGGAGCCCCTAAATTAGGCCACTGGAAAGTGGCTTCAGGAAAATCTGGAGCCTCCAACATTGCCTCCTTTGGACATGTAAATCACAAAACTAGGCTTGACTGGTCAGGAGTAGGAAAAGTATTTTTATCATGGTCTCCTTTCTGTGATTCTTAAAACATCAAACTATAGTGTTTCTGCTAATCTGGGTTTATGTGCATGATTTCAGATGCTGTGCGGAGTTTCTGCATGTACATCAGTGCACTCTGGTCAGTGGCAGTGATGAGATGTTTGAAATTAAATGTTGTGTTAAGCAGTGGAAAACAGATGTGTATTTAAGGCTTGGTACTGCAGTAAGTGAAAAGAATGCTGCTCATTAATTTTTTAATTAGTTTTGAAACAAATTTATCAACTTTGCAGTACTGTGTCTGCCCTTAGCATGAGCTGATGGTGAAAGTGGATGCATGCCAGTTTTAAGCTGTTCTCCTCTTGCCCTGTAGTAACCCCACAACAAAAGGCTTCTTTTGGCCAGCATTGCTTTCACTTCAAAGGAAAGGAAGAGGCTTACCTGCCTTGTAACACGCACTGATTTAAATAAAACAATGTTTTAAACAGATTTTAATCACTGTAGTAATCATGTAATCTGGAAGATGTCTTGTAATCCTAGAGAGTGGTGGGCAGTGACTGCTTCAACCATGGGTAATGCTAACCTAATTTTAAAAGCAAGAAAGTATTTAGCATGAAAGTATTCTTGGTTCCTGTTTTGTTTTTTAACTAAGGTGTAAGCAGCAGTGTGCCAGCTCTCCCCAGGTGTGAGATACAGCTGTCAGCTGTTGCCTCAGGAATGAGAAGACAAGTAAGAAACACAGGAGCTCTTGGAAGCAGAAGGTAGTGTATGTCCAAGTGATTGGACAAATACGTGCTGGACTGAGCCCAGAATATGTCACATAAATAGCCTGATTTAGCAGATCAGGTTCTGCATAAGAAACAGTCATTTCCAGCCACTCCCCGTGTCTGTGCAGCACCTCAGCTGTGAGAGATTCATACCACACACAGGAGCCTGAGACTCAAATCCCTCTTCTGCTCAAGGGGAACGTAAATCTGTGTTTCTCACTGGGCAGCAGATTAAATACCAGGCTACACACCTCCCTGCTTGCTCTTGCTGAGCCTATGCTCTTCTGCAAGTCCCTAGGCCAAAAGAGGTGAGAATAAGCCCACCTGATGAACTGGCCTGGCAGCTAGCACTGGTTGTGGCATGGGAAGGATGAGATAGTCTCCAGCAGCTCTCACTGAGCATCAAGGTGTTGTGCCTTCTCATGGGTGAAGCTGCAATAACTTCTCGGGTAACTCTGAGCTACAGTAACCTACCTGCGCATCTCAGTCCTCCTGCAACCTGGTTTGAAACTATTTTAAGCTGGTGCTTTTGGCCCTGCATCTCAGCCCAGAAGGTGATTACTAGTAGAGCAGTTTAAGAATGTTTTTATTTTCAAATTAACAGTTCATCAGATATCTAGGACAGACCTGCCCAAATCTCAGGCCCCAGACTTCTGGAGCACAATAAGGCTATCAAAGCTGCACAACTGAATGGAACAAGCTAACTAATTACGCATTATAATTAGGAAAGTAAGCAGCTTAGTAAAATTCTCAATCAATTTAAAAGTGCTTATCGTGTCTCATTCATCATCTTCTGCCACTGCATTTTCTAAATGAATTCTGCTGAAATAGATTTTTGGAGAGTCACAGAAAACAAGGGAGGCAGCACTAAATAAGAAGACCTTTTCTAGCTGACTGTGATTATTTTAAACATTCACATGTGAAAGTAAAGACAAGGATTAACCTTTCAGATGTGACTTTCACTGAGGTCCCACTCAGAGGTAGGGTTTTTAAAACCAGCAGAAATACTCTTGCAGTTCAGGTAACAGAGCCTCCAACAGAGTGATGTGGTAATGCCATGGCTCAAGAAAAGACTGACTTCGAATGCCCTCAATAACTTTTTCTCAAGCTACCGGGCGACCAAAGTGCTGATTACATCTCCGGGGAGGTGAGGTGCAAAGAACCTCCCGGCTCTCAAGCTCGTGACCCAGGAAGTTCTCTTCATGCTGAGCCAGCCAGCAGAAGACTTTGCAATCACAGCATTTCTGCGTTCCATCGGGTGGGGATAGAAGTGACCTCGGACAGCCTTGAGACCAAAGGACACGGTGGAGGGTCATACCCAGCTGCAAGAAGGAGCACTGGGCTTGCCACCCCCTCTCGGCTTGGTGTTTTCCTGCTCGCAGGCTCCCACACAATGATCTGAGCTGTAGCCATAGCAACGGCATGGAAGGAGGCTTTTTTTGTCTACATAATTTAAAACATAATATATATGTGAAAAACAACCCTTCCCCCTCCTCTCTTCTTTTAAAGAGCCTGTTATCTCAATGTAATTTGAAAAGCCAGTGCAAACTTCTTCCCCAAAGAGCATATAGGTGCTTGAAGATGGGAGATGTGCCATCTGGAACCTGGCCAGGTGAATGTGGAAGTGTCTCTGACGCAGCTGCAGGGAAAACACCAGCTACCTCCGGAGCAGGGCCTCAGGAAAACATTGCATAATTCGCCGTCACACAGCATTACCTCAGGCTGGAGGCTAGCACAGGGATGTGCTTCATGCCTCCCTTTCTTTGAGTTGAGCACAAGGTTTACTAGGTTTATTTCCTTCAGCTTGCATGAGTTCCCTCCTCACAGTGGTCGCTCTCCCTCCACATGCCTTGGGGGAGCAAAAGCTGAGCTGAAGGTGCGCACACACTCAGCCATGCATGTACAGCTGTGCTCATACAGCTGTGCACGTACAGCTGTGCACACACACACACTCAGGGCACACAGCAACTGATGGCAGTGCCAATGAAACCTGCACCACACAGCGGTTTCCCTTGGTTTAACTAATCTGCCTCACTTAACAGACTCAGCTTTGCCTAGTTGTTTTGCTTGTCTGGGCAGGATTGCCTAACTGTTTGTTTGGCGTTTTGGTTGTGGTTTTTTGTGTTTTTTTTTTGTTTTTTTGGAACAGGTTTCACAGAAGTGGCTGCAATTTAAATAGAGGCATTAGCTGCTATCAGAAAAAAAACAACACGCAACTAGTGTGGCTGCAGGTAATGTTCAGTCTCAACACAAACTCAAAGCAGGCTGTAACTTCACCATGCAGGTGCGACTCCCTCCCATGGCTCTTCTTTCTCCCCCAAAGACCTAGCTAAATTTTTGTTGCTGTTGAGCAGGTTTTGGGGAAGTGCAACCTTGATGGAGGGCTTTGGAGCCCATCAGGAGCTCACGCTGGTCCCAATAGGTAGGTCCTGGAGGGGAGGGCATGAAGCTGAAGATGATGGACAAATATCTCAAGGGTGGGTGTCAAGAGGATGGGGCCAGACTCCTTTCAGTGGTGCCCAGTGATAGGATGAGGGGCAACAGGCACAGACTGAAGCACGGGAGGTTCCATCTGAATACAAGCAGAAACTTCTTTACTTTGAGGGTGCCAGAGCACTGGAACAGGCTGCCCAGAGAGGTGGTGGAGTCTCTTTCTCTGAAGACATTCAAAACCTGCCTGGACACATTCCTGTGCAGTCTGCTCTGGTGAACCTGCTTTAGCAGGTGGGTTGGACTAGATGATCTCCAGAGGTCCCTTCCAAACTCAGCCATTCTGTGATTCTGTGATGGATGTGTGCTTTGGGGTAGGAGTACAGCCAGGTGCACTTCTCCTGTTCCCCCAGCCTCACCCTGCTGTGCTCTGACTTTTTTCCTGGCAGAAACACTCACGGTGGTTGATAACCAAATAAAGCACAGGTACACACATCTACTAGAAATAGGGAGGTGGAGGAAAGAAATCCATCTTCAAACCAGTTTCTGTTTCATTTCACAGTTTTACTGGAGGCTAAAGCAAGAGTGGAAAAAAAAAAAAGGCCCCAGGGGATAATTAGCTCATGAGGATGAAAAACAAACACCAGTTGCAGAAACTCCTCTAGGTTAAGTAGTATTGTTTATTTGCATTTGGGCCTTTGTGTATTTCTATTGTTCACACAGCAGGTGTGAGCTGGTCACATTCACTCAAAGGGAAAAGGCATCTCCAATTTCTTAAGCTCTGCTTCCCTTCTCCACCAAAACAGGTTAAAAAGAATGTGCTTTGGTAAGATGAAACCAGGTGCCCATCCTCCCCTGCAAGTTTGCTGTACAGCCCCATGAGGTGGCTTCACCTCTTGCAAAGCACCTCTCAGGAGCTCACCGTCCAGGAAAGGGACATGGACCCCTCAAATTCCTATTAGAAACCTTCTTCCACCTGGGGAAAAATGCATGGTAGCTTTCCACACGAAAGCTCATACATGTTTCCAGGCAACCTGGATATTGCAACGGTGTTTTTAAAACACACTGGTAAAAGTGCAGAGTGAGATTTTTCAAAACCGGTTACTATAATTAGGCATCCAGATACCACTGTAAAGATACCTTTGAACAGTCTTCTTCTAATTGCTCTCATGATGAGCAAACTCCAGTCTGGCCTCTTCACAATCTCCTTGAACTTTCACATTTGTCCAATATTAGACACTGATGTAAAAATGCCACTGTGCAGCTTACACAGGAGGAAATGAAAGGACTCTTTGTTTCCGCCTATAGTTTAATGCCTTTTGCAATCAGTTCATATGGCAGGATTTTGTTGTTGGTTGGGGTTTTTTTCTGCAGCCAGCTTCCTACCCTGGGCTAACACAAGTGTACAAGAACATTTCCCACCACATAGTTTTAGATACAGTTGCAGGCACATGGGTCTGTTTTTTCTCCATATTTTCAGAGCCAACGTGGAGGGGAGGATCAAAAATCTGTGTTCGCCACTCCTACAGATAATTACCTCAGTACAGACCTGTAATTTTGCTATTGGGGCATAAAATGCAAGGAAAAGAAGAAGCGGGAGAGGCCTGCAGCAGTGAAGAGATGCCAGGGGCAGAGGCTGACCATGTAAGCTGCCATGGGGAGCCATGGAGGCCATGGCATCAAGGGAAATGGTTTAGGCTTTATTTTTTCCAAGTAAATGTAATCAGAAGAAACTAGAAGACTCTTATTTAGCAAAATCATAAGTCTCGGAGTTCAATTCCTGGGAAACATTAATAACTTCTGGATTATTTTTAACCTCCCATCGATCTCATTAGCCATAACTCAATGGATTAGCAAGCATTGGATTTAGTGGTGCAAGAGCAAAAGTTATTTGCTGCCGAAAAGCAACAGGCAGAATTGGCAGACAGAAACAGCAACAAGTGCTAGCATCAAAGAAATAGCACTATACTAATTCAGTTTTGAACAAAACTAACTGAGAATTGAAGGGCTAATGGCAGTCAGTGTTACGCTGTTCCTTAGGCAAGGAAACACACCCTTTTCTTGTAACTGTGTATCTGTGATAGCTGGCAAACTGTAAATAAGACTGATAAAGTCCACCACATTGCAAAGTGCAGCTGGTCCAAATGATGGTGAAGTGAGGACAAAGTTAAAGAAACCCCGAGGGAAAACAAAAAAACCTTTTCATAAGCAAATACTCAGGATTTATAGGCATCAGTTGACTACCTTCTCAGCACAGAGAAGCAATAAAATGATTCTGCATTTCCATGCTGATCTTGCAGTCACCAAGATTTGACTGCAATTTGATCACAGAAGTCCTGTGGGGAGTCATGCCCAGGGCAAACCTTGCGTGTATGAGGAAGCTGTGCAGCGGCCAGAACCCCAGAGCTGCTTTTCTTGCCATTTGGGCTTGACGTCAGCAAGTTATTGTTTTCTGCTGTTAAAAGCCAAAGCACTTTTTCACCCCTGCAGTTCAACACCCTCAGACATTCCTGCTTCACTCCCAGGCAGGAGAAGGTTTGCCCCTGCCACCCATTCTGTTACCCATACCCAAGTGCCTCCCCAGCACAGGTCAGGCAGCTGGGGCTTTCCTTGCACACACCTATGTCTGGTTTCTCAGCTAGGGTATTTTCTTGGCATAAGCACAGGGCTGCAAAAGCCAAAGGTCCTCTTAGCACAGGTCTAAAAGCAAGAAGGATTCATGAGGTTGTAGCAGATATACCTACCACAATAAAGACCAGGGCTTTCAACAAGGCAGCCGCTGGCTCTTTCGTGCCCTTATTTTCATGCCTTTTGCACCACACCGTGGCTGTTGTCACATACACACTTTTGTCAGGCATTGACTGCCCTGTACCCAGGGCACAGTGACTCTAGTCATCTAAACCCCTCATTTGGGGAGCAAGACAGGCAGCACCCCCTTGGTGCAGGGGGTGCTCAGGGTCCTCAGCCGAAGTGCCCCAGCCCAGAGAAGCTTCTGGACCATGCCCATAGATGACCACAGCTCAGATCTGGCCAGGTTACAAGTGGGGCCCCTGGCCAGAGACCCCCTTTTGAGTGGTTTCCTCGGAGCAGTGGGACTGTGATCAGAAACTATCCCCTTGGAAACTGGGACACTGTCCAAGGAAACTTCCTGGAACTGAGTGTCCTCACCACCCGTTTCCCCTCAATGAGTTATTATATCTTCTGGATATATCCTTGAGTGAGAGTTTCTCTTTTTGACTGAGTGCATCATCATTCGATCATCATTCTTGTCTGCTGTCGTGTAATGATAATATCCCCAACTGGTACATCGAACTTTGAGTTTGTTAAATGTCAACAGAGTGTTAATTGATTTTTGATTACCCTGGCTGCTCATTGTTTTTTGTCATTTGGTTTTGGTTTCCATTCTGAATTAAAGTTGATTTAAGCTTATCATTTGCTTGGAGTCGTTTTGGGATGCCTCCGTGACAGAGGTGTAAAGGAGGACATGATATTATCTCCTTTCTTAGAGAAGCTGTTGACCCTTTGGAATCCAATAAATGATGGTCCTTCCATTTAAAATATAAAGCATCAGGTGCTTCTGTTTGCAGGAGTAAAGAACATAAAACAAATGTAAATCTGCCTAAAACTATGTGTTACTTGCAACAAAAGGGCTGGAAACACAAATATACCATGGGCTGTTCTGGCTGGAGTGAAGCCCCAGCAAGGCCCCAGTGTTGTGGGGACAGTGGCACTTGCAGCTGATCCTTCTGTTTCATGATCTTTATTAAGTTCAGCCCTGGTGGTCTTACTTTACGCAGCTCCAAACAGCACTTGCATCCTCCGCCTCAAACCCACTACAGGCACTGCAGTACATGTTTCAGAGGAGCTTCTGTGGGAGCTGACGCAGGATGGAGGGGCATGGAGGTGGCCATGAGCAACTGGAAGCCCTCAACCTCTTGGTGTGCAAGCACTTGCTCTGAAGTGAAGGACCCACTGAGTACTCCATGGGAGAGCTGTCTGCCTGGGGACATGATCACAGACAGCTCCAAGCGTCAATGTCTCACAGCGTCATCCCTGGTGCTACTGCAGGCAGCAAAACCTGCCCGGCTGCAGCGTGGGGAACATCTCCTGCAGGCTCAGAGCCTGCTGACACACCATGCAAGGGCTGGTCCAAGCCAAAATAACGTCCATTTCTGCTGAGGCTGAGCCCCAGCAATCTCATCATACCACAAATGATGGGAAGACCCCAGATAGATCCCAGCCAGCTCCTCGGCCGTGGGGCTGAGCTGTGGCAGCCAAGATTCAGAACCTGCTGGGATGTGACGGCCAGAGTCGTGGCCACGGGCTCGTCATGGTCTGTGGCAGGAGCACAACAGAGGAGAAACATGCTGAGATAAATGTGGGAAGAATTGGGGACTAGACACGGGGTTGTCCGTCCTCAGACATTTAGCCACCTGACTGGCTGGCGGAAAGGCCCAGGCAAGCCGAGGGCAGAGGATTATGAATGTGATATGCAAAGGGTGTGCTGTGGGGCCACAGACACACACTTGGGTACACGCCTCACAGGCTGCTGCCCAGCACACTCGGTTAAACATACACCAAGTTTTATAAGCGAACTACAGCCCCCTGCAGCGAAACAGCAAGTGTTCCCCGAAACAGCTTTCTGCAACACAGCTGGCATGAAACACAGATGTTTTTTCCAGAGAGCCTCTTTTACAAAACCTCTGCAAACTCAGCCTCTGCCTCGGCCAGGCAGCTGCTGGCAGTTGGGGCTTGCATACCTGCGTTTTGGCAAAGCACAGGCGCACGCCAGGGCCCCGCGAGGATGGCCAGGAGGATGTTCAGGTCTGCCCTTGAATCAGCCCTCACTGCGACACCTGCCAACAACCTTCTTGGGCATCTTACAGAGCTGCCGCTGTTACCTCAATACCCTTTTCTTCAATGTGGTTCATTAAATCACACAGCCTCATAGTTATGTGTGACTTGTATGATGTGTGAGTGAGCACGTGTGTGTGAGCTCTTCTTTCGCTCCGTTAAAAGTATAGTTAAAAGACTTTTCCCATAGAAATACAGTAGAGTTTTACTTAATTCCCAGCAAGTACAGCACCTGAGTGATAATGTGCATAAATAATGCATAAGTTGCACTTGGTCATTATGCATTTTTGTGTTAATTTCATTAAAAGAGTAATGGTGAACTTCTAATGACCATGTCTCAAGAAAGCCTAGAGAAAATCTGCTGAAGACACTAAACACTGCATTTATGTATAACGTAATTTATTCTAAGTGCTTTACTATTGAAACAAGCAAATGTACTATTAAAGTATTAAATCAGAGACTTTTACAACCGCCATTAACAAGTGCATACTATACCCGCTCTTTTGGAAATTGCTGCCCATTGCAACCAAGTGCCATATTTTGTGTGTCCTTTGCCCAGCTGAGAAAGACCAGCAGCCCCATTGTGTCCTCTGCTGTGTGCCAGTGGGGTGAGGAGCTGGTCGCTGCAGCAAGGACCAGCTACCCCGGCTCACCCCATCCCTGGCTGGTACCTGCCAGCTGACTCCCTGGAGGTGCTACAGTGCTTTTAGGCATGGGAGGGGAGCTCATGTCCTGCTGAGCCCCGCAGTGGGGATGACTAATGGCCAAGCCACGTCTCTGGTGCAATCCTATTTGGTTCAACAAGCCTGCCTCCCATCTTTTCCTGGAGAGCAGGGGGTGACTGGGTGCCATTCAGACTTTTTTTCTTGCCTTTCATTTAGGAAAAAGGGCAGGGGGCTCTGCAGTGAGCCTCTAGACCACCTGCGTTGCCCTGATGTGTGGAGCGCAGGGTGTCAGCATCACCTCTGGACCTTGGGCACAGCCTGATGCTGTGGGTTCCCACCAGCGCTGCCAGCAGTACCAGCTTCATGCAAGCGAGCCCTAAAAACACCAGTCAGGCATCAAAAACCTGCCCAGTTTCTTTTTAGTCAGAGGCTCCGTGACACTTGGTTTCGTATGTCCTTTCCTGCCCTGCCAGAACCCCTCATTTCACTGACTCATCTGGAGGCAAACAATGCCCAGGCAACCGGGGGGTGGAGGGGCTCAGCAGGAAATCCTCACTTCTGCTGTTGCTGCTGAGAGGTTACGAGATGCAGCTGTAACCTTCAAGCACACACCAGGAAAAACATCTGGCACACTCTTCAGCAAAGCATTTAATAACATTTATTAATCCAAAACCACCAGTGGACTGGGATTATTATGTATTACTTCAGGGTGTTCACTTTTGTTTTCAGTAAGATAATCAACGCCTCAGGCTTGTTAATCTATAAAGAGAATTAGGGCACTGTAACTGCACAGGAATGCTTGGAGAGGCCCAGATAGTTTCTTAGTTTCTTCTTTGTTATAAGCACAGTTTTGCTTGACTCTTCCTTCTTTTTTTTTTTTTTTAAGAACAAATTAAATAGATCAGCTGAGTAAATCAATGGCTAAATCTCCATCCCAGGAGAAGCAAACAGTTCTTCTGAACACCATAGTTTCTTTGCTTGTTTTCACATGTCTTTTCTTATCACATTGCACATTTTTGCTGCTCGCTGCTCTGATGTTTCTTTTTTCTTTGGTTTGTAATCGCCCTTGTCCCCACAGTCAGCATGGTGGGAAGTTCTGGTCCAAGGAGCTCACCTGCCAGGGGTACCACCACGTCTCACCAGTTGGGCTGGCTGTCCCCTATAACTGACTTCACATGAGTGGGAAAACAAGCATTTGAAAAACAAAGGCAATGCCAATCTCTTCATAAATAGTCATAGAATCATTTCGGTTGGAAGCGACCCTCAGGATCATCAAGTCCAACCATAACCTAACTCTGGCACTAAACCATGTTCCCAAGAATCTCATCCAGGTATCTTTTAAACACCTCCAGGGATGGTGACTCCACCACTTCCCTGGGCAGCCTGTTCCAATGCCTGACAACCCTTTCTGTGAATAATTTTTTCCTAATCTCCAATCTAAACCTCCCCTGGCACAACTTGAGGCCATTAGTAGTCTCCTTGAGACACATCCCTTTCATGCAAGGCATGCTGTAGCACCCTTTCAGATGGTTTTGGCTTCAGGGTGCCAGAGGTGCTGCAAAGCTGCCATGGCCAGGTTTCTAGAGACAGCTGCTCGGCTCTGCAGCCTGTCCCACAAGGGAGGGGAGGCCACTGCTGTGCCAGTGGGGGAACACAACCCGCATGTACCCATGTGAGCACTGGGTGATGTGCCATGGTCCCACACGCCACGTCTTTAGGAACAAAGGCTCCAGGGGCACCAGGTGTCCTCCAGACATGCCAGCACAAGAACCGAGGCCCCCTGTAACCAGGTCAGGTGAGGACATGGGGACAGTGCAGCCATCAGTGCTAAAAATTAACCTGGCTCAAAACCCTGATGTTTAAAATAAACTATATTTTAAAATTGACTGAGTTTATTGTTCTCTGGCTTTCAAAATAATAACTGACCAGATTTTAAGGAAACACTGTCCCCAAATCACTGATAAAAGCTGCTAACAGTAACCATACATGAGAAGGAGCTTCAGGAACCCATAAATGAGAAACATTGAAAGCAAGGATGATGAGGTGTCAAAATTCCTCAAGAAAATTACTGAGGTGAGACAAAAATGTTGGGAAGACCTCAGCAGGGTCTTCAGGTCAGGGAGGTGTTCCAGGCAAAGCCAGGAAAGTCCACACGACAGAGGGGTCACAAAGACAAGGAAGAGAAAGGCAAGAGAAACCAAGTTGGTGCAAAGAACTAAGTCAATGGTCAAGTACAGAAACATTAGAGTATCTTCTGCCCAGGGACCTTGGGGCTGAGTTCCTGCTGGTGTGGGCAGAACAGGTCCCAATTTTCCAGCTGGGAGGGATGGTGTTGATCTCTCCCATACTCCAGGAGCATCTCTCTGGGGCTGGCAGGTGAGCCAGGTGTTTCATGTGATGCTCCTCAGCCTTCCTGCAGAGAAGAAGGCTGATCACTTCTTCAGCTGGTGGGTTAAGAAAAGAGAACTCATGCAAATAAAACCACTCCCCTCACATATTTCACTTTGCAAGGAAAACACAAACAGATCCTGCAGGACTAATAATTATTACTGCTTCACATCTTCTTAACCGTTCTAACTTTATTTATGGGAGTTTACTTAGGCTGATGGTTACTAGTTTATTCATGCTAGTTAACCCTGTCACCTTTCAGGACAAAAATCGAGCTCTGGGCAGAGCATGTCCTTAGCTCAGAGACTTGTGGCCTGAGGTATGTGACATGTTATACACATCTACATTACACCTTAGCTTACCCACCAGGGACCCCAAATCACTTGCATTTTTTTCAGCCACTGTTCTGTTGAGTGTGAGTCACCAGCTATCCCAGGGCAGAGGGTGTTTTTACACCACTGCTCCTCTAACATTCCTCAAACAAGAGAGTCTCCTTAGCAGGCTAGCCTCATCTACAAATAGGAAAATAGTGTAAAAACAATAATGCTAAAAACCAACATGTAAATATCTGTCTTTTTAAAGAGTTTGAGAAAAGTTGTGGTAGTAAAAGAGGATGTGCTCACATTTGTGTTGAGCTAACCTCTTTTTTCCACAAGCTAAGACTTCTTCCCCTTTACTGTTTTCTTCTTGGTCAAAACACAGTTGCTGATTTTAGCATCTGTGTATTTTGCTCTCTTGTACAAGGATAGATCATCCTGATCTTACTCCATCAAGGCAAAAGTACAGCCAAAGGTTCTTTGGCCCTAGGGACGTCCTTGTACAGTTGGATGCTGTACAAAAGCTGCTGAAAGGCAGAAGACTCCAACATTATGTATGAATTGGCTTGCTCTCTCTTCTGGCAGAGATGGAGGACAGCTGAGCAGACGCACACTTCCTTCTTCCACCAGCCAGTAACAGCTCATCTTTTTATTATCAGATGAACCCAGAGGTGAGCACAGAAGGGATAAACACAACAGACTCTGCCCCACTGATCACCCACCAAACCACAGATGCAGTAGTAAGCTCTTCGCAGCTGGTAGCAGCTGAGTTGTTCCCCAGCATCTTCCTTCAGTCTGGAGTACTGTGGGTCACACTGAGCCCCGATCCTGCCAGGGCTTGCAGGCACGGCTGCTGCGTAAGCACCGTGTGTGGCACCGTGCCAGCGGCCCAGGCTGAGTCACTTGCAGCTCCAGGTGCCATTCCTCATCTCTGGCAGGACATGGAAAATGTGTCAAGCCTGGTACACAATAGTAAACATATTCCTTTGGACTGGCTTGGGTGCTTTTACCAGCCCACTTTAGATCAAGCAGTTTGTAAACAATGTTTTTATGACAGATCAAAAAACCCATTGGCACAGCTCCCCAGTAAATGCAAAGATAACTTCAGTATGCTGTGTCAAATAACAAAACTCTTTTTTTTTTTTGCACAATGCCAAAGTATCGGCGTGGCGGTCGTACTCTGAACGGAGGTTACCTTTATGATTCACAGCATGAATGAGCACTTAGTGGGCACATTCAAGAGCGCTGTACGCGTCAGGAAATGGCTCTTTCAGGTCTCCGTACAAAAGGAAGTGAGTCCGAAGCTTGCTAAATTTACAGAGAGAACCTTCATGAACTTAATCTAGGGCAGGGGATGGGGGGAAGGGAAGAATCCCTTTTCTTTCACTGGAGGTAGATAAATTAACTCTACATGTTTCTGTACGCAGTTTTTAACAATAAAAAAAGAAAGGGGTAAGGGCTGCCTCCGCAGCTGCTGCCCATGACCCTTAGCTGGTGTGTGTGTGCAGCCACAAAGACTCTTCTGGCTTCATGCCTCAGTGTCCTCCCGGTTGCTGGGAAAACAAGTGAGCTTTGCTGCGGCCCTGGGGTAAAGCCATGAGCTGGCACAGAGGGAGCATCACCGCACACCTCTGCTCAGGGCATCTGTCTGTCTTTCCTCCACTGCCACAGGAGCCTGTGGAGTGGGGCTACAGGGGCTGGCAGGCGCCTCCACATTGCTGGCCAAGTGATGGATGTGGCTCATTTTCAGATCAAAGAAACAGATTATTTCTTCAAAGGCACAGGTGCTGTGCCCTGGAGTTGAGGGAAGGTACTTCAGGTTAAGACTCAGTGTTCCGAGACTTGGGTGCAATGGGACACAGAATACTGGATTTTGAAAGATTTCCGTACGGGAGTTGGTACAGTTCTATGGCTTTAACATGGTAGCGGCCAAAGAAGGAAGTAATGAGGTTCTCCTCTTGCAGTTATCCAGTCACACGGTTGCTGAACTCACTGCTACCTCAAAATCCACACTGAGCAAACCCCTGAAGCAAGATGAGGTGCTCACACACAGACCTCCAGCACTCACCTGCGTAGCCGCCTCAGGGCTGCAGGCTGCCTTCCCTGGGTAGGACTGATGAACCCCAGGGGGTAAAGGACAGCTGCAACAGCCTTCCTGTCGTGGTTTAACCCGAGCTAGCAATACAGCCACGATAGCCACTCACTCGCTCACCTCCTCCCCTGCCCCGCCCAATAGGGGAGAGAATCAAAAGGGAAGGGAGAAACTTGGATTGAGATAAACAGTCTAATAAAATAACAAAATACTAATACACTACTCGTAAATATATATATAAAATAGAAATAAAAGATACTCAAGGTAATTCCTCACAAACACACTGAGCAGTCAGTCCCAGGAAACAGCACCTGGTCACACAGCCGATCCCAGAGAGAGAAGGGAGGAAAAAGGCAGAAAAGCCCAGCGGCCTCTGCAAAATGGCAAAAGGCCGGGCTGAACGTCCTGACCAAAACTCCCTCAGCTGTGTCCCAGAGAGAGAGCAAGAAGAGCAGACCCAACCTGAAGGTCCCAACTCTATCTATGAAGCATGACGCCAATGGGATGGAATACTCTCATTGATCATTCTGGATGTCAGTCAAGCTCTGCCCCATCCATGCCCCCCTTCCTCACTGCCTCGCACCTGTGGGCAGTGCGCTCAGAACGTCCTTAGCTCTCACATCAGAGCAATTAAACACATTAGCTCTGTGCTGGGTGTTATCTGCCTGTTCTCAAACTAAGTCCAAATAATGACTGTGGTAGCTACAAAAAAGAAAGGTTTCTAACTGCATGAAGAAAATTAACCCATTTTCAGTCAAACCAGCACATTTCACCACAAATCACCTGCTCTCTCTCCCAAACAGCAAGTCACCCATCTTGTTACTTCATGGGCCTGTCTTATAAAAACTTCAGGTTAGTACTGCTCACCAAGATCTGGACACTCAGGCTATACGTAAAGCATATCCTTTAGCTTTAGTCACCTGCGATCCATCTTCCTCTCTCCAGAAGACCCAGCAAAGCTTACCAATAACAAGATCATGCATGAGTAACTGGGCCTGGTGATGGAGCATTGCATCCAGCTTACCTGCCACAGCTGGACATGGCCTGCATGACTGACTGGCTTTGCATCTTAGTTGGTAGATACAGACCTTTAAATGCCCTCAAAAAAAAAAAAAAAAAAAAAAAAGGCAGGACAGCTTAAGCCTGGCAGATTAGTATGATGCAGGCAGTGTAGCTCCATTTCCCTACGCAGGAAGGTGTTTTTAAAGGAGGAAGATTGGTAAATAGCTGTGAGACATCCTGAGACCACCTTTGATGTCTCCAGCTTTCAACACCAATGTGACAGCTACCAGGAACATCAGCTTGAACACGTGCAGTGAGACCAGCATTCTGGTGGAATCCATGAACTTCACAAGGTGTATGTCTAGACCATTCTTTGGTCTTTGTGACCAGAGATGGCCAGTAATAAGCCTCACTGACACAAAACAGGAGAAAACACCACAATTGCACCAATATACCAATATTTCTTCCAGAGATACCTTGACAATGCCGTCAGCTCCAGTCAGTATAAGAACCACAGTCAAAAAATAACAGAATTGGCTAATGGTCCAGATTTCAGAAGACAGGTGGCTGGTTAGACAACTAGAAACATCTTTTTATCTGCTAAAACATATTCAGCTTTGTTTTTAAGATATTATTATCAAAGGTTTTTCTTGTAAACAAGCTTTTGTATCTGTCAAAACCACCCTGCAGTGCGTTTGACCTCACCAGCTGCCAGGCCATCCAGGTGCAATAGTTGACCCTGCTTTGAGATGCTACATGCAGGAAGGTCCAGTGGGAGGTTACATAGGCCTCCCCAGTGCACCTGGAGAGCCAAAACAGTCTTTATCAATAGCAGTTCATGATGATAAAATTGGCTTTACAAGGAGCTTTGGATTTATGGGAAGGTGTGGAAATAACCTTTACAAAACAAGAAAAGGGAAAAAGAAGTGCACGCAGCAGGGGTTGATATCTGTTCCGAAGCAAATGTGCTCACACAAATTTTTCTGCCGGGGTAATGAACAGAGCAGCAGTAAAGGTCTTCGGCTCCCAGGGCACTCCTTTCTCTAGTTCTAAAATGCTGTTCCCTCCATATCAATCTTGCTCTCTCTTGCACTGCAGTTATAGCTCTCTTCAAAGGTGACAGATGCAATGAAGGCAGCTCCAAAACACTTCAGTTACAAAATCGGCTAATACACCTCTGTCTGAGGCCCTCTGCAGTTACAGTACTGAGTCTAATCCAGATTTTCACAATGAATGTTTCTGGCAAAATACTGAGTTTTTCTTCAAGGCTGCAAGATTTTGCCTATTTACCTGGGCTAACAGGATTATTCCAAGTTGGTGATGCTCCTTCTAGCAAAAGGAGAGGCTATGCTGTCCACTTTTACTCAGACAACTAACACGCTGCCTACAGGAACCATCATCCCAGCACTGAGGGCTGCAGAGGCCAACCTGATGACCTCCAGTTCAACAATTTTCACACTCAACAGAGATTAAAGATCATGTTTTCAAGAGAAAGCCCTAGAGCCTGGCCTCAACACACCTGCTAGTGGCCACTATATCCAAGGATACCAAAATGAGAACTCTATTTCCTCAGTTATACACACTCCCATTATGTCCCGGTTCTGTTAAAAACAAAACAAGTTTCTCTTTCAGGGAATTTTCCTTTCAGCCAAAGTCTTCTTAGTAACTGCACTTTTCTAAAGTTGGATACACATTTTGGTAGACATAGCAATGGGATGCAAGGTTGCCAATAAGGGTGCACGTCCTGTAAGTCAGAGGGGCAAGGAGGAGCAAACCGGTGACTAAAACTGACCAACTAAGTATTCCATCCCATTCATGTTATACTTCACATAAAAGTGGGAGATCACAAGGATCTCGTCCCCTTTTTTCCTTTCTTCAACTATGGCCAACATCAGGAGAAGACCCCGCCTGCCATCCCTGCCAACTGAGGCCTAATAACAGACTTTGCATCCTTGAATCCAGTTCCGGTTTGCTGCAGAGTCCAGCCCAGAACTTCCTGTGCCTGCTCTACAGCTATCAGAGCAGCTGCTGTTGAGGTGCCAGGACTTTCAAGATTGGTTTTGTATATTTTGTATTACTTTCTCTATTTTATTAGTAGCATTAGTGAAACATTTTTAATTTTTTCCAACTCTCTCTCTCTCTCTGTCCTTCTTTGCGTTTCAATCACCTGTACTTAGTGGGGAGGTAGGGCCAAGAGGGTCAGGGGGGAGAGGTGGGGTTAACAAAGCATCTGCCACAGTTTATTGTCACCCTGCAATCAAACCGACATGTTACCAAGCCAAAAGCCTTCAAGTGGAAAGACGACCAAACTGTTGACATGAAACTGGGGTGGGGAAATATACTGGTTTAAATTGATATGGTAATACCCATAGGCAAAGTCTCGCAAAAGATAACACATGTGTGCACAAATTAGTTCCATGCATCTGTGTATGTGTACATATATGCACAAACAGTGGCAACCGCTCTCCTGTTCCTCATCAGGCAAAGTCTGTGCCAAATGAGTTGAATGTTTACTATCTCCCGTACTCTCACCAGCATGAAACTTTTTTTCTTAAATTTCCTGTACTTGTAAAAAACAGAAGACATAAGGAAAGGATTTCAGTTAGGGCCATCATGCTCACATTTTGGAACCATCTCATCATCACATGTGTATGCAGGTGTTCCAAGGCAGTCATTTCCTGGTAGATAAAACTGTTCTGGTTTGATGTCTATCATTTGGGACGTTTTTAAGCAGAAATGTAAATAAGAGTATGAAGATGTGATCAAGTAAAATGCATTTAAGTCAAGTGATGCTTATTTAACCCAGGATTTTATAAACACAGACACATGTGCATATATATGTAAACAAAGATTAAAAGCTGAGGATTAGCTCACAAAACAGACTGGACTTGAAAAGTTTCACTTGGATCTTGCAGTAAAAGGAAACAGAACAGCTAACAACTGCATCTAAAAAAAGAATGAGGAAAGCACATCTTGGTGGAGTCTATTGGTGAATATACCTGAACTACCAAGTAATTATGTTCCTAAATGCCAAGGGGGCACACACCAAATATTTCTGGAAAAAAAATAAAGGCATCTAAACCTGTATTCCTAACTCAAAGGTAATAATTTTCTCTAGAATATTAGGACACAAGTGAAGGACGATCTTTAAGGGAAAGAACAAGTCTATGTTGTATAAGAGTGATGTAACAGCAGTTACAGCTATGACTGATACTGCTCAAGTTCCCACTATTGACAAAAACGCTACTTTGATCCTCCCAAGCCTGTTTTAACTATGTTAGTGAATTTAGAGTTAAAAAAAGCCCAACACATATACACACCCCAAATCCCACCCAGGAACCCTGCTCCCTTTGCTAAATCAACACACATCTTCACCGGCCTAAAACAATGATAAAAAACACGCACTGAACATGTTGGGAGGTAGTTTTTTTTGCCTGAGGCAGCCACATGCCGTATGCCTGCATTAAAAAAGAGTTGGCATGTTTTGTAATGCCTGCACAGACTGGTATTTGCATTGCCAGGATCTGTTTGTTTTCCTCTAAAAGTTTTTGGAATACGCTCAGCCAGAACACCTAAGCAAGTAATAACAAAGATTCTTAAAAGCACTTCGAATCCAATTTGCTTTGTATTTTCTTCCCTGTTCTTTTTGGGAAGTTAATGTATGGTACAAGCACACATTTAATTACATCTTTCCCTGTTTCTCATATTCACTGATTAATTTAGGAACATTTAAGACTCGCCAACAGAGCTTTAAATGCTCTGGTAATCTGTGAAGCATCATGACCCCAAAGAGAGGCTCATGGAAATGGAGGGGGAAAAAAAAGAAAAAAAGATGAAAGGGTTTTATTGTGCAAAGATTTCAAAATGCTGGAAATCCTTTTGTATTTCCCTTCACTTTACTTTTTCCTCCCCTCCCCTGGCTGAGAATAAGGAAACGGCCAAGTTATTCTATGGCTGGTTCCCACCACCCTAACATTCTGGTTCCCACTGAGCTGTGCATTCAAGCAAAACCAAGAACAAACATTAACAGCTCCATTCCCATCCATCTACTAGACAGGAACTCACAGATGCTTCATTATATACCCCCTGCTGGCACTGATGAGGCAGAAGATTTGTATACAAGGGAGGGGGAGACTCAGACAAAACACAAGAGTCATTGTAATTGTTCTCATTCATAATTCTATTAGCTAATGGTAGCCAAAACATCATGCTACTTTAAGCTTTTCTTCACTGTTAAAAATACAGCCATTGTCAACAGCATCTCAAGAACCTTTCACAGATAGTGCAAATGTCACATACATGAGTTTAAAGATGAAGAAGGGAAAAAAAAACAGAGAGAGCTTTTTGTGTAACTGGAATTTAATTTTATATATAAATAATAAGAGACTGAGGAATTTTGAGACTTGCTACTTGCAAAGCTGATGCTGCCAGGGGACAAGCATGGGCAGACTTGAGTCCCACTGCAGGACTGAGGACAAGGTCTCAAGACTGACCTAAGATCCATAGTGTCCTTTCACAGATTCCATACCAGAAGCCGAAGCAGCACATCGTTAGTCTTTTCCTGAGACAGGTTAGTCACATTCAAAATAAAAATGGATTCAGATGGTTTTCCTCTTTCTCTTGGGAAAATGTTGCTCATACCTATTTCACCTGTAACCAAAGAAAGGTGACAGATAATAAGGGGGAGAGGGAGGGAGAAAGCAGAATTAAATACCATAGGCTTTTTTCTTTCCATTATCAAAGTGCAATTAAAACTTTGTTGCCCAAACAGGTTTTGATCAACTTGGTAGACAGAAAATTCTCAATACCAATTTACTTTTAGTAAAGAAATTTAACTCTTCAAATTAGTGACATTATAGCACTAATGATTATGTTTGCTCTAAAGAGTCCAATTCCTATAGTTCACAGAATCACAGAACATTAGGGATTGGAAGGGACCTCTAAAGACCATCTAGTCCAATCCCCCTGCCAGAGCAGGAACACCTAGATGAGGTTACACAGGAAGGTGTCCAGATGGGTTTTGAATGTCTCCAGAGAAGGAGACTCCACAACCTCCCTGGGCAGCCTGTTCCAGTGCTCTGTCACCCTCACTGAGAAGAAGTTTCTTCTCATATTTAAGTGGAACCTCCTGTGTTCCAGTTTGTACCCAATGCCTCTTGTCCTATCAGTGGTTGTCACCGAGAAGAGCCTGGCTCCATCCTCGTGACACTCACCTGTTACATATTTATAAACATTAATGGAGTCACCCCTCAGTCTCCTCTTCTCCAAGCTAAAGAGACCCAGCTCCCTCAGCCTTTCCTCATAAGGGAGATGCTCCACTCCCTTAATCATCTTTGTTGTCCTGAGCTGGACTCTCTCCAGCAGTTCCCTGTCCTTCTGGAACTGAGGGGCCCAGAACTGGACACAATATTCCAGGTGTGGTCTCACCAGGGCAGAGTAGAAGGGGAGGAGAACCTCTCTGGACCTACTCACCAGCCCTTTCTAATCCACCCCAGGATGCCATTGGCCTTCCTGGCCACAAGGGCACAGTGCTGGCTCATGGTCATCCTGTTGTCCACCAGGACCCCCAGGTCCCTTTCCCCTGCACTGCTCTCTAATAGGTCATTCCCCAACTTACACTGGAATCCAGGGTTGTTCCTGCCCAGATGCAAGACTCTACACTTGCCCTTGTTATATTTCATTAAATTTTCCCTTGCCCAACCCTCCAGCCTGTCTTGGTCTTGCTGGATGGCAGCACAGCCTTCTGGCGTGTCAGCCACTCCTCCCAGCTTCGTGTCATCAGCAAACTTGCTGATAGTACACTCTATTCCCTCATCCAAATCACTGATTAACGTATTGAATAGTATTGGTCCCAGTACTGACCCTTGAGGCACTCCACTAGATACAGGCCTCCAACTGTTGAACTGTATCAAAATAAAAGAGAGAAAGAACGCTCCATAGCACCAAAACACCAACTGGAATCTTGTGTAGTAAACCAAGTTTCTCAACTCAAATTATTTTTAACTCCCATCAATTGCACTTATTCTGTTATGAAGTCAGGGTAATTTAACTTGAAAAAACTGAGTTACATACACACAGAACAAGAACAGAATGAAAATGAGATATGCTGTCTTTGTGGAAAAAACACAAAGCCATGTCACTTCCATGTAACTCTTCAGCACAACAGCTGGATAAAATAAAAGCTTGCTTCTCCCATGAGATGTGGTTTGAGCTGTAGTTTGCATCTAATTCTGATGACAAACATACTATAATAAAGGAGGTGCAATGCTTCTGGTTTTTTGGAATGCAGAAATATGTTACTGTCTCCAGTGTGAAGCAATTTTATTCTTGGCTGACAAATCACAATTCAGAGACCCCTGCTGTGGCAAATCTTTATGAGGAAAATGATATTGTATTTATTTTAGCAACCAGATTCATCTAGGAATATTGCCAACAGTTGAAAATACAGAGAGACTGATCTCATTCAGAATAAACAAATGTGTCTTTTCAAAGATCACAGCAGCATTCTCTAACCTTTGGGATCACCCCAATCCAACAAAACATCTGGATCTGGGTTTGCTGTTGAATAACTTGGTTTGATTTCAAGCACAAGCAACAAATCACCACCCCCAGAGAACAGCTGAAAATTGATACCGAATTGAACTTTCACCATCTGGTTGCTCTAGGTCAAAAATCTAGGAGTTCCATTCATGTGTTTCCTCCAGAAACAATATGTGGCAAAGCAAGTAAATTTCAAAACCAGCAGCACTCAGGTACTTTAAGCACCTAAACACTCAACTTAGCTCTTCAGCTTTTGTTCCTCTCCTTTCACCCACATCCCCCCTTAAAAAGATTTTGTGCCTGAAGCAGAAAGCACTAACATTTAAAAAAGTGAGTAAAGGGCTAACAAATTATATTCACACAGTAGAAATGTCAAAACCAACCAACCATTCACAGGTTTCTGCTTGTAATGAACCTTGATATTTGCACAGTGTCTCACAAACTTAAACATAGAGCTCAATTTTTGTGGCCCTTCATAATTTAGTAGCTGTGTCCTAGTTCACAATAAGGACAACATTTTAGTGAATTTTAGAGAAGCTTGACTTCCTCTTGGTTCTCCAGGGTACCTTTACTCAAAACAAAACTGCTCTTCCTATTTTTTTTTCTTAAATTTTGAATTTATGTGGCTATTTTACAAAATACTTGAAAAATATGTATTCTTAAAGACTTCATATTCATGTCTGAAGGAAAAACTAATTACTTAGTAAATCAGCCAGTCAACATACTTTTTTCCCCTTCTGATAATTCAGTACAGCAATTAAAAATAAATTAAGGAAAACACAACACTAGAAACTAGTTTTGCTTTTAAAGCTGATCATCTAACAGTGGAATGTTGTTGCTCAGCAGACGTTTGCATTCCATCACATCTGCAAACATTTGTGACTGGTGATGATGCATGGAAGAAAAAAAAATGATTCAGTTTTCTAAATCTGGACACTATTTACGCAGCTGCTAGTTAGAAAAAAATTACTGGTAAATGAAACTGCGTAGAAAAATAATGACAAGTCCCTACAATGCTAGGATCATTTTCTGATGAAAAATAAGTCTTTAACATGATGTGAATATACAGGACGAAGCCAAGCAAGTAGACGACATGTTCAGAAAAGACATCCTTTATCAACTCAGAGCAGACATTATCTGATATTTTGTACTAAATGATGCCCAACTGCATTATCATTAGTAATAATGAGCCTCAAATACACAGCAATTTTTGTTCTATGAAACTGAACCATCTTAAAACAGTGGAGAGGGTGTTTTTGGTTTGCTTTTCTAGAAACCAACAATCACAGGACTTGCTAGAGTTTCAAAAGCAACCCAGGGGCAAAGTCAGAAACAAAACTGACAGCTCAGCTTGAGTTTCTGGCTTGGAGAACTGGGAAAGGCAACCTCTGCTTCCTCCATCATCCATCCCCAAATGCTGAAGCATGTCTCGTTAGGACGGGGCATCAACATGAAAGGCCAGGCACATTGTGAACTGTTACTAGCATTGACAAATCTTTATAGAGAAAACATCTAAACAGGAAAGACGTTTCTTTCCCCTCCTTCATATCTGCACAGATGAGATGAGTTTTTTGGTACAAGGGCCAGAAATGGGAAGGGAAGTAAGAAGAAAACCCAATACATTAATAAGGCCTTTGTAAATTAACTTGGAACCCATGGAGGAGATGGATATTTGCTCGCTATGCTCTAATGATGAAGAATTTTGGTAAGTTAACTTAAAGAGTGTTAAGGAGCACACATATTCTTGACAAATGTTGAGATGAATAAAATTACTTCTTTTCCCTCTTTCTTCATCAATATCAAAATAACTACAAGTCAAACTTGCAAGTGTTCAGCTTTTCCAGAATATTCTGCTGCTGTAGCCACACACTGTTATCATCAGTCTTTATTCTTTACCTGTGCCAAGTGATCTGGTGTTCTACTTCTGGGCTTGCTTTTCATTTGAAGCAGCATGGATTTCCAGGGGCTTGTCACCATCTGCATCACCCTTGAGGAGGGAAAAACATGCACAAAATTTCACATGAGGCACTCCATGATTAATGTTTTTGCCAGAACAGAAACCCTCTTCAAAAGCTGAAACAAAAACTTCTTGCAAAATCAAGTGGCTGATGAGATTAATTCAGTATAATATATTCAAATGTTATCTTCTCCCAAACGGCTCCTACATTTTAGTCTTCCTGTAGTTAGCTGAGCAATTAAAGGATTTGAAAGAACAAGTAGTTCAACAGAAATGTTTTAATTGACTCATTCTGCCTGCACTAATAACAGAGGATGAATTCCCACAGAGTAGCTGCTATTTCGCATTCTCGGAATTCTGTGTGGATTTATACAATAGGTCTCTTTTAGTATGTATCCTTTAAGAGAGCGTTCTCACACTTTCCCCAAAATAAATGATAGAAATCAAAGAACGAAGACAGGCTTGTTAGAGCATCTGGTCTATCTGTTTGCCAAGTATGACAAGAAGAACAGGCATTTGATTATAGTTTTAAACAGATATCAATTAAAAAAAATACTTATAGGGCCACACACATGGCTAGGGGACTGCAGCATATGACAGTCTAGGACAGCCTGAGAGATGTGGGTCTGTTCAGCCTGGTGAAGGCCAGACAAAGGGGAACCTAATTGCTACCCACAGCTCCCTAATGGGCATTTAGGTATCTGGAAGAGCTTCCCAGAGATTCACACCAAAAGGACACAGAGCAAAGGACACAGGAACACAGCAAATTTCTGTTGGACTGATGGGGGGAAAAAAAGAAAAATGTATTACATCACTGGTAAGTACTGGAGTAGGTTTTCCAGAGAACTTTGTGAATCATCATCCTTGGAAATGTTCAGCACTTGACTGCACAGGGCCTGAGCCATGACATCTAACTTCAAAGCTGTCTCTGCTTTGACCAAGGAGTTGGACGAGATGATCAGAGGTCACAGCCAGTTTCAATTATTCTCAAATTCCACACATGAAAATTAGACAGCATTTTCCTTTTATTCTAAAAATATTTTTTTACCAATATGACTTAAATGCAATGGAAAATGTAACAAAAGAAGATAGAAGAGACTGGAAAATAAACATTTCACAGGATGGGTGAAATTTATGTCCCAGCACAAATCAAATACTACAAGTAAGGCACCAAGTCTGTGAGACCCTGCATATGCTGTGCTGGAGATACAGACTCAATAAATCAAGATTCAATTATGAGGACAACTCTTAAACTCCTTATTCAAAATATGCCTAGCAAGACCTTTAAAGAGAACTCTTTCTTTCAAAAACCCATTTTGTTTTGATCACTACCCCAGATGTTTCATAATATAAGAAATCACATCCACAAACCACATCAATTTCAAAATAATGATCTACGCTGTGATTTTCTTGTACAGGAACTTGTAAGTTACGACATTTTACTAAAATTTGTAATGAATAACCTGACTCACAATGCCTCATCTTAGGGATTACTCAACCCTGAACAAATTAACAAAAAAATAATGGTTCACAGAGAGTCCTATGTTTTTCCTCTTGCTTCTTTTAACTTGTAAAAAGCAAATAGTATTTAAGTAAGCTTCTTGGGTTTTTTGGTCCTGAAAGAGGAAAAAAGCCCAAAGCAACACACACACAAATGTACACGAAAATAGGGGTCTTGCTCAGTTCCTTTGTTTCCGTTAGCTCAGCAGATCTCACCACAGGGCTCATCTTCCCTAGATCTATTAAGCCTGAGCTATTTAATTCAAGCCAATCCACTGCTAAACTGTCATCCTTCACACAAATTCATTTGCTGAATCAGCAATTAAAAAGTTCCTCTAATTCCACCCGCTGTATGTGCCCACTACATAAATAGCGAGCCTGAGTAAGACCAATCAGGCAGTGAGGTGGGTGGCCAGGAAAGGACACCCTTTGAGCTGGCACAGGACATAAACACACCTAATTTTACAATAAAGTGTTAAGGTCCCCTGGTCACACTCAAAACCACAATAGAAGCAAAAAATGTGTTTAGAGCAACAACCCAGAAGACAAGCCGCCTCTGGGCCATGATGCCCTCTCATAATTAGAAGCAGGCACACATGCAAGATAGTGTTTCTACTTTCTGGCTCAACACAACCATTCCAAAATATATCTGGGTGGCCAGAGGAGTTCATGCAGAGATCTATCCCACAGCAGAAGGTATTTTGCATTCTTTTGCACCTGACATTTCAACCAAAAGGTAGCTGATAAGAAATCTTCACAACATATTCGTTAGTCAAGTGTTTAATACATCAGGATGCCACAGGATTAAAAAAAAAAAAAAAAAATCATTATTCCAAATTAAAAATAATATTGGAACTATGGGGACTGTAAACAACGCTTTTTGTAAAGCTTCAGTACGTAAGAGATTAAAACCCATCCAATTTAGCTCACATTATCTAACAAACGAAACCTAAATTTTAAATGACAAACTTAGGGAAGTATTGAAACCAGAGCCAGAAGAGGAAGGGCAAAAAGGCAGCATTTCAGGAAAATAAACATCAAATGAGCTGACTGACAAACAGGACCTGTTAAAAACTTACAGGTGGTAAGTTCAGAACTGTGGCTCTGAAATCCCAGTCTTTAAGCAGTTTTCTGTAAAAGAAGTTATAATCCTTTGTATAGAAAACCATAGTCCTTAAGTTTAAGCTGTTGCACAAAATCCTCAAGCTGCTATGGTTTGTCCATCCCTCTGACCTACGGACAGGTATTAAAGATGATAAAATCAGCCAGTATTAAACAGACACTGCTGTGAGTTGGGGGAAGGAAAAAAAAAAAGCAGCTGCAATTCACTGCCTTAACAGTTCAGCTAGTTCAACACTTTTGTAGGCACTAGAAGGCAAAAAAGTGTAGAAGAAATGTAGAAAAATATCCTACATGAACAGAGCAGAGGAACCAGTTACTCACAAAGACTAGCTGAAGGCAATATAGGATATTAGCATTTGTAATTGCAAAACCCCAGTAATGAAAGTTTGATGCCACCTAAGGCTACTCAAAAATATTTCAAATGCATCACTCTAAAAAACTGCATGTTGGTATGATTCTCTACAAATTTTGTACACTAAGTTTAAGATAAACAAAGTCTGAGGGACATATGTCCATTTTTCTATCATCTCCCCTAAAGATTTACACCTTGATAACATAAATGTTAACACTAATTCCACTGATTTTTGTGGAATTACTTCATGGGAGTAAGCGTTAGTCAAGTAAGCAAAAGATTTTTCAGAAGATAAAACCCTTAAAATATATACTTGTCCTTCAAACAAGATGGTTACATTTCTTCTACCATATCTTCTACCTGCAGGAAGCAGAAAAGTTGTCCACTTTATTATGTCAAGATAAAGTATACAGAGGCTGAATAACTACTCCTGCTGTCCCTTATGAGGAAAAAAAGTGCACACTGATTTTTACTTATGGTACTTGTGTAGTTTTAGCAGAGGGCTTCTTTTACCCTGTCATCCTGACCAGCTGGCTCCTTCCACAAGCCAGCTTCGGGGTACCAGAATACTGCACTGTAAACAGCATATTCAAAACCTTATGAGACAGACTCGCTGTACGGAGGGGCTCAAGCCACAGTGTTTTGAAATGTAGCAGCAGAAGGTCCTGCAATTAATAGTTCCTGGCAGAACTTCGATTTCAGTTGATATGACCTCAATTTGGCACAGGTTTTTGTTTCATAAAACCTTCAGAAAATCAACATATCACATCTATTTTAATGACATGTTGCTGCACAAGCATGAAGTTATGCACAGCTGTGGTACCTTTAACTATCAAATTACGAGCAACACACCAAATTAATACAAGCCAAGAAGAGCTACCCATATACTGCTTGACTATTCGCAAGAATCATTTGTGTAGCAACAGAAAAATGCTAGAGCGAATGTCACAAAAACAAAACAAAAATAATCATATCTTTTGCTCTGGCATGGTTCCACAAAGTGGGTTACATCTGCTGCAACACCAACTCAAGAATAACATGTACATTTGTCTTCACTTGTTTAAGGAATCTAGCTGCCTAGTATGACAATAAGAAACATACAAAAACAACCCAATTCTTTCACAGGGCTGTCAAATTAAGATAGAAGTCCCAGAATATATCCTAGAAAGCTTTGCCAATTTTAATATATGATAGCTGAAAGCACTTCTTTTCTTCTATGACACTTCTGTATCAGTAAAAGCTCCAATAAAAATGCAACTTTACGTTTATTTATAACAGAAATTCTTTTGCTGGAAAAGTTGATACTGATTCGGTGCATCTAATTGTCTGTATGAACAAAACGTACTTTCTTGCATTAGTACAATCACACAGACAAACAATATCTTCGATGCAGGCAATTTTATCAAGTGCATAGTGCTTCTTCATTTGAGTCACAGATTTTTGTTTCTTGCCTAATCCATGAAGTTAAATAGCAACAGTTAATACGATCTGATCAAGTGGATGAACCTTAGGAGGAAACCACTCAACACGTTTTGGCTACTAAGGGGTGTGATCTAAAGATTCTGCAAGGAGGAAGAGAAAGAAGTGTGTTTACTCAGTGGTCACTGCAATTTGGCATGTCGTTTGTTTTTCTGCTGAGGTAGCAAGTGCTTGAATAAGCCTTACAATAAGATGAAAGCTTCAAAAGTTTTTGCCTTCCAATAACAACCACATGTTTCCTTTTGAAAGCCCAGAACACAATAAAATAAAAAGCTCAGCTAATTTTTACTGATGCTGTCAGTTTGCCTTTCTGAAATATTTTAACATTGCATATTTTTCTGAGATACTTTTTGACAGCCTAGGTTTTAGGAAAGGTACAGTATGATTAACCTTTGTTTATTCAAAGAGCTACACACATGCATTTACTGAAGCACCCATGGTCAAGACGGGACGAGTATCCACTGATGCAAGTCTCCACTCCCATAAGACTCAGCAACTGACAGGACAGATGAGCATTTCTCCAGTCCAGCTTGTTTGGAACTAGTCCCACACCTAGACTTACCTAGAGAACTCAGCTGCATACCTTCAGTCAATTCAAGTACAACCGCCTCTCCAACACATCTCTCACTCAGTGGCTATCCCCCTTATGTCTTAGGGCTGAAAATACCATGTTCTGGTCAGGTAGGACTTCTGGTTTACAACCTAGAAGCTACGCATCATTATCAGCCTAGTCTGAACTGATACCATGTTGTGAGCTGTGGCTCAATCAGGAAGTCCACAGTAAAAGACCAAGTCTTTCTGCTTGTTCAAAGTTGTTTTCAAATAATCTGTTAGTTTTGCCACACTACATCAAACAACAAAAATAAGAGATGGGAAGCAGTCTGCAGCCAGCGCAGCAGTTTGTATCAACGGAACAAGCATAGTTGCTTAGAAAACAGGAATTAAAGATGCAGCGAGTTTAGAAGTGAATTTAAAACTACAGAAGCTTTACATAACACACCTGAACTTTTCTTTAAGCAGCCGTTTAAAAAATTCCCTAAAAATCTTACATGCTCTCCCTGGCACACATTTAACCAGCTCGCACAGCTTTCCAGCCAAACTCTGCTTCACTGAGCTATCTACATACATTTCCTAGAAGTCAGTTTGCCTATCTCTATCAGATGTACAACAACAAAGACACCTTGCTCCTGTGGGATTACAGAAATGTCTAGTAGATAAAAGACAAAAACATCATTAAGATACTTAACTCCAGAAGCTCCAGGCAGGTTATAAATTATGATCAAGACATTACATAATGTAATGATTCGTTAAAACAAGTTCCCGTTTTTTCACAAGTCAGTGCTAATCTTCAACTAGTATCATTAATCAATCATATCACACCTATTTAGAAACTTGGAAGCATTTTGTAGAATGCATCATGTATCTGAATCAAGTTCCTAAGACCTTTTACCTTCTCACTTTTTTTCCCTGGTTTCTTCTTCTTAGGGTTGTCCTTCCAAAGAGATTCTACAGCAATATATCCCTGAAGACTCCAGTCATACAGCTGTGTACCAGCAACCTTTGAAACAAAAGAGATTAGAAAGCATGAACTTAATAACCTGGGAAATATTCTTTTCCTTTTTGTTTAAGTGGAAGAAGTCTCAAAACACAAGATCTTTAACATCTTCCTGTTCAAGCTCAGGGTGTACACCATTAATAAACATCTTAGGAAAAAAAAAAAATACACAAAGAACAAGAAAAGCCAACTCTCTAAAAAACTGTTTGAAGACTACCTGAAAACATGTTTGTATAAAGAGGGGTAGAATGATGCTGCATGGAAACAATTCTGGTTTTCTTAATATTTGATGTTTAGATTTAACATAAGCAAATTATTTCTTAATTTGACCATAGTAATTAAAAAAATCCCTCTTAGTTTGCCACTATTCTGCAATTTTACATTTTTACTGCTTTGACAGAACAGTAAATGTACCTCTTTGTTTCTTT
Source organism: Patagioenas fasciata (assembly GCF_037038585.1). Lineage (NCBI taxonomy): Eukaryota > Metazoa > Chordata > Aves > Columbiformes > Columbidae > Patagioenas > Patagioenas fasciata. The sequence goes on along the minus strand of NC_092520.1, from coordinate 106,244,478 downwards.
TTACTTACTATTTAGAAGAAAGACCTAATTTGCTGATAAGTGGCTGTCCTGAATAACCAGCTGTCAATTCTTAAAACAGAAGGCACCTAGGAAAGACTGCCTTTGCTATATTACACTGACAGGTAATTTTACAACAGGAAAAATCCTTAAGTCTAATAAAAATAGTATCTCCTGCCCCTTACACAACAGAGAACTGTAACATCCATAGCATCCTTTAAAACTCAAGAGTGGTAGGTTTTCACAGCTCAGTTCAGTACTCACTTTCATATCACTATCAGTTTTCTTACAAATAAAGAACTGCAGAAGTGGACATTTTGCCCAACTAACCAGCTATTAAATTAAAAAAACCTTATGAAATAAAGAAACAAGAAGGTCCCTAGGTCCCACAACAGGTAAAGCTGGAAAACCAAAACTATGAGAACAGGGCAAGCATAAATGATCTTTCTGAAACAGTTTTCTGATGTTTCTGAAAGTTTCTGAATTATTTTATTAAGTTTCTTCCAGTCTCCAACAATTTGCTGCTCAGAGATTTCCTGAGCCAGAGGTGATTTTTATGTGTACAACAATTCTCAAGGAATTTCCCTCCTATGAACTTGTTGCCCCTCCCCTAGCATCCACAAAACCCAGTGCCAAGAAGCTCCAGTGCTGGGCACACTCGGTGCAAAGAACCTCTTCCCTTTGTTTGTCTGAAAACAGTTAACTACACCAGGTACGTACCACAATGATAAGGGATGTGCTTCTGGGCATACTATCTTACAGAAGAGTCTATTTAATAATTACAATTGAAAGAAAAAAAAAAAACAAAACAAATCAGCAACTACATTTCCAAGTCAAAACTAAATCCAAAACATAAACTGTTCTAAATACAAGGAGCTAGCATATTTGTCACCACATTTGACAATTACAGTTGTACTTAGGTTTTAAACAAGTCAGCATGATGCACTGCGTTTTCTCTATATTTGAAGGTGATAAAGGTCATCAGCAAAAAGTACACCAACTGTTACAAGGATGAATGTGTCAAATTCAAACATTACAGGTAGACAGTTATCTTCTTTTTCAGTATCAAGAGTGTTCATTTTTAAGTACTTCAACAAATTAGTTCTGGAAGTCAGAGGAGCGTGTGGGTCATCCAGAAAGATAGCATGATCGGCTGTGCAAGCCATACAAACCTACCATGACCAAAAAATAACCGCAAAAAAACAAAGGGCTTTTTTGTCTGCAATGTTACTAAGGTCACAGCTATCAACACAAAATGAGAAACAAAACAACTATCCATAAGCCATTTCTTGTTCCTGCTTAAAAATACTCCCTTAAAATACTTTAAACCACTCTAAATACTTAACAGCAAAAACCTAAAAATATTATTATGGGAGTTATATGACCAAATGACTTATGACTTGCACTAAATGAGAAACTGGTCATTCACACTGCTGGACTGAAGTAGCATCACAAAGTACAGTAGCTCAGATAGTTAACTCTGCCAGAGTTAACCAGTGTTTCAACACTGTACACACATCTCAAGAGCTGGGACTCAAACACAACTTCACAGTTTGCCTGAGTTCATAGAATGATTGAATGCCCTGAGTTGGAAGGGACTCACAAGGACCATTGAGTCCAACTCCTGTCCCTGCACAGGACAACCCCACAGTTCACACCATGTGTCTGAGGGCGTTGTCCAGTCTCTTCTTGAACACTCTCAGGCTTGGGGCTGTGTCACCTCCCTGGGGAGCCTGTTCCAGCGCTCCACCACCCTCTGGGGGAAGAACCTTTTCCTCATGTCCAACCTAAACCTCCCCTAGCACAGCTTCCTGACATTCCCTGGGTTCTGTCACTGGTCACCAGAGAGAAGAGATCGGCACCTGCCCCCCCTCCTCCCCTTGAGGCAGCTGTAGCCACCATGAGGTCTCCCCTCAGCCTCCTCTTCTCCAGGCTGAACAAACCAAGTGACTTCAGCCACTCCTCACACAGCTTCCCCTCCAAACCTTTCACCAACTCACTCCAAACCTTTCAAACTCAAACCTTTCATTCACCCCTCCAACTTTCACCACACCAGTGCAGAGCAGAGCAGGACAATCACCTCCCTCGCCCATCTGGCATTGAAAAAATGCAGTTCTAGATAGACCGCAAGCTGCAAGTTACAGGGTCAACAGGAGCACAGCCAAGGAATTCTGATAACTACCCAATGCATCCTGTCATGAACACAGCACTAGAGTCATAAAATTGCTTTGGTTGGACAAGACCTTTAAGATCATAGAGTCCCACTGTTAATCCAGCACTGCCAAGTCCACCTCTAAACCACGTCCCTAAGAACCTCATGCATTAGCCTTGTGTTTTGTACCTCTCTCATGGAAGAACTGAAGAAGCAGGTGGGTGCTGCAGTTGCCACCACTACTCTTGCAAGCAGCAGTTCCAACCAGGAAAAGTAAAAAGGTGCAATCATAATACAAACAGTTCATTCAGTTGTTCAGAGCATTCATTCCAACATTCATACAAAGAGTTCCATTCAAAGAGGGACAAGTTTTTCCATTCAGTCATCTGGAATTCCAATTTCTGGAAGATAACAATTTCCAGCTTGTTTGTGTTAAATTACAAGAAGCTACAATGCCACCTCTGTTCAATGCAACACTAAGCAAGTTTGTATGGGAAAATTTAAACAAGTTCAAAAGTCAGTTCAAAGTGGTTTTCAAGCATGACTCTGAAATAGTTCTGATGTGACCTTGGGCCACAAACATCTGTGCTAGGTGCTACTGGGGTAGCCTCAGCAGTCCCTAAGGCCTAACTGCATGTGAACAAGCTCCCATATTTTAATTTCACATACGACCATAACCGTATAATATTTACTGTACTGCATGTGATGGGTCAAGACTATCAAGCAGAAATTGTGGTTAACTGACTTGATCTACACTGCATGCTGAGAAGCTAAACTGAGAACCTGCTGGCTTTTCTACATTTATATTGTTAACAAAGTAGTCCAAGTGCAACTTCATAAGCATTTAATTCTGTAGCAGGCATGGACCAAGTGACTCCAACTCCTTTTCAGCCTACAATTTCTGTAATTGTGCCATGCTCTCAGTTGTGCCAGTAAAACTGTTTATGGCTTATGGACTGAACTGGGCAAGGCCCAAGGTACAAGTTGAGAAGACTTCGAAATAATTTAGTTTCTTATCAAGGAAATAAACTTATGTATTAGGAAGCTTTTAATTCTTTGAAGAAAGTAAGCATAACATACACTAGTTTAGGAAATCTGAGAAGTTCCAATAACAAGGAACAACAATTAATTCTAATGATAAAGAGATTCATTTAAATAACTTCATAATGGATCTTTTTTTCCAGATGGAAGTGAAGTGACAGTAAATATAAAATATTTTAGAATATTGTGATTACCTAGAAAGCAATACAGTTCAAAAACACTAATGTTTCACCAGAACAAAATAAACTTTAGTATTCAAATCTATTCCCTTACTACACATACAGTCTGACCATTTGTTCAAAGTTATACAAATTAAAGTAATAGTAGCAATGAGGAAACAAATCCCTTACAAATTTGTGATTTATTAAAATAATTACTAAAGCAGGAAAAAAACAGTCTGTGCATTTCTTCCATTTCCAGTTAGATAAAGTGTCTGAAAGCTATTACAAATGATCAACTCTGTTGCTATAACTTCACTTAGCAACTCATCCATTTTAATTTAAGAAAAAAGTTTTCTTCCAGACAGATGGATCAAGTGTTGTACCTCAACTGCAAGTATATTTTGCTGTGATTATTTCCAGCTCTTCAATGCTAAGTCTTTAATAAAGGTGGGAAGGATTTAAAAGCACACTCAAAACCTTTTCATTTTTTTAAAGTGCGATCAAACCTGAAAGTTTACCAAATGAAGGGAACTATACCACTGTAAGTGAAAAAGCAATGATGAAGTACTCAAATGTGGAAAAAAAAAAAATTATTAAAAAATTTAAATTTATTTTCCAGAATATTTCCTATACTGTTCTATTAACTTGGCAAGTGAGCTTTGCACTGCCAGCATCAATTTCTAAGCTTACAGAAATTCTCTGAAAGGCCTATTAAACATTTCCAAATAATTATGAGAGAAGAAAGTGCTCACGATTTCTGATTAAAGCATAAAAGTCATGGATAGTAAGACCTGATGTGATTAAAACTTTGCTTCTTTAAGAACAGAAAAGTGCAAGAGATTAGCGGAACCAAAACAGTATCTAGGATATTACACTCTTCACAGAAGCTTCTAAACTCTTATGTCTAGTGTCCTCATCAAGTCAACAAAGCTAAACCTATTCCAATCAAGTTTCAGGCTCATGGTCTCGTATCAGATTTCTTGTTACAGTCAAACTAAGAACTGTGAATTAATCAAAAGGCAATCATGCACTTCAAAGTTTTCATAAAATAAACAAGGTATTGTGAAGCTGTTAGTAGCAAATCCATAGTTAAGGCTGAACTGAGCTTCTTTAAAAACAATAACATCAGTTTGAACACCATTCAATCACTTTCCACTTCCCTGTCAGAAGGCAACTAGAATTTCAATTCCAACAGAATTTCCAACAGAAATCTCTAAGATTCTTAAATTTTAATGATTTTTTTTTCTTGCCACTGGCATAATTTCCATTCCCTGAGAATGAATCAACAGAGCTATCTGTATTTAGAATATCTGAATCCTGGAAGCACTAGAGAAAAGATTCCATCAAAGATCAGGGTATCACCATGCTGGCAGAGTTCAAACACAGCCTGATAGACTCTCCCAAAGTCAATGACCTTTCTGTTTACAAAGAACACCATAAGTTCTTGACAATACAGTATTTTCATCCTGACATGTCAGTGTCATTCTTAAGTCACCAATAACTGGATGGCAAATTCACCAGAGCCTGAAATATAAAGTATTTCTGACACACTAAAATATGTGCACTGTGAGTGGTCAAAGGCTGGATTTGAAAAAGAATGTAGTGGAGAACTGAGGATCTGCCAGTATGATTAAGTGTGGACAGAAACACATGTGACCTGACATCAGCAGTGGCTGTAAGCAATTGTCTGGGCTCTTCAGTTCTTTCTTTCAGAGGAAACCCACTTAAGCAACTGTAAGCTAACATGCTTCTTATGTGCCTGAAACAACAAACGCATAAACAGAAAAGGTATCCAATAAGCAGGAGAATTCTTACCCCATTCCAGAAAGTGCATACTGTCTTTCTCAAAACTCTACCCAGCAAAAAGCAGAAAATTTCAATAGCAATGCTTATCTTGAAGTGTTGTTCCTATTATTTCTCTATAGAATCTCTTTTTTTTTTTTTGGCTTTTTTTCAAATGCTGTTTTCATTTGCTATCAAGATATTTCAAGCTTCCTTAGTATTGTAAGTAAACACACAATCTGCACTTACTAAGCATGTTTATATTAATTTATAGTTAACTTGTGGTTAGAGATTTAGAACAACATTTTGTTCCTCAAATTGAAGATGCTACTGCAGACATTAGAAAAAAGTCACTAAATGAAACAGAATATCTGACCGTTCTTCAGCCCAGGCTTCATGTTCTTCGACAAAATCACTATCATTTTGTTAAGTGCCAAGCACACTGCCAGGGCTTTTAAAAATGGACTTGCAGTTAATTTGAAGGTAGGAGGCAATAATCAAAGTAACAGACACTTCCCCAAAGAAAGGTATCATCACTGACCTTTGCAATAGAAACCGCCTGCTGAGGGTAATACATGGAGGCACCAATACCCATGAGACCTGTGGGATATACTAACTTCTTTATTTTTGAGCCTGTTTCATAAAAACAATACAAACAAAAAACCACAAAAAATGGTTAGAGTACATGCTAACTAAAATAGTGGAATGGCCCTATCCTATTATTTATAATCAAAACATTTTATTAAATACAACTGAACAGAAAATATGCTGAACTGTACTAGTTTCTTAATAAACGTGATGACTCTGATCAATAATTAATCTTAACCTTTTGAAGAGATTACTTCTATTAACATCTTTCTAAAGTGAAAATTACCTTACAACTATATTTATTGCAGTAATAATGAATAATACTGAATAATGAAGTAAAAGCCACAGTTAAGAGATACTTAAGAGAATTATACCAACTGATACTCTGTTCTAAACCAAAAGGAAAAACTGGGGCAAGGAAAGGTTAGGATAGCATTCTTTTGATACATCAAACAGAACAAGAGATGCTCCAATACCAACTTCGTAAGTTACCTTAACTCACAAATATTGATTCCTCCACAATGGCTCTTACCAATATTTTTTCTTGATTCACTTTAAAAGTACTTTCAAATGCTTTGCAAATCACTAAACTAAAGTATTTACAATTATGCTGTACACCTGCTGCTCAGTCCCCAAGTAAATTTTGAACATTTTAATCAATTTGAACTCTCTATTCAATTATATAAGTCTAAAATCATTTAACTGCATGAAAAGTTCGTTGTCTTATCACAGCTGGCCACAGGTCATGTAACCTGGCTGGCCAGTGACAAAACGCACCACTGAATCAGTTCCAGGGCATGCTGCAGATTATCTAGGCAGAAAGGAACAAAGAAGGGAACAAGTAAAGGAGAAAAGCAAGCAGTACAGAAGCAAAAAAAATAAGGCCATAGAACAGACATATAGGAGTTAGGCCACAGTAGTTCTGCTCCTTACTGAACAGGCTGTTCTATATGCAAAGCCACATGCGCTTCAAATAAAGAAATAACGAATTTTGAAGAGGAAATGCATATTAGAAGTGCATAGTGTTTCCACTAACACATGCTCATAATGAGATGAGAAACTTAGCAGTAAACAAGAGACATTCATAAAGTGATTTTGCTAGTCTTTTGTGAAGAGGGAACGTGGTACCAATTCACCATAAGAAAGCACAGGAAAGGCAAGTTTTGTTGCATATTTACAACCAGAAAAATTACACTGTTGTTATAATTTCTGGGAAGGTGGAAGTCTTCCTTAGTAATAGCTTAGCAGCATGGCTACAATATCACTTTAGGAATAAATGTAATAGTTGAAGATATTAATGCCTTACAGCAGGCTGCTACCTGCTGGAGATACCCAGTTAGAGGGAAGTTTAGGAATACTCCTATATCCATATTCCAGTACTACTCAACAAGGTTAGAACAAATTCACATTCAATGGCATTTTAAACCAAGCTGAATGACTGCACAATATTCACACAATTAAACTCTGAATACAGTACTTTCTACTTAGTGAGCAGCTATATCTTCAAGTATTACGGTTAGACCTGCAAGATTTGATCTGTAGCTTCCAAGAGGGCAATTTCTTCCAATGAGACCAATGACAGAAGGGACAAAAAAAAAGAAGCAGCTTCGTCCTAACTTTCTGTAGCATCAAAATTAAGAGGCACTTCCTCCTACAGTTTGAATACTTTCTGGAAAGAACAGTATTGTAAACTATAACATGACAAAAAGTTTTAAAATTATGGCTCACATCCTAAAAGATTCACAAATCAGACATTTGTATTATGAGGTATTTTTATTTTTCTTAAACTTATGACCCTCTACTCTTTTAGATCCAGCCTCAAGACTGCGATTCCCTGCCCCTCCCCCAGTTTTGCTACAGTAGTAAAGCCTGAAATCTGATCTCATTTATAATGACATAACTCCAGAAGCAGGAATTTGAAGAGAACAAACTTCCAACAGGTGAAGCTGGAGACCTTGATTTTAATTAAAAAAAAAAAAAAAAAGCTATGGAAAAAAAAAAGTACCGCTTTTACCATCTTCACTGGAAAATATTTTGAGGAATGCATATATTCACAGAATGCTTTCCAGTTCTACATAGTCAAACACACACTTGGAGTTTGTTCAACATATACAGGCCCCACAGAGGCATGTTTTTATTCAAAGCAAGTCCTCACTAGTATTTAAATTCTAGGACTTCATGGTTCTCTTACCTACAAGTTTTCTTGTGTTACTTCATTTTACTGTATTAAGAATAGCTCAATACAAACATGAAATACTTTTTCCAAATTAACACTTCTTAAAAAAAAAAAAGTATTTATTTATATGAAAGCATAAATCTATTAGTTTCTTCAACTAGTGCGATGAAATTACCTGTATCACATTTCTGCAGCCCATAACATGCATGTATTTATAGTACATGCAGAGTTCACAAGCACTTTCGCTGAATATCACCATCTGCAGCAGCTCTGTGTCCAGGCACACAATACTCTTAAAGAACTTGAATATACACCTAATTGTACATGTTCAGGAACCTCTGTATTTTACCATAGTTTATTCCCCTGTAGTTTTCCACAGTAACATATGAGATCAAGAACTTAAGTAATTTTAAAAAAATTTAAGCTAAAAACCCTACTTTTGCTACAATAAGCTAGAATTGGAAACTAGACTAGACTAGAAACTAGAATTGGAAACTAGACTAGATTCCAGTAACAGAGTATCCATAAACAATAATTGATTGTTATTACACATCTTTTACCTGAAGTTTATTTATAATTGGAGGAACATTGCAGAAACATGCTTGTACAGATCTCATGTGTCACAACTAAAAATTAGTATTAAATAAATAAATAATTTAGCCCAAACCATAACATAAGCAGTTCAAAAGGTTCCCACTTACCTCTCGCAAGAAACAACCCAAGAATCCCAGCAAAACCTATCACACCAAGCCTTGGATAAAATCCAGCAGGGGGGTTTTGGAGAAGTTCAAAGCCCTCTGAAAAGAAGTCAGAACAAAGTGCTTTAATGTCATGTGAAAATGTTTTTCTGATAAGGAATCATCAATACATGCTGGATATTGTTACAAAACAAAGAGTTATCAAAACACATTTAACTATCATGCACATTTTAGATCTGCTGGCATAAAATTCAAAGCCTTTGAGATCTTCTCTAGTGACACATGAACGAAACTGAACATCGTATTGTATTTACCAGTTTTCACAGAAGCTTTTGCCTTTGCTCCTGGGCCATCTGTTTTGTTTTGCTCTTTTGCATCTTGATTATATCTTTTTCAAATTAGTGATAAAAACATTTTCAAAATGGATTATTACATTTACACGTTAAGAAGAATTAGTTTCAATAAAACACTGTACAAAAAACAAATCACAGAACAAAGGAAAGACACAGCACAAGCAAAGCTCACTACAAGATGGGAGTCTGATGGGGGAATGAAAAAAATATGAAAACCTTCCATACAAAGGAGTTCAAAAGACTGAGACTTCAGTTTAAGGAAAGGAGGTGCAGTATCTGAAATGAGCTCGAGATAGCATTCATGCTCAGTCCTGATGAGATTAAGTATGAAAGGATACTTCCATAACAAAAATAAATAAAAATTATTTTGGACTCTTCAAAATTCTTTGGAGATCCAAGGAAGTAAGCCAAAATGAAAAGGCTTAACATTACAAACAAAAGGCCTAACACTTGCGACAAGTAGTGAACATCGCAGGAAGCTTCAATTACTAGGCTGGGTCAAGCAAATACTACTAGCTGGGAATAATTTGTGAAGGTTTTTTTTTTATTATTATTCTTTTCCTGCATAAGTGTTGTTTTTAGACACACAGGTTGACACAAACACAGTCTTGGATTTTAATTGTTTAGGAACGTAGTGCCGCAATGACCTACAAAGGAAATTTAAACAGATATACAGTGCAAATGAAGTAGTCTTAACTGCATTAGAAACTACATATATCATGATGCTTAATGGAATTCTCTTTTAACAGAAGACATCGTACAGTCCTGCATTTTAAACTGCTAGTTAAGAAAACTAAACTGATTTACCTCTACCATGCTCAACAGCTTTTTCTAATTTGGGTATAGCTTTGGCATAAAGATCCTAAAAGAAAAAAAAAAAAAGAAAACAACAGTAAATAGATACTAAGTAAGTGAAATATTAACTACAGAATGTAACTGACCTGACAAAGAAAGAAGAAGAAAAAAACAGAAGTGTTGGGTCCCTAAAATAACTTCATCTTATTCCCACCTCCACCCTTCACTTACAGGGCTATGTTTGCTCAACATTATGTTAAGCATACATACATACAGATTTTTCTCAAAGGACTCTTTGGACACAGATGAAATACAATACCTCAAAACACAGAGGTCAACTTCAATATTTCATTGAGTTTCTGATCAGGTAGCTGAAACTCAGGATTATCTCAGGTTTCTCAGTGTACATAGGTATTGCAAAAACACTTGAGCTAATGCAAAGGAAGTACAACACTGTAATAAACTCCTTCCCAGCACTTCACAGGGGTACATGACTCATTCTGCAAGGTGATAAATTGTACTTTCCAACAGACCATCTCAAGCTAACAAAACTGCATTTTTGAAGTGACGTGGAAAATGAGATGTCCATACAATGTCCAAAGTAAATCAAAGAGCACTGCATCAACCCCACAAACTAGTTCTAGATTTTTTTCCTCAGGCTGAAAATATGCAGGAAGTGAAAGAAATCACATTGCCTTTTATCACAGTAGAAAAAAAAAATCTCAACAAGAACAACCCTGCTAATTGCTACTATGCCAATAATCCTTCAGAGAGATAGTGTAACATTTTCTATCAATTAGGGAACAAGTTCATAAACATCTATGTCCAAAGTTACAGCAGAGAATGGTCTTGCAGTACCACTTAAGCTGTATCCATGCAGAAGTGAAAGCATTTGTTTGGGATACTGCATGGGGGACAATATCTTTAGAACTTTCATTTCCTCACTGGCAAGAATGACTTAAAAAACCAAACCAAACCAAAACCTGTTGTGGGAAAAAAAAAAAAAAAAAAAAGTGTTAGCATGTGACACACAACATAACTCTAAACGGATGTTGGTCTTCTTAAAAGCCAATTAGAAAGGAAGATGTTTTAAAAACCCCAGAGACTAAGACTGATCTGTCACAGCTCCCCAGATAACTGGCTTACTTCTACATCGGTGTTTTGGACTGACTTCTCACTACAGTTAAGCAAGCGAATGGATATACAAACATACCAAATTCTTATTATCCTGAGTTATGCTTTTAAAGACAACCGAGACACATCTAAAATGTTATTTTCTTTAACACAGCAGGGGGTGGGAGTGGTATAAAACCAAAACTATCTCTGACTACAGTTAAGCAAGCAAGCTGACCGCAAACCCATAAAGTTTACATGCTCACTTCATAAAATGAGTCAGTAAACCACTGCCAGGAAATGGCTTGTTGTGCGTGAGCAGAAGAGCACATCTTATGTAAGTGATCACCAAGCAGACAAAAAATAAAGCAAATGGGAAGACAGTGGGCCTGTGAGACATAAAGCACTGTTCAAGGCTTGCCTGCACTCAGTCCAACTGGGCAACTAACCTTGTCTCAAATTCCATTCCCAAGTTACAGTTACCACAGGCAACCAAACTGAACCCAAGCCTTTAGGAGGTCAGAGTTCTAATGAGACTGTGGAAAAACTCGCTTCTCCTTCAAAACTGAAGTCAGCGCTCCTGCTGGTGGCACTTTAGAAACACATCACTAGACTGAGCAACCCTGAGTGTTTCTGAAAAAATGTTTTGGTGCTGTTAAACGTTAGTACCACACCACAGAACTTCTAGACGGAAAGGACACCCTGATGTGAACAGCTTGGCTTAAGAAAAGGATTCACACCAGCCAGAGTGCAGAGCAGAGAATCACTTGAAGTTGCCAAGAGGCACCCAGGTGACAAGGATGCCCTTGCTTCATAAGAAAGCCTCAACATTTGCCGGGTCAGGAAAGAACAAAAAAAGCTCTGAAACCTAATATCAATAATTTAGGCCTTGATTACAAAGACCTTGGTTTTCCTCTATGCTCCAAAGACTATTTTTGTAATCAATGACTGTTTAGTAGAAACATGCTATCTAACAAAATATATAAGAAAGTCTGGGACTTAGGTTTGCCGCTACGAGTGACGTGGGATTTTCTGTCTTCCAGAGAGCCACGTGCCTTCCCTCAACACTCCAGTTCAGCAAATACTGATTTATTTCCTGCAAAGTTGTGTTCTGTCACAGTTGCAGTGAGGCCAACTCAGTATTGCGGCTCCAAAACACACCGCTTGGTAATTTAAGGCCTTCTCCTTGAGCACGGAAAACACAAATTTAATCACTATCTTCATCAGTCACAGGACAGTATCAAATCCAGATATCCCTAGATATCTTTAAGTTTATTTAGGATAACAATTCTAAGCTTTAGTTAATTTTCTTTTAATTCTTCTGGCAGGATCCAAAATGTGAAAAAGCAGGGGTTTAGTTCAGCAAATTAGTAGAAAGAAACAACTGGTTTTGTGTGAGGAGAGGGTAAATACTATGACCCGAACTGTGGAAAAATTGAAGTAATGCAGCATTTTGGGAAAATGCTTGTACAGGTATCGACTTTTACTTTGCCGCTATCTATGAATTCTGACTCTAAAAAAACACCCCAGCTCAACCCTTCCCACTGAACCACTACCAGATGTGATATAAAATCATTATACCTGACAACAGGCTGTATATGGCTCCAAAACATGTCGTAAATGTGAAACCCCCTCTTCCAATTGGGTTTGTGGATTCTCCACATATTTAGTCTCACGGGCTGGAGAGGAGTAGAGTGACAGCTGTGAATATTAGCAAACACGAGGTTAAAAACAAAGGTGTAATTGTGTTAAGTAGGTCTTCAGGGCATGAACAGTCTAAACAGAGAACATCTAACACAGTGCTTACTACATATATAATGCATAATAAAAATTCAGGCACAGTTGTGAGACAATTATGAGCAAAGTTTAATTATATACTATGATGACGATGACTTCTAATTGCTGTGCAATTCATCCATAGCTGCTATATGATCCAAGTCACAGGTTATAAATTAATATTAAACTAGTTTAATAAAAACACAAAACCTAATTGTGAAAAAATGTTTCTGGTCTTAATCAGCACTTCTGGTTCCCAGTTCACATGCTAAATGTACTACAACTCTGAAATCACAATCAACCATTTTCTATATTTGCACAAGCCATCATTAAAGAGTTTAAGTAGCTTCTAACAAAGGTATCATCTGCTACAAATTTGTCTGTTTGTTACTGAGCAAGAAAACCATATGACATCCCAGTGTTACCGTCATTGACCACATCAGTAACTGACAGCATTAATAGCGCCATGGGGCTGAGCAAAAAAGAACTGTAACATCCAACTGAAGAGCAATGGGCATCTCCACGTAACAAATACTAAGCTACCATATTTAGGGTTTAACATCACGACGTATTTATTACAATTACCTAAACATATTTAAAATTGTGTTCTTTTAGAAAAAAAAAAAAAAAGAAGGGAAAAAACCCACCAAAACAAACAGAAAACCCAAAGTCTATACTTTTGAAGATGAACAGCAAAGTTTAGATCAAAACAAAACCTGTTTTATATACTGCACTGGTATTTTGTATAGAGAGCTTATATTTTATACCACATTTATGCTACATTTTGTAGTCTATTATAAACTGATGTTTACACTTATTGTTACATTGAAGTGTAGCTAGCCTTCTTTTCATAAGTTGGAAAACAACTGTATCTCTACCACATCAAAAAAGCTGCTAACCATAAAAAAATATACGACATTGAATTTGTCAATTCAGTAACTCATGCAGCTGGATTTCCCATAATACTTGGAAAGACAGCATTTTAAGTCTCATTTCCCTAGGAAATCCAGTCATCTCTGGCAATCACAGTCACAATCAGTTTAACTCTGACCCTGTTAGACAACCTAACAGCCATGTCTGGCACAAGAACAGAAGTCTCAGAGATAGGGAAATTCCCATACGTCTTCTGAAACTGGACAGCTGACAGAGATCCTAACAAACATACCCTGTGAACACTAAGGAAGGCAGCCAAAACCCCACAGCTTGTACATTCTGCTTGGTTGAAGCTGGTGGGCAAGCCAATTATTCAGCACAAATGTAACTTGAACCTGCTGCCTGTTTGCTGCCCCAAGCCAGCAGTGCTGTGGGGCATGCGATGGCCCACGCTACTGCAACTTCACTGGGGTGAAGCCAGGAGACCTCATCAGCTATTGATCCTCTCCTGTTATGCACAGGAAATGCCCCTGCAGACAGATCCTAAAGACCTAAGTATACAGAAAAATAAGTCTCATTGTGTTTCACTGCTCGTGTAACAAAACTTCAGTTTGGCTTGAAGTACTTAAAAATTTTAAAGATCTACAAACTCTCATGGATTTAAGTCTTTATTTAAACTACAACTTTTTTTTAAATGTTAGAGACTGCGAAAAGCCTGTACGAAAATGCTGGTGTGTCAACAGTTTGACAGGGTGTTTTAAAGCTCTACTTGTGATAAAACATCTTAGAGAAACAATACAGTAACTGTTTTTTACTATCACTACTTATTGTATTCATTGCTGCTTAGGTCTGAATGCTGTAAAGAAAAAAACACTGATAAAATTCTGTAGGCTACTATATCTGATTCAAACCATTACCAGCCAAGAATTCTACCTGTAAAAAAGATAATTTTTTTAGAAAGAAAAAATTTTAAAAATACATAGTGCTACCTGGTTAAAAAGCAAATAAAACATTCCTGTGGATTTGAAATATGACCACAAGTAAATTCACAAAAAAGAACAGGTAATTTCTAAATGAAGAGCAGAAGGCTTGAATGTAGGAAAGAGATCTTTCACACAAGCAAGCCTGACGCTATCAAGCAGAGGGCATCAAATGCAACCCTCAGGTAAAAGAAACCAAACCGTATCAACATCTCTGTTACTGAAAATAGAGAAGCAAGTTTAAAGGCAAGAATATAAAGGGTGAAGAGATGTAGGTAAATGCTTTCAGGCATCAAAATATGTCTTTCAGAATTCTGCAGATATTTCTGTATAGATAGAAGAGCCCTACAGGTCTAACCATACTTACCTCCTCAATTTTCAGCAACTCCTTTTTGGGAGTTTCCTTCTCTGAAGAGGAAGCATAAACCTGGAGAGAGAGCAAGCTCAGGCTAACAGGGGTGGCCCCCAGTCGAATTACCTGGAAACATTATAAGAAGACATGAAAATCATTATGTTCAAACAAAATGGCAACACGTTTGAACGCACCCACGTAGACAGTGTTTATGCCCCCATATACAGTAATAAGTGTTACGTTACGACACTCAGAAGTTAGGAGAAAAGGGAGTTGGTGGTATACAATCTAATGCTCTCAGGTATTCAAGTGATAACACCTAAATTATTTAGATGCTATTTGGAAAAGCCTGAGGCTAAAGGAGACAGTAGATACAAATGCTAATCTCATAAAGTTTTCATCTCACAAAAAGATCTGTTTTCTCCCCCTTGAAACATAATTTTCAGTAATTTTCTCAGTATAGATATTAACAATATTATATTCATATTTTAAACAACTTTGTGAATGTTGGTAACACCTCCATTTTTCCAGTTAGTACCAAAAAGTTCAGCATTTTATTTCTAGTTATTGTCTACATCTAGATTTAGGAAAAAGAGACCTACAGTTGAAAGTATCAGAACATAATCAATGCTTTCTAGAGTTTTAGGAATGTCTCCTATTTTTCTGTGAGAAACACGAATTACAGCACACTGTGACAGATACTTGACTGTTTCTGAATACTTCAGATTCAATCCAGTCACACAACACAACCAACATGAGTAAGGTGAATATAATTCTTCCTATATTCAGGACCTATATTACATTGCATTTTTCACCGGGAGAGACTGTTTTAACTTAGAAAACAGAAGAGAAAAATCAAGAATGCACAAAAAACGTTTTCCAACAAATACACATCCTTATCAACAGCAACGCTTAACTTAGGAAACGGCAGTTCCAATGGGAAACCTTTCAATGCCTCATGTTTGCATTACTGCTCAGGTAAACATACGCAGAGTTACAACAGCCTGTGGTTTGTTGCCTTGAGTGACAGTGTGAGTGGATCTAACAGCCTGTGGCCACCAAACTGGAGAGGTCTGGCTCTGCCCACTGCATCCATTCCCCGAAGTCCTGCTGCTCACCTTGCCCTAGCTTTGGTGGCCGGACGCTTCCCCCGCGAGGCAATTCACCTCGCCAATTTGGCAAAAGATTAATCCTGAAAAAGAAGTGGAGAGCTTTGTGCGGGGTTAGTAAGTCGAACCCATCTGTGAAAACAGTCTGACAAGCACCAGAGGAACCATGTGGCCAGGGAACAGGGGATGAAAAAGGAGAAGGCAACAAGTCCTCTTCCTTTTCCAAAGCCACAAGGGAACATGACATTGACCTAGCTGCTTGTGACACTGAAGCCTTGATCAAACCAACACATCCTTCAGGCTGTTATGATGATAACTGACCTAGCCACAGGACAGTTACTCTGAAACTTTGCTTCTGTCCATTGCAGAACTATTAGAAAAGAGCTTTAAAATTATCCAGACTATAAGTTTATTGCAAACAGATCAGTATTTGCAAATAAAATTTCTCCCACCACTCTGCAGATGGAGCATTTATTAAGTGTAACCAAGAGACTCTTCAAACTCAAAATTAGATAATTTAGCTGTCAAACTTGCTGAAAATGTTCATTTACATGTAGAGAAACAGCACACAAGAACTAGGTCATGGGATTGCTTTTCAGAAAGACACAAGGAATCTGGTAGGTCAAAAGGTATGGAAAAACTTAGTTTAAAATTGAAGTTTTTCCTTATTTGTATTTATGGACCCGTTATTACAGTACTATAATGAAACACCACAATGACCAGATCAGTTCTGTTTCACAGCCAAGGAAAGACATGAACAATATTTAATAATGCTTGCTTAAACAAAGAATTTTCACATACTGTCATGAGCCAAGATAAAAACATGAACAACACTGACCATTAACAACTGTAGAACATATTTCCTCATTCTTTCCTTTTTTCACTGCAAAACTGCTCTGCCACTGAAAAGGCAAAAATCTGAATGCATTTTCATTCTGAAAAATATGCTTTCAGTAGAATATTACTTCCTGTGATTTTTTTAATGTTTAAGAATGAAACACACAGCTAGAAAAGACATCAAGACATTCTCTACTCCATTCATTTTCCTCAAAGCAGTCTAAAATTTATTTAAACCACAACAACCAGTTACCTGGACAATCATATTCAGTGCAAATATTTCATATGAGCCTAAATTTCATATAAGTCTAAAACTACAAATAGCTTTTATAGATCAACTACTAAATTAATGGAACACACTACACTCCAAAGAGGTTGGTGGCAGGGACGGCTTTTGAAATAAGCCTTGAAAAACACAACTTCAGAGAGAGCCACTCAGAGACAAGTGTCTAAAACTTAATTCCTGAATACAGCAAAAGTTTGTTACATGGATACACATGCACAGCTTTCACATCTTCTATTTACCATTTCTGCAAGTGTCCCTTGCATTAAAAAAAATCAACCACACAACAGTAACATAAAACCCAATAATTTAATTCAGTATAATTCATTATTGATAACTTCTGTTTAGGAAAAATAAAACCAGTCTGCTGTGTTAAATAACAGGTGAGTTTCGTGCTGCTGCTCAACACCATTTATATTGTTTGAAAATTATCGAAATGTTACCAGCAGAAAGAGTAAATGCAAATGCTTTAAATATTTGAAATTTGTATATAAAGACGCATACCATATTATCAAAATCTTGAAATGCAGACATTTTCTAAAAGTTTCATATTTACAGTTCAAAGAAAATGAAATTAAACATGAAAAGGACAAGAAGAATCTCTTTAAATCTTAAATGCGCTGTTCCAGCTATACTGCAATGGTCTTCTACATCAGTTAAGTTTATGAGACAGATACAACTGGTACTAAAGTACTAAAGCACACCCACAATAAGAGGTTTATTTGGTAACAAGAAAGATTAATCATTTTACTTTTTGTTTCCAAAATTCACTTTAGGATCTCATTTCTTAATTCCATATTAACCAGGTATTACAAACCAATTGGTTTAGTAAAACACTTTGATGGAGCTGTGCATTCAATCTGCTTGTCTTAACAGCTATTCAGCTGATACAAAAAAGGTAGAGCTGACATTCTTTCTAGGCAATGCTCTGCATTTACTTGAAATAAAAAAGATACTAAGTTTATTCCTTTATCTAGCTGAAGAATTCAAATTTATCTGCAGACACCAGATCACTCATAAGCAAATTCTATCTGAAAGGTGGAGGGCAAAAGACTACTATATTTCATCTTCCATTGTCTTGCTTTACTGTCTTTATCAAAGTTCTTGATTCTTAACTAAAAAAATGCCTCTGGGAAGAATAAATCTCATATTAGTTCTCAATACAAACATGGGAAAAAAAGAGCTAAAGATTAACTAGAACTTTTGGCTTTTTTTTTCCTCTTGCCTGTGGTTTCTCAGTTCACTTGCTACTGTTATTGTCAACCTGTCAAAATAGGAAAAGGAAGAACAAAAAATCCTTAGAGACTTTGGTGACAACTGATATTTGCCCTAATGTACAAAGCTGCTCTTTTCCTCTTCTTTTTCCATTCTTCCTCCTACCTCTTAACCTCAACTAAAACAAAACACACACAACCAACCAAAAAACAAACTCTTGAGCACTCCTGTTTCCTGAAGCACAGACATCAAGAAGCCACCTTCCTCTTTTGCTCTTAGAGGCAAAACGGAGGTTGGTCCAAAACACTGGAATATGGCTAACCTCAATGGCTGCATAAAAACTGTAATACTATGCATAGCATCTGAACCCACAGGTTCTTCTAACGGACAATTCAGTAACATTTACATAACTCCCAATGATTCTGACAATAAATCCTTATGTAAGAATTTCAGCAATTGCCCCAACTTTAAAATACAAAAAAAAAATTGGAAGTTATGGCAAGAGGAAAGCAAGCATAGGTTGCTCAGCATATTGATATATTATCCATATTTGGCAAACAAAAAAGGTATAAAAAAGAACTGATTTCAAGAATTGATTATCACCAGTTTTTAAAAAACTCCAGCTTCTTGAGTAGTCACGACAATAATTTGATTAAAACATACAACTGGCTTTTAGCCTGAAGGGTTCTGGAGCTTTTCTTATCAGAGGCAAAGACCTTTGAGACAACTATGGGCTTTACGCCCAGATCATGCACATTCTCTCCTTTTCACAAACAACCTACATGCAATAAAAGGTGACTTCGGAGGCCAGGACTTTCACAACTGTACGAATCCAAACTCCTCAATAACACTAACTCACAACTCTATGCTGTTGGATCCAGGAAGCAATTTTAAGTAAGGAACGTAGTGTCCATGTGTTTTCTTTTTGTGCAACACGGACTGGGCACTCAACTTTGAAATATTAAAAAGAGAGACGATGCAGCTGCAACAAGAGTAGAAGTAACAGCTTGTGAGAGATACAGACAACGTGCTCCGGGTAGAGCTGTCCCAGACATCACAGATTTTAAGCAGTTTTAGCTCCAAGGGCAAAAAAAAATAATTCGCTGGCAACAACGCCAGGGTCTTTGCTAACGCGTCTACTCAACCGAGTAAACAGAACGCGCTCTAAAACGAGAAGCAGGAAAATCGCGGCCCCTCCCGGCGCGGAGCTCCCGCTCGCAAGGCGTCTCAGCGCGGGGCCCTCCGGTCGCGCTCCTGGGCCGCCCCCTGCCGGCCTCGCCCCGCCGCCGCACCGGATAAGGACACCCCCAGAGCCGCGGCCCGGCGGCACCGCGCCCAACCCGCCGCGTCCGCGGGAACCGCCGCGTCCCGTTGTAAGGCCCCGGGGCGGGGCGGCGGCGAGGCCTGAAGGGAGGGAGGGACCGCCGCCTGCCTCCGCCCGCTCCCCAGGGGTGGGTTGGGCAGCGGGGAGCCCTGTCCAGGGAACGAAGCTGCCGCGACACGGGCAGGGGACAGCGACGGCCACGGCGTGGGGAGCAGCGATTTCCTCACCTTCAACATGGCGGCGCCAAGCAGGCGTTGGGCACCGACCGCGTCGCTAAGCTGTGACGTCAAGAACAGCCCGATGGGGAGGCGGGGCCGCTTGCAATCCTAACCCCCGTGGCCCCGCCTACCGGCGCCGCCGTAACCCAGCAACGTCGAGAGGGCGGGGCCAGAGGGGGAGGCCCCGCCCATCACTCTCCTGCTGCCGCCGCGGCAGCAGCGAAGACTGAAGGAAGCGGGGAGTGTGCCGTTCCTTTCTAACCTCAAAATAATAAATTAAAAAAACAACGAGTATAAATTCCTGTCAGATAAGATAAACCAAGGCAATATTCCGTTCTGATTTAAATGGCGAGAAATGTCTTCCTCCTGTCAGTCAATTCACTGCTGGTTTGTTTCTTCAGATTTGCCGGTCAGGAGTCTCCACCTTTCACTGTGTGTAAGATCTTTCACAGCACTCGAGGCCAAGGCAGCAAATACACTAGTGAAAAAAATAAATATAGCAACTACACCAGAAGGGGTGACTTATTTCATGTGTCGTTGTTTTCTGATCAGTTATTAGGATCCTGGTGCTTGTTATTTTTAACATTTTGTAAGATATTTATCCTCATACTTCATCTCAGTCACCTAACACCACATTTCAAATGCAAACAAGTGCCTTCCTTTTACTGAATACTGAGAATTTTTAGGTAGCAGCGAAAAAGTATTAATACCTTGAAGCTTATGACACAGGTACTTGAAAGCACTTGTCTGTATTCTTTGTTCAGATTAACTGTTACATAAGGAAAGTGCAAGTTCCACAGTCGGTGCCATAAGGTCACCAGCACAGTTCTGTTGGGGCCCCACACAGCCCCAGGCCTGGCACCACTGTAGCCAGCAGGACCAGGGCAGTGACCATCACTCAGCGCTGGTGAGCCCCCATAGAATCATCATAGAATCACAGAATGTTAGGGATTGGAAGGGACCTTGACAGAACATCTAGTCCAACCCCCCTGCCGGAGCAGGAACATCTAGATGAGGTTACACAGGAATGTGTCCAGGCAGGTTTTGAATGTCTCCAGAGTAGGAGACTCCACAATCTCCCTGGGCAGCCTGTTCCAGTGTTCTGTCACCCTCACTGAGAAGTTGTTTCTTCTCAAATTTAAGTGGAACCTTTTGTGTTCCTGTTTGAACCCCCCACCTCAAATCCTGTATTCAGTTTTGGGTCCCTCACTACAGGAAAGACATTGAGGTACTGGAGAGAGTTCAGAGAAGGGCAACAAAGCTGGTGAGGTGCCTGGAGCACAAGTCTGATGAGGAGCGGCTGAGGGAACTGGGGCTGTTCAGCCTGGAGAAAAGGAGGCTGAGGGGAGACCTGATCGCTCTCTGCAACTACCTGACAGGAGGCTGTAGCATGGAGGGGGTTGGTCTCTTCTACCATGTAGCAAGTGATGAGACAAAAGGAAATGGCCTCTAAGTTATGCCAGGGGAGGTTGAGATTGGATATTAGGAAAAATTTATTGACAGAAAAGGTTGTCAGGCATTGGAACAGGCTGCCCAGGGAAGCGGTAGAGTCACCATCCCTGGAGGTGTCTAAAAGGCGTGTGGATGAGGTTCTTGGGAACATGGTTTAGTGCTAGAGTTAGGTTATGATTGGACTCAATAATTCTGAGGGTGTCTTCCAACCAAAATGATTCTATGACTTGTGGTGAAGGGATGGTTCAGACTGCCTGACTCTTGAAACCTCTGCTGGCTGGGTATGGGCTGGCCACAGACTCCCCACGTGGATTCACAGCACCCTAACACTGCTGTGAAGTGCATTCTGTCATCTCTTCCTTCTCCCTGGCATGGGGAGAGAAGCCTACACTCATTATTTAGGCACAGTAAGAACACCAAGAAAATAATGTGATCCCCTCTTTATGAGTTTTCTCAGGTCGTCCCCTCCCCCAAATTGTAGTAATTTATTTTAGAATATGAAGAATAGCACTCTATTAGTCCTGGAAATTATTATCAAAAATAATTTTTATGCAAAAGGTAAAGCAGCTTAAGAATAAGAAGGCAGCTAGTTTACCAGGAGCGATATTGTCGAAAGTCAGATGAGGTAGGCTCCCTCTTATCTTTAAATTTCTTTGTGATAATTTTTGTTGTTCCTTCTTAAAGAAAATTCCTGTACTTCTCTATCACAGTCTCTTTACATAACCGATAGAACTAGTTATAGCAGGAACAAGTATTTTTCAGACTACTAAGGATATTTAACCATCGCATAACACAATTGCGTGATGCATCTCAGCGAGTTGTTTGTAAAATCAGCAGACAGCCCTTCTTGTTCATTGGCACATGGGATTGTCAGGAGCCATTTGAGGTGAAATAAGAAGATCTCAGGTTTGTGCATTTTCTTTTTAAAGCTTTATTGTAATTTTTCTGCTGTATTTCACAGGCAGCAGCTGATGTTTGCAAGGTAATGGGGTATCAGAAATGCAATGAACAAATGGTACAAGATGAGCTTTAGTACTCAAACCACAAGATAACAGACAATAACAATATTTTATTATGGATTTGGTTATGAAAATTCCATCTTTAGCTATGAAGAATTGTATCCCAAACATACTTAAGTGACTGATGAATGAAGAATGCTAATGGGCCTCTTTCTCCATTGCATTATGATTTGCACAGTCACTTATCCACTTCCTAACTTGAAAAAAAAAAAGAAAAAAAAAAGGGGCAGGGGGAGTTGAACAAAGTTCCATATTTAATAATACTGTTTTATTTGGAGTGAAACTTACCTTGTTCTTTTGCTTTTCATACTTAATGTGGGTCATTTTTCAATTTGTGTCAGAGGTGCTAGTTTGGCAGCTATGAGGTCCGAAGTCGCTTTCAGGCAATAAACAGAATGTTAAGGACAGATGCCATTGCACAGCTCTTTGTGCTTTCCCACTGACCTGCCTTTAACTGCAGAAGGGGCATTACTACATTCACATCTGGGGTAAACCAGTACTTGAATTGCAGTGTGTGCTCTCTCATCAGCTGTGTCACATTATGACAGCATCCAAAATCTAGTCAGTGCTTACCAAATAAAGATCCAATATTCTAAGATAGGAGACATGTAGAAAAAACCCCAAACATAATGCAAAAAAACTTCAGTGTAATCCAACTACATAGAGTTTCACTTCTGGTGTTACTGCAGTTAAACACCCAACTGTTCCTTCCATAATTAAAATTCTTGACTTCTCACTGTAACCATCAGTAGCTCTAGTTCCACATTTTTCAATCACTCTCTTCCAAGTAATGACAAATATTCTTCTGTTCACAAGTTGTTGATCCTTCCAATAGAGATGTCAGCTAATGTGTGGCGTGGCCATCATCTTCTAAAGCTCAGACATATGCTATTAATAGCAGTGAGAAAACAAACACCCCTTTGATGCTCTTAAGTGCCCATCACAACAAAGTCCAACTCCTTTCAAAATTCAAATGCATCTTGGATTTCAGTCAAACTGAATACATTTTGGAAATTAATTGAAGTTAAAAGGTTAAAGGTATTGTATCTGTTGCCAGTCTGTTTAGGTATTTAGCACATCAAATCTTTTTACCTTAAAAATTATTTTCACAGCAATCCTTAGTCTCCTAGCAAGATGATGTATCTTTACCTCCTTTGCCTATAAATGTGTTGACATTGGTATCTTCATACATATATATATATATATGTAAAAAAAATAGATATATAGATATAATATAGTGTCTTATTTACTGGAATCACAGTTTCTCGGTCTACCAAATAATTTCCAATTAAAGGCACACATTCCTTCTTTTACTGTGCTGCCTTTTTAATAATTAACAGTGACATGCTGAGCTCACTTTGTTACTTATAACTGACTTTTAAGATTACCATTTTTGAAGGGGTTTAATTTCTATTTCACTTTCTACCAGGGCATGTGATGCAGCTCTCCCGTGAATGAGAAGAACGTATTATATGCTTACTATATATACACGTACCACTACATGATTATTACAGCCTATTACTGAAAGTGTTTTAGTGTCTTCCTTCTTGTTGTTAAAAAATAGCATGTCAATGTTTCTAGTAGTACCCACACACACTTGTAAGAGTGAGAGGAATTACAGTGAGGTCCATGGGATGTAACCACTCACACAGAGACCAGCTAGAGAATGCAGCACATACCACTACCAGCTGTGCAACATCCTGCCTTACGCAAGTCATTGAAAAATAGGCAAAGATTTGTGTAGTTGAGTAGTGAAGCCTATACTTAGGTCCTTACTCAACTCTTGGCTTAAGCTCTGACTTGCTTCACCATTAAGTCCCTGGGCCAGGGCTTGAAGCCTTACAGGGTTCTAGGGACCAAAAGTGCAGCAGACCCTTCTGCTCTGTTGTGCAGCTTGAACAAGAAGTGAGACAGAGCCAAGCAGCACATGAAGAATCATCCAGATTTTTTCTTCACTGACACTCCCACTGTCATTCGATGTAATAGAACAGCATAAGGGGAAACCTTTATTACTCTGTTTCTAGAAGGCAGAAATTTGGCTTCATGGCTTTATTTGTTCAGGCTAGGGTAACACCCTTTTTGAGAGGAAAAGCTCGTATTTGGCTTTTAAATAGTTTTTTCTTTTCTAGATCTTCATTTCCATACAATTAATCAATCACCTCTTCCTTTTACTCTTACTGTCCCACTACAGTGTCCATACAGCCAATATGTTGCTCTTCCCAAGCTCAACAGAAGCTAGAAAAAATGAAGAGGGCATTTTTTTATCCAGAGAGAATGAGAGGCACAGTGAAGAGGCAAATGAGAGGCAAAACTAGAAGCAAGATGCCTTTTTCAGGACATAATCCTGTGTTGCTGTGGAAAGTACTCATTAGTCAGGAGACACTACTGCAGTTCCTTGCTCTTTGGTACCACAGCATTTGTTCAGGCTGGTTTTGCACATTTCCATTCCTTTGCTTCACATTCATCAAAAACCATCACGTCTGGTACCTTCAACTGCTGCTTCCATTCCGAGAGTACTTTTCAAAAGAGTAACACCCAACCTTATACACATTTAATCCTGAAATGCATTTAGGAAACCCTAAGACATGTTTCAGGGTTCTTTCACAATCACTAATTAAAATTGACATCTAGATAGCTTCCCCCAGTGATCACTGGCACATTTATATCTTTACCATATGTTATCACCTGCTACTTCTTATAAGGTGAAGTCATTATGTTTTTGCCCTGTGGAGGTGGGCTACAGCTGGCACAGTTCCAGTTTCTATTGTAGGATGAAAGGAGCACAGGGTAGTGGTGCACTGAATGACACTGTCTGTACTTTTAACTGTTTATCTCTAATAGATCATTTGAAATTACCTCTTCAGTCTCACAAATCAGTACAATATGGTGCTGGTGCATGTGAAAACCAATGCTTTTGCTTGCTTTAACAGTTTTATGGATGAGAAAAACGTCGCATTCCTAAAGTGTGGTTGAATGGATTCTTACTCCTGTATGTGTGTAACACTGCATGGTATTATACAGGTAGAGAAATGGGATGTAACATCTCTGAACATCGAGGGATGGCAATTTCACTAACTGAAAAGCCTGAGAATCAGTCTATTGTTACAGAAGAATGGGAATATGAAGTAGCTAAATTGTATGCCTGGTCCCAGACATTGGCTTTGAAGGATACCAGACAATTTCCATCTCCAGCAGATGCATAAAACTTCAAAAGTTAAGGTACTGGAAAAATGCGAACCTTCCAGTCACTTTATTGTGTTCTGTCCTGCTTTGAATAAGTCTACAAATCCGAAAGCATGGCTTCCTACGC
This sequence comes from Patagioenas fasciata, assembly GCF_037038585.1. Taxonomy (NCBI): domain Eukaryota; kingdom Metazoa; phylum Chordata; class Aves; order Columbiformes; family Columbidae; genus Patagioenas; species Patagioenas fasciata. The sequence continues at coordinate 106,218,874 of NC_092520.1, read as the reverse complement.
TGGTTTAACAAGTTTAGCAAAACATACATTCTTGTAATTATTTTTTACCATGGGGAAAAAAAAAATCTCTGCACTGCAAAGCTAGGACAAAACTAATATTGAGCAACTGTGATAATTTTGTAAGGTTCATAACTTCTGCGAAGTACAGCTTGTTGATTGCTTGGATGTTAACAATTTTGTACTGTGATTTCTTTGGCTGAAGTGTTTAGTTTATTTAACTTACACAGAGGTCAGCCTCACTCCCCTTGTTTTCAACAAATAGTACTGAGCCAAAACACAGCTCCTTCAGAAATCAGCAAAAATATTTCCAATAAGGTTGTTAGTTGGATCAGCTCACAACTTCAAGACCATGAAGAGTTATTAAAAGACACAGTTCAGTTAATTACCATTGCCTATTTTTTTTCTGACCATTTCAGTGTTTTGGGTAATCTGTCAGGAGAAACAGTGAAGGAAGAACTATTACCTGACAGTAACTCTTCCTGATTGCAATAAATGAACTGAGAAGGAGGAGAAGAAATACTTATATAAAAGGTTTGGCACTCTGAAATATCTTCTTCCAAAACTTTGAGATGTTTTGGCTTTCATTATAAGTTAAAATAGGTTATTGGTATCAAGTTGCCACCTGTGCTAGATTAAAAAAATCCTTCAGAACTACCTGTAAGAACCAGAGTAAGAAGTGAGAGCATGTGTGACACGAGACAAATCCCATGAAACCGACCAACGATACCCAAGCGACTTGGAAATAAATTAGCCAACAGGGATTTCCAAAAGTTGCAAGATGACAGCAGAGCAATTTCTTCCTTTCCAGGTGTGAAAACGAAGGCCATCACTACACCAGCAGAGGGGAAAGTGCTCAGGCCGTGCCTTGCACTGACACCAGTGTCACCACCACAATCACAATCCCACACGCTTTGTAGAGCTTTAGCAATCTGGGAAGGTAAACACAAGAGGAATACTCTGACCCCCTCAGAACTTCTCCCCAAGACTATGGAAGTTAAACATGGGGGTAAAACTTGGTTTCAGTTAGCACTATACAATTCTTCCAACAAAGCAGGGATGGTAAAGTGAGGAAGTCTTGTCAGTAATGTTCAAATACATATAAAAAGACCCAAAACATGCACAATTCACTACAGGAGATCAAGATTCTCATATAGAAGAAGAAATAAATGGTTGGTATAACTCAAACTCATGAGATGAACTACATGACAAAAAAACCCAAGCAAACTAATGCTTAGAACATGCCCAAGGAAATACTGAAATAGGTGTGGGAAAGGAGGCTGCCAGTTTTGGCCAAAGATGTATCTGTCTGATAAAAATAAATAGTGCAATAAAATTGTTAACCATTAAAGCCATCTATCTCACTAGAAAACAAATGGTTTTCGGCACTACTTATTGAGCAACATTTATCCATAATACAGAAGCGCTACCAAGGGCAGAATCACCAGGAGACACATTGAGAGACATCAGACACATGCCAAAAAGAACATTTTTCTAGTTTGTCAGGGACTATACAGCATCAGTCTAGAAAGCCTGTGACTTACCATGTGATGCTTAATGCTGGCATTTGTTCCAATGGAGAGGTGACTGAAGAGTCACTGGGTACTTAAACACAGATCATGATGAGGTTTATTTTTATCAGTAAACACCATGTAAAGCACCTGGCAGAGCAACTAAAGCATCAAATGTTAAAGTGGAAAGTGTTAATGAAAACAAGAAATGAAAGCTGTCTTTACACATATTCCCTACCCTCTCCCTTGAAAGAACAAAAATTTTTCCAATTAAAAGGTGACATTGAAACATCAGTAAGATTTGACAGGCTGAAGGCTGGGTGGGGGAAGTCACATGTCCATGAGCATGTTATGAACTCAAAAGGTAAAGAACTAATACAGAACCTGTCCAACTCCCAAAGCAACAGTTTTCCTGTCCATATTATGAAGCAAATGAAATTAGAAAAACACCAAGAAACAAACACACAACAACCACCACCAAACAAAACCACAAAAGAAGCAAAACAAAAAAAACCCAACAACAAACAACACAAAACCACAGAACCAAAACCTCAGTCTGTAACGAAGAGGGAACACCTGTTGAAATTAAGAATTTCAAGTCAACAATGACGGATAACGTAATACCAAAGAATCTGGAAGGAATTAACTGAAAAAAATCCTTTGCCAAACTAACATTAATTTCATATCATACAGGTGAACACAGGTAAAAAAAAGTGAAGAATATAAGCAACTATCAATCAGTTAAAATGCGAGAGCCATCCTTAGTGAAATAATGAAATAATTATTTAAGATTCCTAATCAACTACAGAGGTGCTAATAAGTAAGTCAGGCTGGCCAGCATAGCATCAAGGAGGAAAAGTATTTGCCAAAAACACAACCTGGCTCACAGAGAAGAGAAATTAAAAAGGTGAACAAAAATAATTGTAAATAACACATTTACAGTGTGGAAAGATTGCTGTCATCTTCTCTTCCACTGTATCAGTCTAGCACATTTGGTCTCCTTTTGAACCAAAAAATGGGGACACATCACAATAAAAAAGGCACCTCCTGCTGTGACACATTCCACTGGGACCAACACAAATTCATCTGCACTATTCTCTCTCATACTAAACAGTACTACTTAGTGTAGAATGAAGTCAAGTTACCAAACAGGGAAGGGGGGAAAAAAATGTTACTTTGTGCAAATTAAGTTTTAAGTAATTCTAAGCAATAAAATAAAAATGCTATTCTAGAACTCAAAAAAACCATGAGACTACAGTTATTTTCAAATATTCTTGATAGCAGATTTTTCAACCAGGGGCTTTGATCTGACAGCAAGAGAGCTGTTGAAAAACAGTGGCAAAGGAAAAATGTGGCAAGGGACTGACAAGGAAAGCTTTCAACAGACTGGTCAAGAAAGTAAGATCATAACCTTACCCACTCCCTCCCCTCTTGGTATTGAATGTTGTTCTAATCTGACACATTAATCCTGAAATGAAGTTTCCCCTTCCTGCTATACAGTAGCGTGACTTGGACTCCTGACAAACATGTGATGAATGCACATGGTCTCAGAGCCCCCAGTTCCATGTGTATGACAGCAGGGAACAGTTGCCTTTCCTCCGGGCATCTACCATCACAGGTTTGCTCAGTTTTCAGTCTTAGAGGTTAAATTTATGCCTTGAGTTACTGCTGTAGCAATGACATTGACTCAGAACATGATTTCAAGTTGAAATGCAGAGCAGACACGTGAATGTACTGCAGCAATTAAAACTGGCAAGATTATAAAATACAGCTAGAGATACAAGCTTGATGCTATATAAGGACAACTCGTCAGGATAAATTTAGCTATCATTAATGTAACATATGAATTATAGCAACACTTAATATTTTTTAAGATTTACTTAACTGAGTAAACCCTGAAGTCCCATAGAAAGTAATCCAGGTCAACTACAATTCAAGTATTACAAAGTTTACACAAGAGTGTTTAAAGATTAAAAATATTTTTATTTACACTTCTCTTTATACACATTTTATATATTTTTTTAAGTTTAAAATCCGAACAGAGCGCATATGCAAGTCCGAGCACACTGTTTCCATAGCTAGGGAAAATTACCTTCTGCCAAAAAAGGACAAGAAAAAAAGACTATGAAACAGTTAAAACCAAGCCATTCTTAAATTATTCAGAGAAGTTTATAGCAGCCCTGGGGTAGTCATTAGACAGTTAATCCAAATGTACATATGAGGTCATATATATAGATAATTTTAATTTCATATAGGAAAAGATTTTCCAATTGCTAGTACTAAAACAGCACAGTTTGAAAATAACTTTCCCCATTAACTTATCAAATACTTACCAAATACATTCTTTTCAATACAAACAATCTGATATTGTACACTGGAATCAAGTGGGATACTACAGTGGAATTGCATTCTCCATCATATAATAATTTATTTTAAAAATATCTACAAAAATAACAATATATAGGGAAAAATATTTTAAATAAAAGCATAGCTCACTCTTCACTTCGCCTGTTCCCAGAACTGAAATAAATGTTAGGTGGGTCCCACTGAGGTAATGAAAGCTCCATAAGTACAGCTAACATTACAGTCTTACATAATTTGCCAGACTTACACCAAGGTTTTCTACCAGACCCATAAATAAAAACTAACGTCTGTAAATAAAAGTGGTTTTCCCCTAGCTACCATCTTAATATTAATCAAAAGATATTTTAACTTGATCTTTGAAAGTTATTTTCAAAAGACTACATAAACATCGACATTTGGCAACTGAAATAAAACCCCCACATATTAGTAGAGGGAAATCGGGGAAAGCAGTGCTCACGAGAAGCCAGTTTTTCTGCCCCCTGCCATATACAACCATGCTTTATGAAGTTTATCCACACAATTGGAAATGATAAAGTTATTCACCAGCTTTCAAAAATAGAATACAGATGCAAAAGTAGTCATTAATACTTGTTTTAAGCAGCTTCAGATTGTTTTACGATCATTAAAATCTCAAAATGTTTGCTATAGGACACCAGCAAGCTTTGTTTTAAATAGATTACACATCCTTTCCAGTTATTTTCTTTCCCACTCTCCTTCAGTGAGTGCTGCCACATGTGATGGACCACACTTATTCAAGTAACTTCACCAGGTACATTTTTATTAACAGAAGGAAAGCAGGATGGATGTTTTATTTGATGCCCCCAACCCTATAAACACTTAAGCACAGGTTTAATAACATCTGTGCTTTTCTGTTTTAAGTACCTTACTGTTTTCTTTATACTGGACTATTTATATACGTGAAGTACACACTTAAGTGTTAAAAGAATCAGAGGCCCAATTCACTTTTTTTTTTGGTAAGGGAAAATATATTAAAAAGGCATAGTACCTCTGCAAATGTAACTATTTCTAAAAGACTTTGTCATAGAAATGCTGACACAAATTCAAAATTTATTTAAAGAGCTTTAAGGTTCTCCCCATAATGCTTACCCTCCTTTTGCAAAAGAATTGACATAATGAGTTAAGCAACATTTTCATTTTTAAGCCAATTTGAATTTGTACACGCTGAGTTTTATCCTTTGGTTCCTGAGTGTCAAGTTTCACCCCTGATGCAAGCAGTTATCACATGATCAGCATGAAAAAATGCAGCACTCCAGTTTGCAAGGCAGGAGGACCTCAAGAAAAAACATCATTGCAACTCTCAGAAATCAGAGAAATATGAAAGTCACAAATCCTTAGAGCTAGTTCTAACAGGATCGCTATCACACTTCGGCAAGTGGGGCATCCACACTTTGCACAAAAGCAGGTTGCCAGGTAGCTCATGTGTTGCCACCAGTCACTGTTGCTAACAAGTGTTTTTGGAACAGCAGAGCCTTTGTAAAACCAAGTACTGCCTCCCTCCAGCTGAATCAATGGGGAACAAAACTTTCAAAAGCGTTTTTTTCTGCCACCTGATACTTCCCACTAAGAAACTAGTAGCAATGCTTCGTGGGGGAAAATGAGCTTTTAGAAATTTTTTTTCTTATGCAGTCTTAAAAAAAAAATAAATAAATCTGTCTCCTAAAAACAGATATAGCAGCACGCGGAAAGGGAACTGGCAGTGTCCAACCCCTTCACAGCACTTTGCCTTTTGTCCATCCTGGCTCATTTGAAAACAAAATTTTCTCCTGAAGCTAGCTGCTAAATTAAGACATGAAACTGACACACACACACACACACATATATATATATATATATATAAAAATGTGAAAAAAACCCTAGACTGTAAGTCACTATTCCCACCTTTTTAAGAAAAGGCAAGTAGATGCTGTTTAAAAGCAGGTCATGTTTAAATTTTAAATATGTGGGTGAGATCAGGTTTGTTGATATTCCATTATGGGTGGAGTGAGAAGGACATCCCACCCTCCCCCCCCCCCCCCCGCCCCCAACTTACTAATTACAGGTAATAACTTACCTTTTCTTAACAAATGAGAGGAATTCAAATGTTTTAAAACCTCTTATTAATCTGATCATAATGCTAAAAATTTGATAGTCATAGACAATTCTTATTAGCCAGTTTAATTTTGTATTTATTTAAACAATAAATTATCTGGAGATAATTGAAAGATTCTATGTTTACTTACAGTACTTAAAAAAAAAGTAAAAAAGGAAAATATCCCTTCAATTAAAAAAGTAACAAAAATAGTTCAAGAAGTTCAAAAAACTCAAAGGTTCCACTATAATGGAAAAAGAACGTAAGCTAATTTTGTATTTCATGTTTGAAGCAATAAAAGCATAGCAGAAATGTAAATTAACAAAGTATTCTTGCATAGCCCCACATGTTCTAAACTCAAGCAAATTCCAATCATTCCTAATACTCCAAGGGTTACAGCCAGCTTCCCAATGGAGACACAACTTCAGGGAAGCGGAAACCAACAGTTCAAATTAGAATTGGACAGAATAATTATTGTTACAAACCTGAACAAGATCTTTCAGAACTGGTTGCCTGAACATAAATATGAACTTGAAAGCAGAGCACCTAAAAATTATCTGGTTCTTTACATTTCGAGTCAGTACTCACCAATGACTTCAGTGACAGCTACGTAGCACACAGAGCTTCAGAAGGCTCAAATGCAGACTCAAAAACATAACCTGAGCACACCCATCCTTACCATTATTTTTAATGAAATCTTGGGAATGTCTCTTTACTACACATGAATCAGTGAAGACCAGATGCCCAGAACCACGGCCATTCCCCAGGCTGGCCCTAGATAGAACAGAAGTACCCCACGCTATACCTAAGATGCCCATGAAAGCCTTCTCAAGCAGGATTAGTTCTTGCTGTCCCATAAACTTACTGAGAAATGAGCTGCTGAAAAAAAGAATAAAACTTTTTTTTTTTAAATCCTTGGTTTTTTTCTTGTGCCCTGATATTCCATGAACTAGATACAGTAGAATCTTTTTACTTGCACACAGTCAGCATCTACTAGAGTCAGTTTATCTCTGCACTCATGCAGGGTAATGCACACGTAAGTCTCACAGTGAAACTGAGGTTTTAATGTAAGCCAAGCTGGTTTTACGTTACGCTATTAAGGAAGTAAATTAGATTTCTAATTCAGTAAACTGAATTTTGGTTAAAAAAAGAATGACATTTTACTGCAAACTAGTGTGCATCACAAAGCTGAATCAATATTTGGTCCAGTCACTAGTGGTGTAAGTAACTTACCACTACAGCTATGATACCATACATTCTCTCTTTCTGTTAAAACATACGGAAAGAAAATAGTCTATCAATAAATCATTTTAAATTAAAAAAAATCTGCTGACTTTCTACAAATCCTCACATTTCAATCCAGAACATAATTACTAGAAAAATATCAAAATACAAGTTTGAGGAGTTTTACATGTCGTTTTAGCTTCCATCAATTATTTCAAACTTATTTTAGGCAAGTACGTGTTATTTTTAACATACGAAATTTAAGGTGATTTTGGTCCCTTTGTAAGTGCATTCTTTTGAACTCCCTGAGTACTGTACATTCCTTTTCTACAGTGATTTCTGACTGGAAGATGCTGAATAAAGTAGTTTTGCATCGCTGCATATAAAGTCAAGTCTTGCTTAAAGTGAAACCCATCAACATTAAGATTTTACAAAATATTCAGGTGCACGTTTCAGCATTTTGCCCCTACACGTCTGAACTAAGTGTGAGCCTGCAACTTCTCCAAATCTCCCCTTTAGACTCTAGAAGTGACTGATTTCACACAGTTAAATATAATCAGAATATAATTACTGTTATTATTTATGTTTTGGCTGATAATTCTTACCAATCTACTGTCAGTAATATCTGCAAGTGAACACAATGGAGTTATTCAAAGCCCTCGTGAACCACATATCTCAATTCAGGCACTCTGAAGTCAGTAGCTGTAGTTGTGTAGGGGTTTTTTTGTAAAAGAAACATAAATGGGGTACTAACCATCCAACCACATAACTCCACGTTTTCAAAACACAGTAGTTCACAGCAGTCAATAATTCAAATAATAATCAAGATTATACCACTTCAATGAGTACAAACAAAATACTCATATTGAAGAAGCAATACAAGCAAAGTACTGAGAATAAACTGTAGTTTATCCAGTTCTGAAAATATCTGTGGGTCGAAGCAGTACTGAGCATTTGCTTATTTTCCATTTTCATAAAAAAGACGACTGGGTAGCACATTCAAACATAAAGGAAACTCAGATGTGTTTACTTCTTAAAAATAATTTATAAAATAACAAATTATCAACAGTTGATTTTGTAGCATTGATATAAAAAAGTTACTGAATCAATCAGTATATACTAAAGATACTTCGATACCAAATGAGGCCTCCAGTTACTTAATAACTTCAAATAATTTAGCTCATTAAAGGACAGTACTATACCTTAAATTCAACAGATATAGCTGAACCTGTGCACTAAGTAAAATATAATATCGTAACTGCACGTAAAAAGATGTATTTATAGATGGTTTCCATAGTGTATGCATGTGTGTATACATTTTTTACTCACCAGCAAACGCAATGCAGACAATAGAAGGCAGCATAGAAATAGTGTTTTGAATGTAAAAATGTTTCATTTTCAATGTAGTAGAAAACATGTGATTTGCGTTTTGGCAGACTTACTGGTACTACTGTACAAAACCAGGAAAAAGGTCATGCAAAGGGGTTAAGATTATTCTTCAACATATATAAGGGAAAACAAAAACACCTAGATTTGAGAATATCTTGCAATTAATGGGAGAAGTATCAAAAAGACAACATAAAATACCGAAATGGTTTTGTTTTGTTCTTTTAAACCTCCTGGTAACCTAGTACAAATGATGAGCTTTATTTTGATCCTCAATAAGAAAAATGAAAAGAAAGCCTTCCTTACACAAATCTTTTGTTAAACTCCACTGACTTCAGAAGCATAGTGGTATAATGGCCATTAAAAAAAAAAGTAACAACACTCAAAAATATATTTTTCTTTCCCCTACTTACAATCATGTTTGTTAAAAAAGAAAACAAACACAAAGCTTTTACAATATCAGACCAACTATTGGCTTTTCTAACGAACTTGGTAAGTACTCTCCCTGTATATCCTGTTTCTCTTAAGCATTTAGCAGTTGTTCTTATATCACAAGGTAGTCTCTCAAGGAATCCAGCTGGTTTGTATTTTTTGACAAATTATGTATAGCTTTTTGTACTTTATTAAGTTGTTCATTCTGGTTTAGCTGCAACGTCTAACATGCTCCAAAACATACTCAGGGAAGTGCAAGCTGCAGACTTGTAAGCCATCCAGCTTGCATGGCATTCTTGGATATTCATCTTCTTTCCATTTGTTTTCCTCTGGATCAAAGGTGAGAATTGAATCACTGTAATGACCATTGTAACAAAGGCCTCCAAGAACCATTATCTGTTTGTCCAGAACAGCTACACCATGACCACTCCTACCAATTGGCATAGAAGCCAATATAGTCCACTGATCTGTATCTGGGTCATAAACCTCTGTAGAAGGACATCCTTGAGATTCAAAGGAGGCCCGTAGGATCACACAGACACCACCAAAGACATAAAGCTTACCATTATAAGAAATCATTTTGTGAAAACATCTTGCATAATTCATTTTGCATTTGTTCTCCCAACAGTTAGTGACCACTTGAGTTCTCCTTGTGCGCTGCTCTACTGCCCCTTCTTTACTGGGATCAAACACACACACTTGCTTAGAAGTTGAAGAAGACGTAATTCCACCAGTGATATACAACTTGTTACCAAGCACAGTCCCTTCATGTCCGTATTTATTGACTGGATAGGGATCCACAAATTCCCATTTATCTTCAGTAATATCATATCGTTCAGTTGAGTAAAATGTTTCATCCCTGGTTCTCCCAGCCACTGCATAAACATACCTCCCAATAACTCCAACAGCAAACTCAGAACGTGGAACAGACATGTCTGCCATTCGTAACCAAGTGTTCTGTCTTGGGTCATATCTAAACACTTTGGACGAAGCATGAAACTCACCATCTGGCCCCAGTTCTTCCCCACCTAACAGGAACACAAAGTTATTCACAATGGCAAGGCAGTCTGGTCGTAAGGGTACTTGAGGACCCTCTAGTTCCCACCAGATCCTTGGTTTGTGCAAGAGAAGAATTTTACTGTTTACCATACTGTGTCCTATCATTCCTCTAAACACTGCAGTCTGAGGTTTGGCAGAACGAATTTTGTTCGATTTCATTTCCATCAAAGGCTGTTGGTGAACGCTATGAAAGTAATTCATGGCTTGATCAACCTCATGTCGCAGCTGCCGGGAGTATCGATAAAACTCTGATGTTTTTACCTATGAATACATTTAAAAGACATTAAAATTCTGACAAAGAGAAACAGAAAACCTAAATGACTATGTGTCATTACACTATTTTTCTTAGTTTCATTCAGGCAATCTTGACAGCAACTGCATTTGTGTATAGAGGGTTTAATAATGCACTGTTATCCAAAATCCCGAAGGCAATTTAGTGATTAACAGCAGTGACTAACATTTTCAGCAGAATACTCATATGCAGAATTTAAGATGGAATTAGGCACCACTGAAATCTCCAAGTCTAAAAATCATTATTCCTTCTCCCCCAGAAAAGCCTCTGTTCATTTTCTGCTTAAAGTGTCTAAATTAAAAATGCACTACTTTCCTGGTATTGAAAAATATTCTACACACCCATTCTGTGTTTGCCAAGGCCTGGTCTAGCTTAATTTCTGCTAAATTCTCATAACCAAGCCCAAGCACGTATCCCCAAACGCTAGGCTCCGCTCGATGGGCTATTTAATTGGGGTGAGGTGGGAAGGGAAGGTACCCAAACCTTTCCTTCAGAACACATGATTGCACTAACCACTTGTCATGATGGTTACCTTATGGTTTCCCCTCTGTGAGTCTCCACATGTCAATGAACACCATTAACACAACATCTCATCCTATTTGGTTGCACATTTATTTGGTGAAATGTGGAGGCAGGTCTGAAAGTCCACTTCCCAGGTAAGAGTTCCAACCTTTGAATTACCACATAGTAGCAAGTGTTCCTTCTCAGTGCTGTCTCAATTTGAAAAGAGCTATCCCTGTTCAGTTTTATAGGTGTTGGTGGGAGGCAAAGATTGTGAAAATTCACCTTTCAAGGACCCTTTCTATTATCTAAGCCAATTTAAGTTCCTGAGACAACACCAAAACACATCATCATCTTGAACACTTTGATAAATCTGGCTCCAGGCAGCCCTCAGGTCACTGTGTGATTCTTGTCAAGGAGGCTTCACTCCTCTATCCTCTGGTCTAACACAGCATTCTGAATTACACTTCTAAAACAAACACCTGCTTGAGATTGCCAAATCCACAAATCCGCTATCACACTTGATCCTAAATCCCAGTTTCTTTCAGATAAAACTGGATTGCTTTCAAACACTCCAAATGCTTTTAGTTCCCACCAGCTCCAAAAAGAGAGGCAATACTTTGAAAAAAAGTCAAGCCACTTTGAAATTTCTAAGTGACCACAAGGTAACTATCTTTCAATATCTGTTCCCCTACCTCCTCCTGTTCCCTGTCCCAAGGGACAAAAGTCTGGACCACCACTTACCTAAGGGGTGGCAGTGGGAGTTTTCATGTGTATGAAAAGTAACTCAGAACTGAATGTTCTTTATACCTTGTGAATAAAGTAGTTGCTCATTCCATATACACACACTCATCAAATTTTGTTAGCTTTCTGTTAATAATTTCTCTTCCTTGTACAGTAATTAAGACATTCTGCTGTCAGATAAACATTTTTTAAAAAATCTTTTGAACTGTTATAATTGGATATGATTCACACAGATTTTGAGATTGTTTTTACACACCAGATTTCAAAAAAACCCATGAATACTAATCTACCATTGTAAAGTACTGCATAGCTCAAGAGTTACAGTGATTTTATGTTTTTATTTAAACTTTTTCTTTTCCCCACTTTATCTTGACAAATTCAACTTATCTTTGCTTAGAAAAAGATGGTCACATGCAGATTGCATATATTATTCTTGTGGCAATATCTAACTTCTTTCTACTGTTTTTACCAGGGGTGATGATGAAGCAAAGAGGTTTACCTAGGTATAGTGCTTATAAAACACCCACAGTAAAGCCCAACTCTCCTGGGTAGTAACAGATCTAATTTCTTATTGAGAATAAAGAATAAATCATACAAACATCGGAAATCTGCTCATATGGCATTTGCTAGAATAAACCACACCTTGCCTGACTGAAAAAATTGAACATAAATTCCAGAAAATATGCTGGGGAAGGAGTGGCAAAAAGAAAAATGGTAAAAACACAGAAAACGTTAAAGGTTAAAAAAAGAAAAAAAGAGGTAGTTAAAATAACAAAGAATCGTGGATCGATGACTTTATCCTAAAAGTAACTTTGAAATTCCATAACAGCACAACTACTTCACACATTCCCAATCTGGAGCCATTACTTTAGGAATTTAACAATTCCTGTTCCACCCATATGCATTTCAAATTTTCTTGGGTAATTAAGGAAGACAACAGGATCAAAATACTTAAAGTGTGAAGCATGCCAGTAAATCCTGGCAGAAACGGAAAATGTTTTTTCTTTCCCCCACAACATTTACGATTCTGTCTTTAGATCTAGAAATTGAAATGCCAGCCAGAAACTGGAATTAAAATAAGCCTCACATAACATATCCTCACTCTACTCCTTCACATAGTCTAAATCTCACCCCATGAGAGCATGCAAAAGGAAACAATAAGCATCTCTAATTCCAGAGACAGAATCAATCTATTAGTAGTTTACTACTACTTATCTTGACCAAGACACTAACAACAAAACAAAGCCCCAATCCTTAACCACATATCTTCTTCCTTAAACCATAAAGACAACAAGAAGCAAACACAACTACTAGTTATAAACAACTCTTTCAGACTAAAGTTTGTGGGGAAGCTATCTGCAAGCACTATCTTGAAGAGATGAGCATGAAAATATATAATCATTAAGAATTTTTAAAACATTCAGAAAAAAAAGCAGCTCTAGAACGAATGTGCACCTAATTACCAACATACTCAACCCGACAGAACCCACACAGGTTTCTACAAAACACACAAAACAGATGGAAATGTACACTAACCATAATGAAACTTGAAGTAAAACCAAAGGTGCGTTCTGAATTGATAAAAAAATACAAATGCTTCATAGCATTTTCAAACATTATAGAAAGACTATTCTGTTACCCTGATGAAGGGTCTCAAAGTTTAAGTTGTACTTCCTTACCAACCCCAGTCTTATTGTAAAAAAGGAATATAACTCAAGTGCTAAATCTTTGCTCATGTGATTTCTACATGCTTTCTCTTCAGTTTTCTGGACATAACCTTCTTAGAGAGGTTCTGCTGGGACATAGCTCTAATGTAAGAGCTCCCTGAAGAACTCTAATGATATCTCATTGCATCATCTACCAGTTCCAGTGGTTCACAGCTGGACTTTTAGCTATGCAGACAAGGAACAACATAAACACAATCAAATGCATTATTCTAAAGAAGATGAACAAAATAATTAAAAACACCCACTCCTCTATTCACCCTTTAGGTAGTCAATATCAAAACCACTAAGAGTTCACCAAAATCACCACCATCCCTCCAGCCATAGTAAATTTGAACTTGAATGTATTTTCTTCATTTTGAATCAGTCAAACACTCAGTAAAAACTGCTGGCTTTCCAAATGGATACAGCTATTAATCATAGCCTATTTTTCTGCTGTATTGCAATGCACGCTTTTCTAGTCGCAGCAACTACGCAAGTTTCAGAATTTTCCATCTACATTCTATGAAAAAGTAAAGCAAAAAATGCAAACCATTAGTTTCTAATTTGAAAAGTGATCCCTACAGAAGATCAGATGTACTCCATGTTACATTCATCATCTTACCTCCCCTAAAAACTATTAAGCAAATTAATAAGCTGCAGGAAGAGTAACAATATACAAGGTAAACATTCTGTAACGCAAGTTTGACTTTGGTATGTAGCTTTTTTTTCCCCATACACCTATTAACAGCTATTGCTCTATTTGCATTTTTGTTACTTGAGCTCTTAGGAAAAAGCTTTCAAAACCATAAAGAAAGGCTCCTTTTGAAGTGCCCAAACAAAACATCTATTATTTGTACACCTGGAAACTAAATCTTAACATGTTATTATATGCAGTAGATATTAGCTTGGTTCCTGCTGCAGAACAGGTAAAAAACACTGAAAAATCTGGAGGGCTCATAATGTAACTCTATTATCTCTAGTTATACAAGCAGAGAACTATTTCAGAGGTTATAAAATTGTGCTTAGTAAAGTTCTCTAAAACTGCCAATTCTGAATGTGTACATGATGCAACTCAAACTCAACTACGAGGAATACAGAAGCTGTGCTACACATCTTTCAAATTAATAATGATGGTGTCCGTGTCAGACTTGTAGAGAGTAAATTCTTTCTTTCACTTGAAAAAAAAATTACTAGACATTAAGTTGAATCAAAACTAAAGATCCATCAGCCCTACTAACAAGGATCCTTATCTCTGGCCATATTCTAAACACAACTGTAAGTCTATCAACAAACATTATCAAAATGTTAACACACTTAATCCAAATCAAAATTCAGTCACACTTATATCTCTAAAACAGCAGCAATCAAAATTACTTTGCAACCAAACACTGGTATACATAGCACTGGACAAGATGCTGTACTTCCCCTTTTTCTAGCATGGGTCATTACTTACATTCCATGGCCAGTACAAAAACTGGTCAGTACCAGTATAGGGCTTTCAAGGGCTACTCTGCAAGTGTTCCAAATCAGTTACTGTTTTTCAACACAACCGGATAAAGACAAAATGACATAGTCTCTCTGCAGCAAGGATGAAGCCCTCAAATTGAGTATTTTGCTGTTCCTTTTTAGAAACTAGTAAGATAAATTCTCAGAACCAAGCTGGAATCTAACTTAAGTCTCTCAAATCAGAGCAGAGCCAAGAATCTATACTCCAGAATGGAGATGTTCAGCACATTATAAACACTGCTAGCAAATCTGAGTCAGCGATAACCTTTAAACATAAAAATATCAAGTGTAGCACCTATTTAAGATAAGAGGGGCCCACTAGCCTCATTCACTAGACACTTCTTACTCTAAGCTTCAGCATTTCAAGTTGTAGGAGTAAATACATATGAATTACTAAACATGGAGGTAAATGAGAAAAAAAAAGTAATTCAACACATTTATCAAAGACAAAGTCACAACAACATAAAATTACACTGACATCTTCTAAAAATTTTCTATTTTCTAGGCACATACTCAAAGATAACATGCTATTCATTCTACCTCTAAAGCAGAAACACCCAGTAATTCGTAAGTTTCTGATTTAAGCTGTGAATTTATAAATCAGAGTATAAATCATGGGCTAGTCATAAGAAATCTACAGAATGGACACCAAAAAACACCCTTTCTATTTTAAGGACAGGGGTTTTGAAACAACACTTCAACTTAAGCAGTACACAGAAACTAAATGCAGCTTAAGCTCCATTTATGAAGGCAAGTCATGACATGGCGGTCTACAATAATACAGAGATTAAATCAACAGTCTAGGAGAAATGCCCTCTAACTTTTGTCTCCAATCTTCCTCAAGACTTACAGAGTCATGGATATGTTTCATATAAAGGAAAATGTAACACACATAGCGGAACTTGTGCTTCTCCCCATACATTCTGCCTTTATTTTCTAACTATTTGGCAAATCCTTACTTAATTTATCTTTCCATCTTCCCTCATACATCTATATTTATTTTAAGGGCTTCATACTTCAGAAGCAGAACAGTTTAGAGTAAGCAAACAGCCTCCACCTTCACTCCAAATGCACATCAGCCTCAAGGTATAAATCTGGAATCGCTCATCAATTTCTTTTTAAACAGACAAAAAATCCCACTCAGACTGTAAATCTCTTTAAAGAAACATGTAAGAAATAGAATGGCTTAAGCAGCCAAAGGCATCCTTACTGTGACTTACAAAGTTAAGTTATATAAGTTATTTATATACTACAGTGACAGGCATCTTAAAAATGCGTATTAGAAAGATTACATAAGAATACAGATGACAAGCCAGCCAGTGTATAGCAAATACAGAGTTCACTGAACTGTAAAAGTCAACCTCAGATTGTATTTGGTACATTCATACAGGCATTTAGTATGTGCTGGCTTCAGGCAAAGGGTGAATTCTGTTTGTGGATCTCCAAAAAAGGGCAGTTTTACCAATATTTTCCCCCTTCTACACACAGAGGAAAGTTCTCCTCAGGTTACCTCCAGAATAATTAATAGACATGCTCCTTTATTTAAAAAAAAAAAAAAAGTGTGATCTATATTGTGATGTTAGCTCCAACTGCATTGTCCTTTGTCACACTGGATTACTCAATGCTCCCTAGCCAGCGCAAAACACAAATACGTTCCTCGCTTCAGCAACAAATGACATACTTATTTAGCTGGGCTTCCCTCTGCCGACTTGTCCCACTTCAGAATCTGCACTGGCTTCTCTCTTCTCCCATTACAATTACTGGAAAGTGCACTCACAGATAAAGCTTTTTTTACATGTCAGTACCTAAACCAGGACACTAAAAACTACTTCTGTCCTTAAGATCTACCTATCTGGCTATTTAGTAGCTGTCAAGAGAAAATATGAGCAGCACTGTATGCAGGACTGATACCACTGATAGCAAAACCAGCCCCAGAAGTTATACCTAAATGTAATGCTGAAGACCAACATATACTTTTCACTTGCGGTTACAGAAATTTAACCAAAGACAGCTTGATGCGTGAACTTGTATCCCAAAAACTCAAAGACCTGAAGCAGGCTCTTTCATTTGAGTCTTACCCTATTAAACTGACCTCAGGAATACTCTCTGAATCCTATCAGTTTTCCAACTGAAGGGTTTAAATGATATAAGGTAAAAACGTTATTAAAAACAAGACACTACACAGTATCTTGCAGAGTTCAGCTCTTACTAGTTGCAAATATTTTAACCCAATAAATATCACATTACCCTTCTAAAACATGTTCAGGCATTTATTTTGTTTATGCCTATAAGCTAACAGAGGATCATAAATATATTTTATTTATTATTATGTCCTTCACTTAATTCACACATGAAAAAATCCAAAATATAAAAACTCACTAGTCTCTGAGGTAATTAATAGCTTTTATAATTAGAAATACAAATAAGTGTAAGTATTACTGTTTAAATGATCAAGTAGCTCTTAAAATCACCAAGAACAATACAACCGTACCTGTATATTCACTAGATACTGAAGTAAAAATATATGGAAAAACAATTTTTAAAAGCCTGACAAAAACACAGTTTTAAATCCTATTAATTCACTGAGAGGTGAAAAATACACAAGTTAAAGTTGTATCTTATCACACAAAATGAGCCTTGTTAAAACAAAACAGCACAGCTTAATTCCTAACCTGAATACTCTTACCATTACTAGCCTGCAAAAGAGCTGCTTACAAAGTTTTGTGATCCTCTATTGTTGACAAATACTCAACAGAACAGTAGAAAAAAGCAAGTTCTCTTTTAACCTAAAAACATAAAATGATCAGTTGAATTTTACATCACCTATTACAAAGATTCCTCCCATATTCAAAGTAAATCATCACATTTCACACTGTCAATAACTTTTGATTGTACTACGTGCCTTATGTAGAACCAAATGTCTGCAACTTTGCAGGATCAAGGCTTACTTCCAGCTGCTGTGTAACAGCACAAGCACTGAAGAAACAACAACAAAAACACTCTGCAGATTTAACAGCAGATGCTAGTTTTCATTTGTAAATAAAAACATCTGTACTTAAAACATATAAAATCTAAAGTAACTACATTTTGATTATATTGATAACAATTCTAATGACATATGCCCTACATACTGTATGCAGCTGTAAAACCTCTGGAGAGCAAGAAGCAACTTGTGGAAAACAGTAAGAACGACTGAAATAAAACAAGTGATCTTATTTTAAAATGTCCTTTCCAAATGAAGTCACTTAAAAACATGTTTTATAAACCTACCTGTTCTCCAGCCACTGTACATGCTATTGTCTAATAATCAGATGACAATACATTTAGATGTTTGTCTTCTATGGGTTTATTAGAAAAATAAATGCTATCTTTTTGTTCCTCCTGACAGGTTTGGGAATCTTACCTATTTAATGGCATGCTGCCCTAGCTAAATGATGAATCCTGTCTATTGGTTTTCAAATGCACCAACCTTCTCAAAAACATTGGATGGTGTCATCAAACAAAACCTGATGTTCTGAATGATGGTGTCCGTATGCCTCCAGCGTCTTCTATCATGGCGCAGCCAGGCCTGAACAGCTTCATACAGCTCTATCTCTGGAAACCTGCTCAGATGATCATTATCCAAGTAAGACATGAGCTTCTCAAAGCTCAGATATGAAAGGAAGTCAGGTCTGGACATCAGTGGCACAAAATTCTCTAGCAGAAAGGAGTCCAATTTTTCCCTGACTCCTTCGATGTTTACACCAAAATCATCCAGAAGTCTCATAATTTCTGCACAGTTTTCTAAGCAGATTTTAGCTAAGAGAAAAGAGCAGCAAAATTTCACCACCTCTATAAGCTGGACATACATTGCAGCCTGAAGGATTTCATGAACAGTGTTCATACTCAGTTCAATAGTTCCATAGTACATGAATTGGAGGACATGACTGAAGCCTGTAGCTGTCAGACCTTTCAAATGGATTTTGTCCTGATCTCGTTCTCGCATATCAGCTGTGAACATAATCCTGAAGTAATCACTCTGGGTGGCAAGCAGTGCTTTATGGGCCTGAAATTGGTGGTCTTCAATGACAAGCGTGACATCAAGAAGCAATCCCTCCTCATACAGTGCTCTGAATCCAGCAGAGACACTGGTGTCATGGACAGAGGAGCTAAACCCTTCCACGTCCCCTGCCATGAATCACCTGGGGGGAAGAAAAAAATAAATAAATAAAAATAAATTGTTATTTCTAATAACATATCACAAGCCCTTTCTGACCAGATAAATCCTAACTGAGACAACATTTATAAAGACCTTAAAGTCTTCACCATTCTTTTTTGGTTTCTCTTCAGCTGAAAAATCAACTTAAACAACTTAAAACATTAAAGAACAACTTAAACAACTTTAAATATTTCTCCCCCACAAATACACTAATTTTAAAGAAAAAGTAACAAACAAGAGTAACTATGCAGTACTGCCAAAGTGATTCCTCACTCCAAGCTACTTAGTGGTCAGATAAAGAATATGCAACACTAAAAATGTTGTCAGGGTTTTCTTCCTATCCCACCCTCAATCTTTCTAAAGAATTTATCTCAGGAGAGCAATGAGACACCCACTCTTGAATATCAAAGGTTTCAGAAAGGAAGCCAAATTTCCGTAACTTCAGAAACAAGGTCCAGTAGATTTGTACAATGTACAACCTAAAAAAAAAAATATTCTCTTTAAAAATATATGTCAATTTACTCAAGGTTATTTCTAAGAAACTGAACATTTTCAGACATACTAAAGTTTATGTGTCTCATTTCTGTAACAACACACTCCCTTCTCCCCACCCCCTTGTTTCTTACAATAAGAATTAATTAAGTGATGAGGTTTATAAAGTGCAATATACTAAGGAAATAGAAAACACAAGATTAGGTCACAATAAATAATATTCTGTATACTAGGTTTAGTGAAGCTTAATTGCTTATTAAGCATTTGAACATGCAGATGCATAGTGTTACTTATGTGCAAGCTACAGTCAAACTGTAAATAAACCAAAAAGAAATTAAAGACTAGCAGGATCCTACCATGTTGAAGTTAAGTAAAATAAATATTCAACAAAAATCTATATCAAAACCGATTCAAAACCCAGGAATTTCTCATAATCTTGCTCAACTTCCCTGGGTTTAGGTAGGGTGAAGTTGCACAAGGCAGCTTTAACCAATTTAACCATTTATCGCTAGTCAAAGGGCAATGGCGAGCTCCACTCTTCCTCTCTTTGTCATTCTGAGGTCTGAACTTGCTACCTACTTTGAGCCATTTCTGGGGCTCATGAGACTGCCCTAGAAAGCTAATTCAACTCATAAACCTACCAGAAAACTAAGCCAAGGCAGAGGCACAGGACACACACAGTAACACATGACACCACCACCCCCCAGCACACACAAAACCTCAAAAACAGTGAGCTTTCTGCTTATCAGTGAGCTGACTTCTGACTTGACGCTGCAGGGAGTATGGCACATGAACCACCTTGATGCAGAGGGCAGGACATCACAAACGAGAAGGAGTAGGGATGAAGACTAATATCTTCCCCTTTTGGCATTGATCAGCTACTAGAATTACTTCAACCACTTTTGTTTCACTTTATTCCATCTTAAATGATACTGCAATACTCAAGTTGTACATTTAAGTCCAAATTTCCTATAAAAACTACAGTTAATAATGTTTTGGTACTGGTAACCTACATGAAAAGCTAAGTAACACCAGCATCGACAGATTTAAGAAAATGCTAATTGTCAAGGTTATAGAACTTTCCAACAGTGTAATGGACCCAAAACTGACTCCAGATAGGCCCAAGTTTCACAATGTCAGAAAGCAGTTATGTTATTCCCAATTCCTCAAGCACCACCTCCTAACTGCTGCCATTTTAACTGAAATGTATTTGATTAGACTCCATCAACAGATAATCATCTCCTCTCCTTAGTTCATCAGCACACATCCTGGGAAACAA
Source organism: Patagioenas fasciata (assembly GCF_037038585.1). Taxonomy (NCBI): domain Eukaryota; kingdom Metazoa; phylum Chordata; class Aves; order Columbiformes; family Columbidae; genus Patagioenas; species Patagioenas fasciata. Next base: position 106,198,094 of record NC_092520.1, on the reverse strand, counting down.
AACTGGAAATACACTTTACCTATGCAAAACTAAAAGGTGAGTGGGTGTTTGTAGCCACACCCCACGGAACCAGCAGCACTCCCACACTGTTGAAGCCTGCTGACAGGTTCTGAGCACAGTACAGTTAATTCTGGGAGTGTTCATGAAAATTAAGCTCTCACAACAAAATTCAAATTCCTGAAAGTAAGAGCAGTAGCAAAAGAACAAAGCTGACAATCCAATCACTCTCTTGCCCATATCCATGATAGCACACTCCTCTCAATGTCACTGAAGACAGAGAGAAAATGCAAACCGCTCTGGAGATCCATATTGTGAGTCCCTTATTCCTGAGCACAGCACAAGCCTACCAGAAAGAAAAATTACCATTAAATCTTTGTCTTAGTTGTTGATAATTCTTACAGAAAAGCAGACAAAGAAAAAATTACTAAATCTTACCACCTCAGAAAGAAACAACAAACTGACTAGAGCACTTGTAACTCCTCCCACCCCCAGCTTTCTGATGATAATAGTTCAGCGCATACTTTAATCCTGTTTAAGAGATTTACCAGTCACTTTCCTTTAAATGGGCCACCTGCTTTCATAAACTACACAGCAACTTGAAACAACTATCTCCCAATTTTGTTCGAAATTGGCCAAGAGGTTACAAGGTTACAGTTGGCCTCTGACAGGCCAACTGTTAAGTTACATTTCCTCAGTAGACCAACTAAGATGTGAGGCATCATTCCCCGGATGGCTGAAGCAACATTTATTAATCTGAAAATAATGGAATCTCCCATCACACAGGCTCATGCAGGCAGCAATGTCACAAAGGGATTTCTTCATTCAAAACAGTACATACACTACTGCGTATGTAAACAACATAGGAGAACCATACCAGTAAGCTCCAAACACATACTAAGGCCTTTCCCATAACTTAAGATAATTACATTACAGGTATTCTGCAAATAAGAGGAGACAAATTAACTTTTACCTAGCACAGCTTTAAAAGGCCTTTTTCACCACCCTCAAAGCAGCAAAAAGGAAAAGTTGGTAAGTGAAGATAACTGAGACACATAGTAGAGGGTAAATGCACCAAATCCAGAGGATTTACACAAAAACCAAAAACTAGTATCAGAGAGTCCTGGGCAACCAGCTCTAGATAGCCCTGCTGAGGAAGGGAGTTGAACTAGAGGTCCTGTCCAACCTCAGCTAGTCTGTGATTCTGTGATCCCATTGCTTTTACATAGAGGCCACACTGAACACATTTTTTGCAACCATACTCTTAATTCTGATTAAATAGCAATAAGACACAAGCTACTACCCTTCAAAATGTAAATCTACCAAAAACTAAAGTGTTAGGAATCACTGAAATACATAGAAAAATGCATTTAGGGAACATCTTCTAGGGGTCTAATTTTCACATCTCCCTAAAACTCGCTCCTCTGTAAAAAATATATTAACTCTACAATGATAATGAAGTCATCATGAATATGAAATTATTATTTCAAAATGTTTTTAAAATCTGGGAGTTTAGGAAACCTAATCCTTCTTTTCACATACCTGCTTATATTATTTTAAGTAAATATACATTTCTCAATCTCAAAATACTGTTCCTCCCAAACACCAGACAGCATTTAATGAAGCAGAGACAAAACCAGTAAGACTTCTCCATACCATCACCCAGGAATCTTCAGAATTCTGAGTGAAAAGCAAGACTACTTGTCTTTCTGCAAATACCCTTTTCTGGCATGAAGCCATATACATTATCAGCAGATATACAGTGTGTTTCAAAAAGATGGAGCCAATTCCAAAGCAGTGTATTTCAAAATAGCAACATGTTACAATTACACAAAAAGTGGCATCTAGCAGTAATCACTTGAAACTCTATGCCCTGCCCTTTCAAGTGGTAAGAGTTTCATTCATGGGCAGATCCTGGTTGCAGAGACGTAGTGATTTCAAACTGGGTCCATCTTTTTGAAACACACTGTGTCTCTGCAACCACTATTGTCTCAATTTTCTGTACAGCAGGTGTAAGGAACATAGAGCATTTATTAAAAGGTTACTAAGACTAGATAACTCATTAAACTGTAAATTTTCATGTAATTGTAACATGTTGCGATCATGAAATATACTGCTTTGAAATTGGCTCAATCTTTTTGAAACACCCTGTATCTTCCTTTACAACACAAAAATGTATTGGACAGTGCGAATACACGAGGGGGTTAAAACAGCATAGAGACTGAGAAAATAGATAGATACATGCATATTATGATAAACTGGTGAAAAATCTTCATTTCTATAGCTAATACCCTCAGTCAAAAGCAAATAGCAATGTGGTAGTTCAAATATTAAAAAAGCAATACAAAATACTTTCAAATGAAGTCATTTTTCTAAAGCATAGCTATGCCATTCCTCCCACACACAGACTTGCAATTTTAGATGTAATTCTAAGCACTATTCAAATGCTGCAGCTTATTTCCCAGAGGACAATAACTTTTTTTTTCATGTTTTCAATAAAAATGCAAAATCCAGAGTTAGACTTTCTTCACCCATGCAATCACAACAGCACACTTAATCATAAGGAAGTCACCTAGCCTATGGTGGTCTGTAAGAAAACTGGAACAAAAAAAAAAAATCCAACATATACACAATAAAGGAATAAAAAAAAAAGTTTAAAAAAGCCCCACACAAATAAACTGAAATTTAAAAAAAACCCAAAAAACAAAAACCACCAAAAACTTAAGTTGACATTCTGCATTGTTCTGTGCATTCTAGAGCTGCAGAGTATAATGCAGCACAGAAAGTAAAATTTTCTGCTGAAAAGCCAAGAGAGAAATACATTTAACCTTATTAGTTGTTCCTGATATTTCTTCCTCCTTTAGTCCATTATGTATTACTGATTCTACTCTGCTGTGACTGTAAAAGCACTTACTTGGAACACTGATTTCTCATCTTTATTTCGCAGCTGTAATAAGAGTCTGAAAACGCTGTTCCAGACTGCTTTTTCTTGCTAAACAAGAACAACCTTTTTTCCTCAGGGTGTCTGAGGCTCTTAGTCACAAGCAGAAGAAATGGAGTCTAAATGCAGAGGTTACTGAGAATGAAGTTATGGAATAGCCATTTCTGGCTCATGCCCTGCTTGATTTAAAAATCTATTCAAAAGCAGTACTTCCTGAAAAAGTGCCTGTATGTAATATGTAAACTTATATTCACTTTATAGGGATAGAAACACATCGTTCTAGGAAAGTATTGCAAATACCAACTCAGCACACCAGTTGAAAGGTAGATTTCTGCCTTCCTCTACTGCTGTTCCTTACTAACTCATCATTTGACATGCTGAGACAGAACTAGCAAGTCCCTGTGTTTGCAGATTATTAAGTACTTTTTCACTCTATCCACCTCATAGAAATTCTGAAAAAGCTCCTATGTGAACACAGCTGAGCAACAAATTATCACATAATGAAGCACTGTATCTACAAGTTACAGAGCTACACTTTGGTTACACAAAGTACTAAAATATTCTTAAAACCCAATAATCTGTTCCATATATCCCATTCTTTTCATGCATCAAATTTAAATGCATTTGCATTTAAATGCAAATTTTAAAGCCATGACATACGCTTCACTTAGTGAGGTACATAGCAAAGAACGCTTTGAGCAGAATTGACTCTAATTTTGTTAAAACACACACTTTTCTGCACAAATGTTTCTCCATAGTCAAATGTTATACACATATATGAAAACACAATACACACAGGCATTTGCACATACAAGCAAAACATTCACAACTGCACGTACTCATAATTAAAAACTGGGCCTTTGAATGCAGCGTACTGCAGTAAGTGAGAATGCAATGAGTGTATAAATATATGTTTATACACTATAATTTATCCCCCAAATTAAACCTTCATTTACATGGGTTGACACTAAAGCATTAAACGTTGTCTGAACCACCATTTTTTATTATAATCCCCCACTAACAGCAACAGAAGGAATGACGTAAAACTGAGACAGATCAATAATCAGTGGATATCAAAACCCTCCATTGCTGCAACAATTGCAAATGTAGGAAACAAAGAAACACATCAGGTTTCTATGTGTTTTATCTAAAATCCTTTATAAAAAATTGTTTCCCAAACAGCATATTAATTTTAAAACACAACAGTAGGTTCATGCTGAAGACTTCACCCAATCCATGCTGAGAATTCTGAAAACATTAGATTACTTGAGCTTACCAATAGCAGCCAGTCAGAGAAACCAGACTGCCAGAACTCTAGAAATTAAAACTCGGGTACTTCTGAAAACTGTCCATGACGCAGGAAGAATTTCTTCGGGGCATGCATCTGATCACGACAGCTCCTCTTACAATCTCTACCCATGTTGCTATCTCTGAGCGATCTGCATTAGTTCACAACAATGGGCAATATTTATAACACATCAGCTGTCTCTAAGGTCATTGTGGTTATGCTAGAAGCATTATCAGAACTAGTTATAACAAAACATACTAAAACTCAGAATGGATTGTGTCTCAGCTCAGTATGGTTTTACGTCATTCTGTAAGTATGCTAGAACCCTGCAGAGTAGTCTGTAGCTATCTTCACAGAGTACAATACTAGAAGAGAGTGTTTTGTTTCATTTTCTTTTTGAGAAACCTCTAACTCAAGCAGATGTGTTAGTGCTCTCATATGCATGTACTCACAATGGGTAGGTTTCTCAGCTCCTATTACTCTGTTCCTAAAAACTTAAGAGTATAACCCAATTCAGTCTTCCTGCACGGAAGGATCCAAAAACGTTACAAAAGCACACACAAAAAAAGACCAGAAGCATTTTGTTTTAAAATACTGTTGCAAAGTACAGTTTTCACATGTGCCGAATTCAGATTAACACTAATCAATTACACGTCAGAAACTTCCTATTTTATAACATAAGCCACCAGAGAATAAAATATGCTCCCCAGCTTAGCCCTTAAATCAAGCTTTAAGACGCTTATCAAAAGGTTTCTGATGAAAGTATAAGCTTGACAAACATTTAAGAGTGCCAGATATATGGATCAGCTGTAGTTACCAGACCAGTTCAACTTTACGTGACTGAATCTGAACTCAGCTTCTGCCTCATGAATTAACATAAATGAGATATACATTCATTTCTCATCATATTAGTCCATTATGCAGATGATGTAACTATACTTCACAGACATTAAGATAGTTTAAACCATTTGGCTAAAAGATCATTGCATCACTACACCTGTACAGAAAAACCTGCTCCCAAATGCAGAGCAAGCTCAGCTCAGCTTAATGCTCTTCCAACTACATTTACTGGTACCAGAACAGATGTTTAGTATAAAATGTTCTTAATATATCCATAAGAATAAGAATTGTCTTTAACTAGAAAATCTTGTATCACTAATATCTAACAGTTAAATGACAGTAGTGTTGAAAACTACAGATTTGCCACTGCTTTCAAAGTGAACAGGACTGCTTTATCCCGTGTGCCAACATTCCTTATATATGTATATATTTGTGGCTAACATAATGACTGATTTTTCCAAATGTAAGAATTATTTTCTCACTGTGAAGATATTTTTCAAGAAAATAATGGTGTATTTTATACAGGAAAGTAGCCAGTTAAGTATTTCTTAGCAGCAAAAATCTAACTCTACTTTTTTATAGGAAAGTGCTTGGACTCTCATCACAATTTTTTAGCATAATAAAAAGTCAATAAGCTACAAGTAGTATTTAAACTCCAACAGTAAAAATAATTTTAATCTAAATCAAGACAGTTGAACTGCCCCTTACCATTGTTTTTTGTTATTACCTGTATATTTTTTGCTAACTTAGTTAATATTTTAGCATCTTCTGAGAAAATGACATTAATGAGATCATGCCTTTTGTTCAAGACACAAGTTTTTGACCTCATTGCTAAATGTCAGCCTCACTTGTCAGGAAGACTGAAATCTCAAACATAATTAATTTATACAACTTTCCCCCAAGTTAACAGCTAGATACACAAAAAAGATCTGGTGTCTCCAGTGTGAGCTCAACAGTTATCTGTTCTGCTTTCCTTGCTGAAAGGCAAATCAACACATGTGTAGATCCAAACCAGCCACAGGGTATAATTAAGGAAAGTGAAAAGAGATGAGTGACAGTGGAAAAGTTTATAGGACATGTGGTAGAAATTAAACACGTTGGCTAGGTGTTGGAAGGAAAAAGACAAAGTATGTTGGCGCATGGTGGTATGATAAAGGCATCCGAGTGTGAACTGGGGCAACGGTGGTGAAAGAGCTGGGTTATTATTTTAGGAACAAGTAAGTATACAAAACAACTAAGTTAACAGGGAGCCTGACTTTCAGTAGTTCTGCCCTTTTATCCAGTAAAAGCTTCATGGTTCCCCTATTCTCCTTCCAAAGGAGAATATAAAAAAAAACAATTAAAAAATAATTAACCCACAACACTTCATTTTTTAAGCAATATTTAAGTATTTATCAAATAGGTCAAAGCTTCAGTACCAATCTTGAGCAGTAGATTTACTCGTTCTGCTCACACCTTTTTCTCTCCCAATATCGCTGACCGCGAAATAGTGATTTTCGGAGTAGGAATCCAGGTGACCTACTTCAGCCTGTCCGTTTGACATGTTTAGCACAACACGGCTGTGAGCGAAACCCTGGGGGTCGTGCTCCCCGACGAATGGGGCAGGTGGGCTCCATGTCAGAGACGCGCTGCCATAGTACCCATCGGGGCTGGGGCCGCGGCCGCCCCTCAGAGTCCGCCCTGCGATCCTCTGCCCCGCGGGGGCGCGAAGCTTTCACGGCTCCCGCCTGCCCGGTACGGCTGTGCCGCCGCCGCTGCCCCCACCCCCAGCGCCCACGGGCACCCGGCTCGCCACCCCCGCCCGCCTCGGCCGGCGGAGCCGGGAAAGTAGTGACCCTGAGGGCCAAGAGGCGGCTCGGGCCGCCCTCAGTGGGGCAGGCAGAGGCGGCGGGAGGGCCCGGGGGATCCCAGCGGCAGCTTCACCTACCTCTCGGCAGCGGCAGCGCTGAAAACGCGGCTCCTCCCGCTGGACCGGCGGAGAAGGGGGCCTCCGTGTAACATAAAGCCGAGGGTGGCGGCGGAGGGTGGTGCCGGGGGGCTGAAGAGAGGGGCAATGGCTGAGGCAAAGCCGGGAGGAAGAGGAGGCGGCGGAGGAGGAAGAGGGGGATCCTGAGCTCCCTCCTCCCCGCGGTCCGTGCTCAGAAGGAGGTGGGGAGCCGCCCCCCACCGCACCGCCCGAACACCGGCGCTCCCAGCCCTGCTTGGCCTCGCCCCCGGGGTCCCTGTCGCTCCCGCCCGCCCCCCGCCGCTCACACTTGTTTACCTTCTGCGCTGCCTAGCACTGCCACAGGCGCCATCTTCCCCCGCGACAGGGACCCCACGCTGGCCGTCACTTCCGCCGCCACCTGCGGGCCCGGAGGTGGACGGGAGGGGCGCCCCCGGGACGGCAAACCGCCCCCGGCTCGGGGCAGCCCGCCCTGTCCCACCAGAATCTCCCCGCCCCTTGCAGCGCGAGCCAGACCCAAGCCGGCCCCGCACCAGCAGCCACGAGGGGACCGGGCACGCCCCTGAGCAAGGATCCCCGTACCGGAGCCTAGTGGAGGCCTTATATGGCCTGGGCAAGCAGCATCAACAAGAATCATCTGTGCCTGGCTCTGAGGATGCTCAACCGCAAGCATCCACTTTTGGTGGCGCAAAGGCATGCGCTGTTCTCCTCCACCCCTCAGTCTCTAGGCCAGATCCCACTGCAGACCACAGCCCCTTTCCTCAACACTCCTGCAGCCCTCACTTCTGTTGGGAAGCAGCAGCCCTGTCAGGGTGCTGAGCTGCAACCCACTCCAGCCATGGCAACCTGTTAGGAGCTTGCTGAACTCCTCCTGGCACCTGGCTTGCTGCAGGTGCAGCAGCCTGATCCATGCTCCCTTCTGCCAGGGTTGGCCTTGCCAGCTGGTGTGAGAAACAGCTCACCAGAGCCTGAGAGTTCAGGGCTGCCTGCCACGGGCATGCAGTGTGGCTGCCCTCGAGGAACCAACTGCAGACAGCTCACGGCAACCGCAGCCCAACGTGGGATGAATGGGGCTTTGCCTCAGCACAAACATCACCTCCTTGCTTTATCTATCTTGCCTTTGCCTGGCAAACTGCAACTTTATTGTAAGAGGCGAGCTGAACTACGTGGGCCTTCAGTTTGCCGCTGCCACCCCCAAACCATTCGCTACCTGCTACGTACCTCCCCGTCACTCCCTATGTCACTCACTGCTTTAAATAGCAGGCCATGCGCTGCCATCCTCTCCCTGTTTATTGCCATTCCCATCCCCTTCGTTGTCTATTTTCAGTCTCTCATTACCACCCCCACCCCATTCTTGATCTATAAAACAAGAGTGTACCTCCTCTATAGCTGCCACCCCCAAACTGAATGTCTTTCCCACCTTTCACAGCTTCACACAATGAGCCAGCTATCGCATGCACTGCTTCACAAAAGACTTCCCACTGCTACTCCCACTTTGCCCTCCTGCTGCTCCCTCACAGCCTACTTACTCCACGCTACAATCAACCTGCTGCCATTCACTCCTTCATCCCAATGACCTGACCTCTCTCAGTAAACTTCATACTACTCCACCTCATCCATTTAACTCATGCAGGAAATTTGCCCCACCTCCCCAGCCACTGTTTGAAAACCTGTTACTTGTGCTCTTACAGTTAAACAATCAACCTCTACGTGCTCACTGTGCCAAGACAGCAACTGTTCTGCCACTGAAGTCTCAAAGGAAAGACATTCTCTCCCTTACCCACAGGACATGTTTTCTGCTGCACCAACCATGTACCCCCTCATATTTCATGCTTCCGCAAAGAAAAACTGGAGTAGAAAGTATGTTTTTCATACACAGAAGTGATACCACCAAAACTTCATGCATCCTGCCCTCGTCAGACTTTTCACCTTCAGAGGTCAGTGAGGGTGGAAAAAGTTAAGCAGGGCTGTTTTGGTTTTACCTGACTGTCATTTTGCTGTTTGCAGTTTGTGGCAAGCTGAGGCATAAGATGATCTTCAGGTCTCTCCTACACACTGGCACAGAAGATGACCTCAAACCTAGCCAAAAAAAAAAAAAAAAAAAAAAGACAAGCAGCTTTGACGTATTCTCAACGTTTAAATGGTTTAAATGCACAAAAAAAAGAACAAAAAACCAACCAAAAAATCCAATCTCCTCCCTCACACTACCAAATAATCAAAATATGTTAATTAACACCTCAATTCTCATCTCCTAAATAAAAATGTGAGACTGTTAAATTTGGGTCCTTGACAATGACCAGTGTTATCAACATTACTTTAGTTAATATAAGTTTACATAGAGATTTGCACTGACCCCCCGATCTAGGCATCTTCATGAAGTCAGTTTCTAAGTAGTTCCAACTGGCTTAAATAAGACTATTGCGATGAATAAAATTCTGGACACACATTTTTGAGTTATATTCATACACTATTTACCACTGAATTTGAGTAATTTAAAATATTATTTAATTTATACATATATGCCTAATGTAATTGACAACTCCTATAAATGTTTTTACCTACTTTAATTAGACATTTTCAGTCTTTAGACTTTTTTGGTTTTTCTTCATACTACATATATTCCCAAACAGATCAATCAAAGTAACAAGAGTATCTCAGAATATGTAAAATGTTAGAACATTGTTAGAACAGGAGCAACAGTTTGTGCATTTTTTTTCAGATTCCTGGCAGGGTTCTTGGCACAGATTAAACCCTTTCTAAAGGCTGCTGCAAACGTGACAAAAACTGTTTCTATAATTTTACACTGCACTGCATTATTGCATAACTTAAACAGCTAAGTAAGTACAGAGTCTAGTATTTTCAGTTCATTTTCATAAAAGAGTGATTATACATGCCTGGACATCGAAGCAACTATAACCAAGTATTGCATCATGTTCCCACTACACTTTGTGTATGTCAGTCAAACACCTATTATTTTTTCCATTAAGTGATACATTTTATATAGAATTGAAAATATCATGTGTCCTGATGAAAGACTGGACATTAAATTTTATTTTCCAGACCAATATGCAAAATTATTGGGTTGCAAGACAAAATATATTTCATCATTGGCAATGCCATTACACATACTGTAAGTTTTCTCGTGACATTTTCATATTCATTTATTCAAAACAAAAATGCTGGCAATGTATTTGTTCTAGGTATATCCAGCAGAACTCAGTTCTAACTTCTGTATCAGACAAGAATGGAAATAGTAGTATTTGCATAAGTGGGAGGTTACAAGTATTGTTAAACCAGACATACCAGTTTCACACAGATATCTGTCATCGCATTTCAACCATTGTCTCCTCCAAACTTGTTTCTTTGACCCAAGCAGATAGCCAGGCAAAATCTAAGAACCATCACATCTTTCAGCAGGCAAAGCCACTGTTATTGAATGTGCATGTATCTGACATAATTGATTACTTACATTGAAACTTGTTTCTCCAATCATAGAAGCAATCCTATTAGTAGCAATATCCTCTATGCATTTAACAAGTTTTCATGAAGGAGAAGACATAGGGGACAGTTGTGAATTTGGCCTTTAGTCTCTGTTGAACTTCTAAGATGTCTCTCATCACTGGATCAGGGATTTTAGTTCAATTTTTTTAAAGCATTTATGTCATACTGAACACTGAAAACACCACACATTTGGTGGGGTTTTTAGCTGCTTGATGCAGAAGACTGAAGCTGTCTGTATCACGGGGCAGGGTCTTATTTCCATATGGTCTCCCTAACACGAAACATCCAACCTACAAAAGACAGTAACAAGAGGAAGGTTGAAATTCAAAATCTTATCAGGCTCATGGCCAGCAGAGATTACTAACATACGCAGAGCGACATTGTACTGTTCAAGCAGATAAGATGATCAGACATCAAATTAGATATGCTCATTTCCAGTACATACAAGCATATCGTGCTCCAGTGTTACCCCAACCTCCTCTGTGCATCACACCCACTCACTGCCCCAAATAAACCTACATCGCCATGCTGTTACACAGGCATAAACACAGATTGAAACTCCTTTTTCTGGTGCATCTATTAGCCAGACTAGGTCCCCATCCAGATCGCTCTACCAAAGTAATGGCAGTATTTTACATATACAGCACACACCACTAGCAGAGAGTAACCGCGGGCCCAGACGGCCTGTAGTACAGACAAAAGACAATCCCTTTTCCACAGCAACACTTAGAAGCGCGGATTCCCCGGACGGTCGTTTCAGCAACAGTTACCGAAAGCTGCATGTGACACCACACGTCCGCCCTAGCGCTGCGTTTTGACCAGCCCGCCCCTCCCCACACCAACGTCTCCCCTCCGCCGCCCCTCACCGCCCTCAGCCACGACCGTTACTCGGCGGCAAGCGCACGGCGCACGCGCGAGGTGCTCTCCCGCCGCCCCGCCCCGCGCATGCGCACGCCTCTCTGGCGACACCAGCGCACGCGGAGCACCGCTGCGACAGGCCCGGTTGCATCACCCGACGCGAGGGCGACGGGGGTCCTTCTCGGGGCTGGCCTGCGGCGCGCCTGAACCGCTTCCGCCCCGCTGTGGGGCTGGCAGCGGCCCCACACCGCCCAGCGCGGCGGGTCCGTGAGCAGGACGCCTGTCCTCTGGTCGTCTGGTGCCGGTCTGCACGCCGCCGCTGGCAGCACCGAGAGGAGCCGGGGGTCAGGCGGCCGTGCGAGCCTCCTCACTTCCTCTTCGGGCCAAGATGGCGGGGGATGAGGCGGGAGTGACTCTGGGGCAGCCGCACCTCAGCCGGCAGGACCTCGCTACCTTGGTGAGATCCGCCTCGCGGGCGCACAGGGAATGGGGGCAGGTGGCCGCGGGCGTGGACACTGAGGAGCAGCGGATGCGGGTTGCGGGGCCGGGTCGGGGCGGGGGGGCCGCTGAGGATTGGGGGTGGGCGGGCGGGCGGCGGCGCTGGGAGGCTGAGGGGATTCGTGCTTCCTTCTAGGCCCCGCTGTGGCCGTTGGAGCTGGGGAGGTCTGAGGGGGGCGCGGAAGGCGGCGGTGCTGTGGGGACCGAGTTGCAGCTCTCTGAGTCCGAGGGATGGGATGGCTGAAAGCAGGCGAGAGCAGAGTGGCGGCGCTGGGAGCAGGTTAGGCAGGTCGCTGCGGGTTTGGCTTAGCTGGATGAGGCGCTTCGCTTGCTGGTGAGATGAATCTAAAACTCAGCGAGTTGGCGTCCCGGCTTTGCGAGCGAAGTCTTTGTGTGACAGTGGTGGAGACGTGCAGTTTCTTCCTCATAAGGGCTGTTCTGTTTTAGTGGTGTTAAAGGCTCTTCCCAAAGTACAGTTATAAGTTGGTGTTCGATTCCCCAGCAGGCTCGATGGATTGGCTGCCAGCCCTGCCTTGGTTGGCCTACCTAGAAAATTTTCTTGCCTACCGAGAAAATCAGTTGCAGTGGTCTCTTGCTGTGGTAGTCTTGCCTATTAAATGTGTTGCCTGAACTGTCTCGTTTATTACACATGTATGCAGACAAAAGCAGTCGAAGGTCATATTGCTGCCTCTGGTGTTAAGTAAACTAGAAGAGCCATTTGTCTTTACAATAATAATTTTTTATATTAGTGGGCTTTGAGTACAATAATTCTTTTTGTGTTATAGCTAAGTATCTTGATATTTGTTAGGGAAGAATATTAGTAATTTTTAAAAGTTTCTTCACTAACTGTCGTTGTCGACCAGTGTTTGCCAGGGAGAAAGAACATATATAGGCGTATTTGGTAGGTCAGCAGGAATTACCTTTAAGGCCTATACTATACTTTTCAGTTGGCTCTTGAATGCTTACAGCTGGCTGGAGCTTAGAGCTGAACTTAGCCTTATGCTAGTCTTGAGGAAAAAATTGCATGTGTGCATAATTGTGTGCACCAGGAGAATTTCTCGTGATGGCAGGATTTGCATCATGCTTGCATGCTTGTCACCCTAGTAGATGATGCCATCTGCAGGTCATTTTCCATCTTTGACTTTGTTGTGTGTAGTAATTTAAAGTTAAATATACAAGAAATATAAATTTAATTGCCTGTGTTAGGTGAACAAAACTTGTTTTGTGTTGAACATGAGCATTTTGTTCATTTAATACTAGAGAATAGAATGAGTGAGCTTACATTTTTACACAAATTGTGTCAATTAAGATTGTTATGCACAGAACCCGCATGTAACACTGTAAATAATACATGATTTAAGGTAAATTAATGTGTGTGTGTGTTATTTGTACCTTAGCAAAATACTTATATCCTATACTGCACTGAGGACTCTTTTGGCATCTTGAATCTTTGTTTGAACTAAGCAGCTCATCCATGCAAATTTGTGCAGAATGGAAAATAACTGTAAATAGTTTCAAAAATAGTACAGAGGAACATTACAGTGGATTTCAACATTTGTGCAACATGTGTCCAAAAAATTTTGAAAAAAAAATGAAATGACTCTTTCAGAGTCATCTTTTTAGCTATATGGAATGTATTTGTAAATGTTGTGATTTGCCACGTGTTACCAGTATGTTCATGCAACAGTCTGTTTAGGACAGCAGAATTTTTTCTGGTACCTAAAGGAACAATAATAGTATTTGAGGAGAAAGTAGCCATTAAAAAAAAAAAATCCATTGCACTAATTAATTCTCTGGACCCACTGATTCCGAAGTGTTAGTTGTAATTGTATATCAACTGTAATGGGACCTTATACCAGGTAAACAACTGTTTATTGTTGAACTTTTGTTTTTAAAACATACGTGCAGCTCACCGTGTAGCCCACGGAAAGTTAATTTGAATTTGTCTGTTATGTGTAATTTAAGTGTGGGGGTAGGTGTGGGGTTTTTGTGTGTATTGGAGCTTCTTCTGAGGTTTTTTGTTTTGTTTACTTCCATCGTTAATACCTTGCAGCCAATACCAATTTATGATCAGTGATTTGATTTGCAACTTATACCGATTTACAATTAGGATTTTGTTTGCTTTTTGTCCTGTTTCACATACTTAAAAGACTAGAACGCATATCTAGAATTATTTTAATGAGCTTGGTTGGATTTTACTGAATAGAACTACTGGATAATTTTTAAGAAAATGCATATAGCACTCTAAACATTTAGATACAAGATGAATAAATTCTAAAATCTCCCTCATACAGGATGTTACCAAGTTGACGCCTCTTTCACCAGAAGTCATCAGCAGACAAGCAACAATTAATATAGGTAAAATCCAACTTCTAAAAAAGAGGGGTGCATTAACGTGATTCTTTCTGCTGCTTATTCAGTAGCATATGGTACCTATGTGAGAACATTTTTAGGAAATTCTTACTGAAACAGACTCACCAAGGCGCAGGAAGAGACTTGTCAAACCCTTTTAACTTGAAAAGAACACTGTTGAATGACATGGGGAATAGTTGCTAAAGCAAAGTTTATTTTATCTTAAAGTTAAGCACTGAAATTAGTTTCATAAAAATGCAAAATCTGTCCATTGGGACCTCAATTTAGAATCTTGCTTGTTTGAACAAAAATGATGATGAAACCCATACATGCTTCTGATGGGAACTCTGGACTTAGTGGTTACAGAGAGTTTGGGGGAATTATCTGTTGATCATAATGAAACATTGCAAAGAATTAAAATACTGGTTTATTGACAAACATTTGCTCTTAAAACATAGGTACAATTGGTCATGTAGCCCATGGAAAGTCGACAGTAGTCAAAGCTATCTCTGGAGTTCATACTGTCAGATTTAAAAATGAACTGGAAAGAAATATCACAATCAAGTTGGGTTATGCTAATGCAAAGGTGAGTCATTACCAGAAATCTACCAAATATGTTGTTAATATATTTCAGGGTGGATGTTAGCTTATAGGTAACTAACCTTTGATGAATTAAACTTTTTCTCAATTTTTAAAAACAACTTACAGATTTACAAGCTGGATGACCCAAGCTGTTCCCGGCCAGAGTGTTACCGATCCTGTGGAAGTAGCACTCCAGATGAGTTCCCTACAGATATTCCTGGCACCAAAGGGAACTTTAAACTAGTCAGGTAACTGCTGTAAAATGAATGGTGTAAATTGTGTTTACTTCCTTTGACATAACAGAAAATAGTCAGGATTGAGCTGTAAAATGGATGAGTTGTTATGGCAGACCACAGGTGCTGGGCACCTCTAAACTAAGGTATCACCTAAACTGCCTTGTTTTTATTAGTTGTGATACACAGTCAATGGTAGAGCACAGCTGTGTCTTCTGTCCTCGGGTATTCACAGAACTCTGAACTGATTTTTTTCTGCTATTAGTGTAAGTACATTTTACATCCACTAGAATGAGAACTAATGTGGACCTCTCAAATGCATCTTTAAAATCCCTTTCTGGAGGGTGAACTTTGAACTTTTCTTTCCTAGAGGCGGAAAACTTTTCCAAGTTATTAAAATGAATATATGGAAGTCTGGTGCTTAATGTGAAATGAGGCCTGTGACTGGAAGCCAAGTGTTCTTTATTTCTTCATTTCTAATAAAGCACAGCATGGTGATTGTGCAAGCACAGTAACCACAGCAGTTCTTACACGGGTCTTTAGAATGATTGCTCAGATGAGAGTAGTCACAGAGACTGTTGGATGACAAGATTCCTAGTCCATGCTTATGTATAGAATACATATAGTGATGTAGTCACGTGTTTCCTTCCTCTCCTCAGATTCCCAGTAGAGCACTTTTTCTCACAATAACTTCTGTGTGACAGTCATGCAGCCACTGTTAAACTATTGGTTAAGCTTTCTTTATCTTACTGTTTGTTTGCTTATAGTAGATTTTTAACATTGCCAGTGAAGCAGCAAATTAGTCTCTTGGTTTTTGGTGGCATGCTAACAGGAAACAAAGATACTTCACTGAATAGGTTCAAACAGGAATGTAGTGAATTGACTATTATGATCTGCACAAGAAAATCGTAAGGTTGGAACTAAGGGCTGCAACACTATCTCTGTAGATAAATCTTTGAAGTGCAATTATAACTCTGTAATTAAAGACATAACATTTTCTAAAATTGGAGAATGGGAAACGTCTTTTAAAAGATATAAGAGAAGTCCTGTGTGGTGTTTGTTTGGTGTTTTTTGTTGTTTTGTTTTTATTCTGGTACCTTTAAATCTAGCGTAATTTACAAATAAATTTGTGAAATATTAAAGCAGTGCCTAATAGGGATATATGGTATCGAATCTTAAAACTCAGAAAAACTATTCAGTGGTTTTTGTGTTCTTTTAGAATATTTTTGAAAATACTTTTAAGGTATTCTCAGCATCTATCTTGAAATGTTTGTGTATCTAGATATTTTAAGAATGCTTTTAAATTTGTGTCTGCTTAGCCACTCACGTGAATCAGTCAGAGAAATTGTTGATAATTGGCTTTTGGATTTCTTTTTAACCTTCCTCTACAACAGGCATGTCTCCTTTGTGGATTGTCCTGGCCATGATATTTTGATGGCTACTATGCTGAACGGTGCAGCAGTAATGGATGCAGCTTTACTGTTGATAGGTAATGATTGCTACACAAAAGCAGAACTCTATTTTTTAATATTGTGCAGCAACTTTATACGGGTTTTTTAATTTAGTGGGATGGGATGAGAGATTAAAACAAATGGATGCTTTTGATATATGTTTAAGAAAATAAAGTAATATTACAATGAAAATGTACCCTAACAAGCTGGTTTTCTTAACCATTGCTATACATTAGTCTGGTAGCTGCCCAAATCAATAGAAGGTTAGGTAAGATGAAACCTTGTAGTTGTATAGTACTGTAAAGTTTATTTTATTTTATGGGAATAGATTAGCCTTTGCCATACAGGAGAGTCCAGAAACATCAATACAACAGTAAACTGAGAAGAAAATGCCCAAAATCAATATACAGGAGATTTATGTTGATTCAGACAATTTTTGTTCTGATTTGCAACCAATAGGAAGTGAGTAAAACTGATTTTTATATGTTTATAGAGCCATTTAGTGCTCTGCAGTGATAAATAGTAATTATCTTACCTAGATAGAGCATGTCAACAAACAAGAAAAATAGCTTCAGATATTGTAGTTTAAATAGTCTGAGATAGCTGATGAGCTATCACTCCTTCTGCCTCTTTAGATCTAGAAAGTGTGATAGACCAAACATCAAGTGAGATAACCACCATAATGGCACATCAGGCCAAAGTTGGCTTCTTGGATGGCTGAAATCCAAACCATGCAGATAACTGCTTTGTTCACATACTTGATATATTCAGTGTGTGTACTGTAGAGTTTGAGGATCTTGGCATTTTTATGGATTTAGTGATAAGAAAATGCCATAGAATTTTAATGTATTTTTTGAAAGGTCAGTTGTCCATTATGCTACAGTCTGTAGTGAGATGTCTGAAGACCTAAAAGATGGAATAAGTCAAGTAGATGCAAGTTAGCTCTCAGTATCTTTGCGAATTTTAGATGTGTGTTTCTGGGAGCAAGTAGAATGCAGGGCCACTCTGGCAACCTCTCATCTGTCATATATAGCATGGATGCTATAGACAGCAGTTCTGGGGAAGAGTGGTGCTTATTAACTTGGATGTTTCACATGTAGCTTACTGAGAGGTAATTGTCTTTTTTTTTATTAAGATAAAATGGAAAGTAGATGTCCTAACCATATGAGTTTTGTCTGTCTTTATAGTTTCTATATTGCAGTCATTTTTCTTTTTTCAGCTGGTAATGAGTCATGCCCTCAGCCCCAGACCTCAGAACATCTAGCTGCTATAGAAATTATGAAACTGAAACATATTTTGATTCTACAGAATAAGATTGATTTGGTGAAGGAGAGTCAGGCTAAAGAACAGTATGAACAGATTCTTGCATTTGTACAAGGTAAGTTTTCAACAGCAGAAATCCAGTTAGTGATGGAATTTCTTCAGTGTTAGGGCATGGACAGAGTGGTTTTCTATACATTTACAGAAAAGCTTCTCTTAATTAGGTGCTGCTGTACATAGTCTGTTAATGTAGAAAAATAGACTTTTGGAGTTGATTCTTATCTGTTTCAGGCTGCTTACATACAATAATATTATGGCTGTTGGTCAGAGCTCTTGATGTAAAACTAATAGCAACAGCTCTTGTCTAGTAGCTTTCACTGAATTTGTGGTTCCTTCTTTGTATTGTCTCTTCTTGGATTATTTCTTTGCTAGGGGTTATACTGTGATTTTACTGTAGTGGAGGAGAGAATGAAGCAGTACTTGTTGGGACACCTTGTAGGTGTAAATGCGTCAGTTACGTTAATCACAAAAGATGGTTTATTGGCTCTCTCTGTCTGTAAGTCCAGTTCAGACAGTATTATCTTGCTTTCTCCATTAAGTTCTGCTTAACTTTAGTGCATTGCTTTGAGTTTCATCGTTCCTAGGAGCTTCCACTGTTTTCCCTGCTTATCTCCTTCAGCTGTGGTTTGTGAAAAGCTGCAGAGCTAGATTGTCACCAATAAGAGTAGCCCATAGGTCTCTTTCTTTTTTCTTCTCTTTTTTTTTTTTGAGTTGGAAATTGTTGCCTTACATAAGCTGTTCATAACAGCTATGTCAGGGTGGCTTGGTAAGTAAATTTGGAGTTCTTTGTGATAACATAGGTACAATTAAAACTAATAATATTTAACAAGCTTTGATAACTAAATTAATCCTTCCATAATTAGAATATTTCTAAATTGTGTATTTGTATTGCAAAACTTAGAAAACCTGGATCATTAAATTGATAGGAATTTTAGTTTGTCAGAATGAGATTTAACTGTAAAATGAATACCAATGTATCCAACACTGAGGTATCTGATCTCTCCAAAATTATCTTAATATTTCTGATCACGATGTAAGAAGTGAATTCTTCCTTAGAGCAGAAGGTTATCTTGCACAATGTTCAGAGAGAAACTGTAAAACTCTTCAGTACACACCAACTGCCTTGAAAAGTAGGTCTGGCTGGTTTGAGCTAAAATACTGAAGGGAAGGCTAAATTCTCTGATAATGCTTTGGGAAATATATATAAAATGTGCCTTGAAATTCGTTAGTAATTTTAACAATGACAGAACACTTGGTAATGTTGTTGTAAGTACTATATTAAGTCTTTGTTGAACTTGATGTTGGTTTAGGCACAGTTGCAGAAGGAGCTCCAATAATTCCAATCTCAGCCCAGCTGAAATACAACATTGAGGTAGTTTGCGAGTATATAGTGAAGAAAATCCCAGTCCCCTTGCGAGACTTCACATCTGAGCCAAGGCTTATTGGTATGTAAGCGCTTAGGTCTGGGCTTTTTTGGCTAACCATTTACTACATGTTTCTACACTTGGAGTAGCATTTTGCTGAATGCGCTAAAGAGATGAGTTTAAAAGGAGCGTTTGATATGCTTTTAAAACTTGGATATTTTCTGAGAGCTGTATTGTTAGTTCATAGCTAATTGCTATAGTTAAATCTATTTGAGGTGATTGCTGTTTTTTGTGCATATTGTATGTGTATGACAGCGCTAAAATGCAATAAAGATGAGAAACTTATCTATATCTTAAAACATTCCTTTAGTCACTATGAATTTAAATTTGATTTAACAAAGTACTAACAAACTGGTGAATTTGAAAATTAAAGTATGTCCAAGGAAATTATACAGTTAGCCTGATTAGATTTTCTGTCTTAGAGTCATCTCCTAAAGGTCTCCGTTTTTGTCTAGTGTATTTTGAAATTCAGTTCTGCTAGAATGAATCCATTTATTTGCTTTTTTTCCTGCACAGAACATGGGAGACCTAGAAAACACATGTTCAGAATGCATAAAATTTGACTACATTAAACCAATGTTACAATAGTCACAGCTGACATTGTGAATACTGAAGATTTTTTAAATCTAGTTGATCATTACTTTCTTTTTCAGATACTGGTATTTAACTTAATTTTTGCCCTGCAAAAGCAATTTTTAAAGCCATTTATGTATATGAGCAGCTTAAATGGTTTTGAGAACAAAATCAACTATATACTTAAAATTTCAGACTAAAATATTAATAATATTATAGTGTTATCCCTGAATTATGTTTTTATATATGTATAAATATGTGTATACCTTAATAAGGATAGGGAAGCAAAGTTGCTAAAGAAAGGCACTAATCGTTTAAAAACATGATCTTAAATATAGACTTGGTAATGGTCTCTTCCTTTCAGTAATTAGATCTTTTGATGTCAACAAGCCTGGCTGTGAAGTTGATGACCTTAAGGGTGGTGTAGCTGGTGGCAGTATTCTAAAGGGTGTTTTAAAGGTAACCTTTTCCCTCTTTTTTCCTGAAGATTTGTAATGATAATAGTGAGTAGAGTTTTTGTCTGCATGGTACAGAATGAATCTGTGTAATTGAATGTCTTTTTAAACCAGAATATGGTCAGATGGCACCTATCCTTTCTGTCTCTGCCTCATTTTTACTTTATTACTTTAAAATACCAGAAGAAGCAGCACTGGGGTTTTTTTAATAATGTATTTTTGATACCATAGTTTTAACTTTTGCTAAGAATGATACTGATCTTATTGCTTACAAAAATTAAGGGAGATCATTTTTTTTTCAGTCCTACCACTTTTACTTGCTGAAGTACTGGGGGGGAAAGAGAGGAGCAAAAGCACTTTAAAGATATCTCTGAAGTGTGGTGGGGGCTTCCCACAGGTCCCACTTCTCCATTTAAGTATTCTGTATGTTTTGATGTTTTTATTTTCCTTGTGGGTTACTGTAAATAGATGGAAACTTTAAAAGTTGCTCTGTTAGATTAGAAAGGAAACTTCATCTTCAAACATTTATACAACTTGAATTTTCTTTGTCTTGCTCTTTATTGTTGCTGATCAGTTACACTGATTGAATTAATTCAATTTTTCTCAGTGCTGTAACATTTCTAAATAAAATTTCATTTAAAAATAATCAAAAATTTAAATACTAGAATTAATGTCAATAAATATTCTTTGGTAAAGCAGTTTTGGAAATTGTATTGGAGAGAAAATCAATTGTTACGTTGGCTACAAGATACAGAGCAACAGAAGTCCTAGAACTTCTACAGTAGCTCAGAACCAAAGACTTGTATAAACAGTAGATACTGGGATAAGTAGGTCTTATCTGTGACTAGTTGTTAGCTTTATGTTCCTGTGAAACAATCAGTTAATCACTTTTTCACTTTTGTAATTAGGTGGGTCAGGAAATTGAGGTTCGGCCTGGTATTGTGTCCAAGGACAGTGAAGGAAAACTCATGTGCAAGCCAATCTTTTCCAAAATTGTGTCACTCTTTGCCGAACATAATGATCTACAATATGCTGCTCCTGGCGGTCTTATAGGTAAGAATTTTCTCTTATGAAAAGATTGATTTATTCATGCTTATTGAAAACGCTTGGTTTCATTCAACAATTCATTTCAGTGTAGTAAAAAAAAAAAAACCTTTGAGTAATTTCAAATAATTCATATATATAGGGAGAGGCAACACAGGTGTGAAAATTATGTATTTAATAAATAAAAAAAATTCCTGAATGTCACTGGTCAATGCAGATCAACTTGCACTGATAATTGTACCAGCTTTAACAGTAGAATATTTCTTCATCTGTTCAGACAGAGCTCACAGTCTTGCCAACGTTCTGCGAGTGCTGTTCAGGTAATAGGGAATTCCCAGTACATTCTCAGCTTGTTGGTTTTAGATCTCCTTCAAATACTTTAATGTGCAAATGTGACAGCTATCTTTCAGTTACTCCTTGTGACTTTCCTTGTTGTGTTGTAGGTGTTGGAACTAAGATTGATCCAACTTTGTGTCGAGCTGACCGAATGGTAGGCCAGGTTCTTGGTGCAGTTGGAGCACTGCCAGAAATATTTACAGAGCTAGAAATTTCCTATTTCTTGCTGAGACGACTATTAGGTGTGCGCACTGAAGGAGACAAGAAAGCTGCAAAGGTATGTTCCCCTTGTTTGTTTGTTTGTTCGTGTTTTTTTCACAGTTTCTCTTGTGCTAAGTTTTAGTAATATGTACTTTTTAAATTTCTGTAGTAATTTTGTCTCCCTGTTCATGTGTTCTTGTCAGAAAACTTATCTGCATATTTAATATTATAGAAGAATGCTTTTCAAGGGAGTAATTCATACTAGAGTAGTTTGAAGTAACATAAAGTACTTTTGTGGCCTGAAGGTATGTATTCTTCTGAACATATTGGTAGTTGATTTCCTTTGCTATCAGCCTATTCATTTGTGAAAAAAATAGTTTTATACACATACTGATCTACTTCCTGCTTACATGCTTTTTGTAGGTTCTTTCTCTGAAGAACTTTTAAAGCTAAGTATTTTTTTGAAACACTAGTTGAAAAGAAACTAAATTTGATGCATGCCACAGTCTCATGTTCAATGGTCCATTTTACACAAATCAAACTAAAAGATCCGTTTTCCTTGTTAGCATTAAAATCTATAAACTGCTTCATGCAACAGTAAGTTAAGTGCTTCAGCACTCTCTGTCCTCTGAAATGAATTATTTTTGAGATATCATTTTGATGTATGTAGGCATAAGGGAAATGAGAATATCCAGATTATTTAAAAGAATGGCATAACATTCCAGTTTGTAGCACTGAGACTGTGCCTTTAATACAGTATATGCAATCTGCAGTATGTTTTGTAGAAAATGTAGAGAAATCCCAAGAAAGTATATCATACTGAGAACCTGCAGTACTACAAGCACAACATATATTTGTCCTTTCATGTATGAACTTTATAAACAGACACTGTTGTTCGTGGCTTACGTGGGGGGATATTTATAATTCTTGCATTTCTCAGTTATATGTTTTTTGGTGGCAGCTGGGTGACAGGAGATAATATTGTCTGTGCAATGTGTTTTTTTTTAAATACTAAAGCTTATGTTTCATAGTTGTGTGTGTCTGTCTTCAGGTGCAAAAATTATCGAAGAATGAAGTTTTAATGGTAAACATAGGATCCTTATCAACTGGAGGTAGAGTCAGTGCAGTAAAGGCTGATTTGGGGAAAATTGTGCTAACTAACCCAGTGTGCACAGAAGTGGGAGAAAAAATTGCCCTGAGTCGAAGAGTTGAGAAACATTGGCGGTAAGTTGGTGCTAAATTGGTAGAGTACTTTCTTGTTATATTATTAACAAAAAAATACATGGATCTCAGTTTACAAAATTCCTTTAGATTCTCCTAACACCTTGATGCCATTATTGTGGGATGCTTCATTTTGTTTCTAGCCTCTTGTAAAACAAGCATTATAGTGGGTAGGTATCTATTACTTAACAGACAAGGAAACATCTGAGGTTCATGGATTGTTGCCATGCTGTGATTGAGCTTAACAGTAGGCTGTTACAGCAGCATGGTTTGAAAGTTCTAGTAATACTGAGCCAAAGCCTGTCTTTAAACACACTTAAGTTGGTGATGTTCAGCCTCTGGAGCTGTGTGTGACTTCTAGTGCAACCCTGAAGTAATAGCAGGGGAACGGAGGGAAGGACATTCTGCAGTTTGAGTCTTTTCTGTACTGTGAGTAGATAGGAAACAAAAACGTATCAACTGGATTGACGCATTCAAATTACCAGTATAAAATATCCAAGTGCAAATCTGGAGGCTGAAAACAATGAGCAGAATTGGGTGGTTTTTACGTTTGGTGCCAGACTTCTCTTTGTAAGATTATGCATACTGTACCTATTATGTGTTCTATTAAGACTACATGAATATCATAAGAACATAACAGTATTTAGATTCATTGACCCTGCACAGCTCTTGTAGGATGAGGGGAAAGTATAAGGAAACATAGCCATTTATACAATAATTCCCTGTTGTATGAAAATGAACTAAGCTTTAAGTGTCCGTGGCTGTGTGTTTCTTTTTCAGATCAACAGGAAAGCATAGATGAGAACTCAGTGCTTGCTGTTTCAGAGTTAGCTGACAAATTAGGGAAGAGATTATTCCCTGAAAAAACTCAAGGAAAATATAACATCGTTGAACAGAGTGGGGGGGAAAGAAAAAAAAGACACAAATTAAGTCAGGGGAAGCAGAAGGAAGAGGAGAAACTATTTATATTGGAAATGATGCTTTTTTTTGAGCTATAGACTGACAGCCTGTAAATTTTAATGTGACTTTTGTTGCTTCTGTAGATTACTTCCCACATGAAATACATGACCAGATTTTGCCAAAAATCCTACTTGTCTCTGGTTTGTTTGGTGGGCAAGTAGCAGCACCCTGCTGTAAACATCTTGTTATTAAAATGTTGCCTGCTATGCTGTATTAAAAGGACAAAAGAACAACATTAAGGAGACTGAAAGCTGACAAAAGGGATAGGGGGGAAACTGGGAAGAGCAGCATAATAAAATCCAATTGGAGTAAAGATAATATGCAGTTGATACTGTGAAAAGGAACTTGTAGCCTGCGGCAATGGAGTACTGAAGGATGGAAGAAAGTGCAAAAGCAGGAAATAAACAGGAAGTAAAAATTAGAAAGTAAATATATGGAAGCACAGCGGTTAAACAGCAAATAGCCAAGTAAACAGGATACACTAGTGATTCCAAGGAACTGTGAATTCAAAGGTGGACTAATTATAACCTGTGGATATGGTCCTAAAAGTGGGAAGTTCTTTTTCTGGTGGCCAGAGACAGGTTCTACTGCTTAATAAATTAAACTGAGAAGCACAAGTGGTTTCAGTGTATCTCCGTGCCAGAAACTGGAAACGTTTTAAAGACAGTTGTGTTAATAATATGGACTGCTTGCTGATTGTGGAAATGGACATAATCTTAATTTATTTTTACAAGCATGTTTTTCAGAGGCAACAGTGGCCTATAAAAGGGGCCTTAATGTTGCTGACTGGAAATAGTAGAACTTACCTGAGAGTTGAGTTGCCTTTTATAGGTTATGTGTTCATTGAGAGTTACAGCTCTGTTTATGATCTTACTGTCATCTTGTCTGACTTTTCACATTTTAATTTATATCTGAAAGTAATGCAGCGCTGCAGGCATACCTAAAGAGATCAAGCTGTGAATAGATTTACTGGCCACCAATACATAAGTTATAAAATTTTCAGATTTTTAGTTTAGTGTTCAAACATACATCCTTAATTGTTTACAAACATACTAATGTTCTCTGTCCTTCATCTTCCTTCATTCTTGTTTCCACTAGGCAGTAGTAGATCTTGTAGGATATTTTGGGTGGGAGAGAGGTGGAGAAAATTCAAAATGTGAGAACTGAAGGCATAAGAAGGACAGAATCATGTTGATTTATTCTGGACGTTTCTGACTATTAAAATTAATATAAACTGGTTTTCTTTTTGCAGTTTAATTGGTTGGGGTCAAATCAGAAGAGGAGTAACAATCAAGCCAACTGTTGATGATGACTGAAGAACAAAAGAGAGTGCTTCATTTTTAAAGATGAAGTGCCTGTTTCTATTTTGGAGGGGATATATTTTCACAGTGGAATTGGAAGCTGTGCAAACATTATCTTTGAGTTGTATGGCTGTCCTTGTACATTTTATTGAATTTTACCCTCTTACTAAAATACTAGTCACTATCACCATTAAAAGTGTAAAAGAATTGGCGTAGAAGTGGGTTTTATTATCCACATATTGGTAGAAATCATTTGTACATGTCCCATGGCATGTCTAATTTATATTATTTTGTGTTTCAGACATATCTGTTTAATATCAGGCAAGCCAGCCCCAGTGTAACAGACAAACCATAAATCTGGTATTGAAATAAAATATTGCTTATTTTCAGTTCATACATTTTTTTTTCTGAGTAACAAAAGACTGCAGTGATTGTTCAACTAGTGCAAGAATTAAAAGCAAACAACCAAACTCTTCTTGAAGATGCATCTTTCTGCACTTCTTGATTTGTTCAGACAGCTGTTTACAACCAAAACTTTCTTCCTTAGTATGGTTCTGACTTTAGGATTCAAGCTGCATTACGCTTTGTAAGAAGGATGTCAGCATTGACTGACTTAAGTTTATTACTTCCAGTATTACAAGTAATTTTGTTTAAACCCCCAAAGAAAAATTACAAGTAAACCAGACCTGAGCTGGCAGTACTGGTTTTGACTTTATTTTAGAATGGATTTATGAAAAGAATGTGATTGATTTTGAAATGGAGCTATTTGTCATTGTGGAACTCTGTGTTGGTGACCTGGGAGCTCTTTATACAGTAGGAGTAAACTGCTTATTTCAAAGTTTTGTTGAGCAAATTTAGTTATGATCTTGAACTATGAAATATCTAGAAGAAGCTATGAAGGGAATGGTTTGGAGGGGAGCATTCAGCATGAGATGAGGAAAAAGATGTAAAACCACTTTTGTTTAGCTAGCCTGAATCACGCTCCTTAGGAGAAAACATAATGTAATAAACTTACTGTAGGGTGCTAATGCTTCCATCCATTTAGGTTTAACTTCTTAATTTGTACTAATGAACATAGTTCTAAGTATTCTATATACTAGATTCTTTAGCAAGTCATGCTACTTTCCATGTTTTTATACAAAGTACTGTGTTCATTTTCAAAACACGGTTTCTGTTGTGTTTAATATCTTCAAGGGCATTTTAAAGGTAAATACTGTTTCACTAGTCAAACTGGAATTTGCTGAATCAACTTGAGTTTTGTTCCTGATTTGGCATTGTGTTTTATGTTCCTTTATTTCATCTACTGGATGGAGTTCCTGTACTCAGTTTCTCTGTTTGTAAAGTACTTCTACCTCACGTGGTGCTGCAACTAAATACATTAATTTTTGTATAGTGCTTCTCCATTTTAAAAGAGAGAGTCAGCTACAGTTCTTCCTGATTTTCCCAGTACCTGACCAGTCTACAATCTTAAATGTGTCTGTTTCAAAGTCTGCATCTTTCATGCTTTGGAAGCTCATTTCTGTAACTCTGAGTTCTAGGAACATGGATAAACTTACACCTTACCTAGTTGGGGGGCATGAGGGTGAGCATAAAAAAGAAAGTAAGCTTCTGCAAAGTGCCAGGCTGATACCACCACTGGGGTGAAATTTAGCCCAGAGAGTGATTTCTAAATGCACAGAATGTGTGGGTCTAATGATACAGACATTCTGAAATGCTTCTGACAAATTGGTTAAACACCTGTTGGCATTTTTAGGTATCTCGATACTTTGGAGATTGGTTCTTAATCTCTTGATCAGGAATTTAAAAAATAAAAGTGCCATAATTTTTCCAAAAGAATGTACTTCTTCACTTGTGTAGGTAATAAACGCAAAGTACTCATACCATCCTAGTGCTAGGATTAGTAGCCAGCCTTGCATCCTTACAGCTAAATAGCTGTAGGTCATTACTAAATTTAGGTCTAAAACATGATTTGATACTGCTGTAGTTGATAGCAGATTTATTAGGTAGGGATATGTTATCAGTAACATTAAGAAGTGCTTCACAAAAGTGTCTTGTTCTTTCTGAAATACTAAGTAATATTTTGTTTTTCTGATGGCATACACGGGAACTGGTGGGAACCAGAGAGTGAACAGAGGCAACCAGATGCCAGGGGAGTGAATTTTGCATCTGACCCATTCTGGCATCAGCTTGCTTTCACAGTGCTTCTTCTAGGCTGTGCTAGGGTGCTTTGTTTTTTTTCTGGCAGCTGCAGCCCTCTCCCGCAACAGTTTCTTACATTCTGAACTGTTCTCCACATCCTTCTGCCAATCCGCTTGTGTTCATTATTTGTGCATGTATGCTGTGTCATGCAAAAAGAGTTGCCTAAGAGCGAGACGGTTGTTACAGAGTCGTGTGTCTGGCCCCTAAGCCTGTTCCTGATCCTTCCCAAGACAAGAAGGGAGGTGAGGAGCATGTAAAAGTAGTCTGATGTGTCAGCTGTGATTTACATATGACATAAACAGTGCGCTTTATATCTTATCACATTCGGGCAGTGGAGGGGAAGATGTAAACTGCCAAGTTCTTGCTACCGAAATGTTACACTTCTTCTGACTGGAGAGAGCTTCGACTCTGTAGGCACAAGTAAATGTGCATGTGAAGCACGTGACCCTGCAGCATCAGAGAGCCAAGTGTAAGTGTGAATATATTCTGTGCTGATGTGTCTATCCACCTGCTCTGCATTCGCTGAGTTGTGATGCTGAGGTTCAGATGAATTACCAGAGAGAAAGAGATACCA